>NC_050099.1:156290599-156593629 GCF_902167145.1 Zea mays | reverse complement strand
GCCGAACCACGGGATAAATCATCGTGTCTCTTGTGCTTGTTTTCTTTGTGACCATTGTGTTTCACAAGAGCTCGGTCCTTAGCCACTTAATTCCATTGTGCTAACACTTAACCAAGTTTTGTGGCTATAAGTTTAAGTTTTTACAGGATCACCTATTCACCCCCTCTAGGTTCTCTCAACTGTAGGCTTAGTGGGTTTCTCAAACCACAGTGAGGAATCTATTTCATCCACTGTAGTTATCATTTCGATCTTTTCCCGCTATAAGTGGCAATAAATACCACATAGCGGTTTAATTTGTCTTGTCTGACCAACTAGTAGCCAGAATGTGCACTTTTGCAAAGTAAAACAGAAAATATTTAGGACATCTAATTTAATACTGAAAACATAGAACTTGCATGAATTAAATATTCGAAGTTGGTCAAATAATAACCATGTATGATCTACAAAATTTCTTGTTCTAAAATTCTAAACCATCGTTGGATGATCTAGAAAACTTAATTTTTGTATAAAATGTGGCAACAATATTCGACGTTGGTCAAAATATTCAATCACCGCAAAAAAATCTGAATTTCTATGCACTTAAAGAGAATTAATCCACATAGGCTTCATAATAAACAATAATGCATAGAAAAACAAATAATAATCTGGTTCTAAAATTCTAAAACCATAGTTGGATGATCTAGAATATATATACTTCTGTTCAAAATGTGGTAACAATATCTAACGTTGGTTAGATTACCGCAAATTTTCTGAATTCTATGCAATTTAGACAATAAATAAATCCACGTTGGTTTCATAATCCACTAAAAAATTGCATAAAATACTGAATAAAGTACAAAAGTACGTAGCAGAATAAAATAGTCCATAAATATCTCTGTACTTTTCTATAACCGGAAAATATTTCTAAGATTTTTTGCAATATTTCTGAATTTTCTTCTCTTTTACTGGTTTCACCACTATATCCAATTTCCAGAAAAAAGTCTCTGGAAAATAGAAAAGGCCAAGGTGGACGAACAGCCTGTGCGGCCCATGTGGTCACTACGATAATGAGCCAACGGTACCGTACTCCTATAACAACAAGTTATATGGCGCTGCCAAGTTTATTGACTTTTAGTGTTATGTTGTTAAAGAGTAGATTCAGGATCAAACCATAAAAGATGAGCATAACTGAAGATAGCAGATGCCAGCGGTCCGCTCACAAAAAGGTCTTCCACACCCAACGTGTTAAGACATCACGTAGCCGTCATGAGTTTAAGGGAGTGCCTATGACCTTGAATTAAAGGGGCTACAAATTGCAACCAAATAAAGTGTCTTTTCGTTCTGAAGCTGTCGGGGACCATAATTAGGGGTACCCTCAAGACGCCTAATTCTCAGCTGGTAACCCCCATCAGCATAAAGCTGCAAAGGCCTGATGGGTACGATTAAGTCAGGGATCAGTCCACACGAGTGACTCGATCATGCTTCACCCGAGCCTAGCCTCGGCCAAGGGCAGCCGACCTCGAGAGACTTCCGTCTCGCCCGAGGCCCCCTTTTTATGGCGGACACATCACCGGCTCGCCCGAGGCCTTGGCTTCGCTCAGAAGCAACCTTGACTAAATCGCCACACCGACTGACCAAAATTGCAGGGGCATTTAACGCAAAGGTGGCCTGACACCTTTATCCTGACACGCGCCCCCGGCAGAGCCGAAGTGACCGTCGTCACTCCACCGCTCCACTAACCAGTCTGACAGAGGGACAGCGCCGCCTGCGCCACTCCGACTGCAGCACCACTCGACAGAGTGAGTCTGACCGACAGTCAGGTCTTGACAAAGGCGCCACGGCGAACTCCGCTCCGCCCGACCCCAGGGCTCGGACTCGGGCTAAGACCCGGAAGACGGCGAACTCCGCTCCGCCCGACCCCAGGGCTCGGACTCGGGCTAAGACCCGGAAGACGGCTTACTCCGCTCCGCCCGACCCTAGGGCTCGGACTCGGGCTAAGACCCGGAAGACAGCGAACTCCGCTCCGCCCGACCCCAGGGCTCGGACTCGGGCTAAGACCCGGAAGACGGCGAACTCCGCTCCGCCCGACCCCAGGGCTCGGACTCGGGCTAAGACCCGGAAGACGGCGAACTCCGCTCCGCCCGACCCCAGGGCTCGGACTCGGGCTAAGACCCAGAAGACGACGAAACTCCGCCTCGCCCGACCCCAGGGCTCGGACTTCGCCCTGGCCTCGGCCGAACGACTTCCGCCTCGCCCGACCCCATGGCTCGGGCTCGGCCACGGCAGCAGAAGACGGACTCGACCTCGGCTTCGGAGGAACCCCCACGTCGCCCTGCC
The DNA here is from genome assembly GCF_902167145.1 of Zea mays. Taxonomy (NCBI): domain Eukaryota; kingdom Viridiplantae; phylum Streptophyta; class Magnoliopsida; order Poales; family Poaceae; genus Zea; species Zea mays. The sequence continues at coordinate 156,591,313 of NC_050099.1, read as the reverse complement.
TAGGGCACAGACCGCCACGTCAACAGGAAGCGCCATCATCATCCTACCCCGAATCGACTCGGGTCACGGAGAACAAGACCGGCGTCCCATCCGGCCAGCTCCGCCAGAGGGGCAATGATGGCGCTCCACAAGCTCTATGACGACGGCGGCCCCCAGCTCTCTTACGGAAGCAGAACGACGTCAGCAGGGACTCGACCGCTCCAACAGCTGTCCCTCCGCCAGGCTCCGCCGCACCTCCGACAGCCACGACATCACACCAGCAGGGTGCCCAGATCTCTCCGGCTGCCACATTGGCATGTACCTAGGGCGCTAGCTCTCCCTCCGCTAGACACGTAGCGCTCTGCTACACCCCCCATTGTACACCTGGATCCTCTCCTTACGACTATAAAAGGAAGGACCAGGGCCTTCTCAGAGAAGGTTGGCCGCGCGGGACCGAGGACGGGACAGGCGCTCTCTTGGGGCCGCTCGCTTCCCTCACCCGCGTGGACGCTTGTAACCCCCCTACTGCAAGCGCACCCGACCTGGGCGCGGGACGAACACGAAGGCCGCGGGACTTCCACCTCTCTCACGCTCGACTCCGGCCGCCTCGCCTCTCCCCCCTTCGCGCTCGCCCACGCGCTCGACCCATCTGGGCTGGGGCACGCAGCACACTCACTCGTCGGCTTAGGGACCCCCCTGTCTCAAAACGCCGACAGTTGGCGCGCCAGGTAGGGGACTGCTGCGTGCTGACGAACAGCTCCCCGTCAAGCTCCAGATGGGCAGTCTCCAGCAACCTCTCCGCCCCGGGACGGTGCTTCGTTTCGGGACTCTTGAGTTCATGTCCTTCGACGGCAGCTACGACATGATACTCCTTCCACCGCCGCGCGACTACGACAATGGCGGCCGACAACCCGCCAGCCGGCGGCGGAATCGACGACGTCTTCCCCGCGTGGTGGAAGGGCAACATTCGGGCTCGCTCCATTCTCTCCCCCACCAACGGAGGAGGAGACGGGGCCGTCGAGGCCAGCTGGGAGGCCGCGCTTCGTCGGCCGTCGAGCAAATCGACGCCCCCGACACCCCGACGGAAGGCACGCCGGACGTCGACCTCGCGTTCAAGACGGAGGCAAGCGCCGTCCCCCCGCGGCACGCTGACCCCGAGCAAGAAGACGGCGCCGGCGCGCTCGCGGAAAGCCTGCAGGACGTCGCCCTCGGACCAGAGATGATGGTGCAACCAGTCCCCGATGTGACTACGTCGCTCCTCGTCGACCAAAAGGTAACGACTAACTCCCATCTTGCGTCATTTCGACTCGGCCTCAACCCGCCAAACGACCTCATTTTGGCGGGCGCTCTCATTGAGGCGAGTGCAACCCCACTGAGGTTCCGTATGCGGTCGCCTTGGGACCGACTGACGGACGTCTCGACCTACGAGCCCTCTGGGTCCGAGGAAGATGACGATCCCAGCATCGGTTGGGATTTCTCCGAACTTGGCAACCCCAGTGCCGTGCGGGACTTCATGACCGCATGTGACTACTGCCTATCCGACCGTTCCGATGGAAGTCGCAGCCTTGGCGACGAGAGCTGCGGCCCAAGCCGCAAATGTTTCCACATCGAGCTAGGGAATCCCTCCGAAGGCAACCATCTTGGCATGCCGGAGGACGGTGATCTCCCTAGGTCAGCGCCTCGCGCCGACATCCCACGGGAGCTAGCTGTGGTCCCCGCTCCGGCGGGGGGGTTACGACCCACAACTCGAGCAAGTCCGCGAGGCGCAGGCCAGGCTCAACGAGGGAACGGGAGCGCTTGAGCCGATCCGTCGGGACGTCGGACAGGCATGGGTGGGCCAACCCCTGGCCGGAGAAATACGTCACCTGCCCCGAGGTCTCCAGCACCGCGTCGCCGACGATGTCAGGATCAGGCCGCCGCCCGCATCCAGCGGGGTTGGTCAGAACCTGGCAGCCGCAGCGATGCTCATCCGCGCGATGCCGGAGCCGTCAACCACCGAGGGTCGACGAATCCAGGGAGAACTCAAGAATCTCCTGGAAGGCGCTGCGGCCCGGCGGGCCGAGAGCACTGCCTCCCGAAGGCAAGGTTGTCCCTCGGAACCTCATGCCGCGACTTCCCGATTCATGCGGGAAGCCTCGGTCTACACCGGGCGCACGCGCAACACCGCGCCTGCGGCCCCGGGCCACCTCGGCAACGAGCACCATCGACGCGACCGTCGGGCTCACCTCGACAAAAGGGTGCGCCGAGGCTACCACCCCAGGCGTGGGGGGCGCTACGACAGCGGGGAGGATCGGAGTCCCTCGCCCGAACCACCCGGTCCGCAGGCCTTCAGTCGGGCCATCCGACGGGCGCCATTCCCGACCCGGTTCCAACCCCCGACTACTATCACAAAGTACTCGGGGGAAACGAGACCGGAACTGTGGCTCGCAGACTACCGCCTTGCCTGCCAACTGGGTGGAACAGACGACGACAACCTCATCATCCGTAACCTCCCCCTGTTCCTCTCCGACACTGCTCGCGCCTGGTTGGAGCACCTGCCTCCGGGGCAGATCTCCAACTGGGACGACTTGGTCCAAGCCTTCGCTGGCAATTTCCAGGGCACATACGTGCGCCCCGGGAATTCCTGGGACCTTCGAAGCTGCCGGCAACAGCCGGGAGAGTCGCTCCAGGACTATATCCGGCGATTCTCGAAGCAGCGCACCGAGCTGCCCAACATCACCGACTCAGATGTCATCGGCACGTTCCTCGCCGGCACCACTTGCCGCGACCTGGTGAGCAAGCTGGGTCGCAAAACCCCCACCAGGGTGAGCGAGCTGATGGACATCGCCACCAAGTTCGCCTCTGGCCAGGAGGCGGTCGAGGCTATCTTCCGAAAAGACAAGCAGCCCCAGGGCTGCCCATCGGAAGAGGCTCCCGAGGCGTCTGCTCCACGCGGCGCCAAGAAGAAAGGCAAGAAGAAGTCGCAATCGAAACGCGACGCCACTGACGCGGACCTTGTCGCCGCCGCCGAGTATAAGAACCCTCGGAAGCCCCTCGGAGGTGCGAACCTCTTCGATAAGATGCTCAAGGAGCCGTGCCCCTACCATCAGGGGCCCGTCAAGCACACCCTCGAGGAGTGCGTTATGCTTCGGCGTCACTTCCACAGGGCCGGGCCACCCGCCGAGGGTGGCAGGGCCCGCGACGACGACAAGAACGAAGAACACCTAGCAGGAGAATTCCCCGAGGTCCGCGACTGCTTCATGATCTATGGAGGGCATGCGGCGAATACCTCGGCTCGGCACCGCAAGCAAGAGCGCCGGGAGGTCTGCTCGGTAAAGGTGGCGGCGCCAGTCTACCTAGACTGGTCCGACAAGCCCATCACTTTCGACCAGGCCGACCACCCCGATCATGTGCCGAGCCCGGGGAAATACCCGCTCGTCGTCGACCCCGTTGTCGGCGATGTCAGGCTCACCAAGGTCCTGATGGATGGGGGCAGCTGCCTCAACATCATCTACGCCGAGACCCTCAAGCTCCTGTGCGTCGATCTGTCCTCCGTCCGAGCAGGCGCTGCGCCCTTCCACGGGATCATCCCTGGGAAGCGCGTCCAGCCCCTCGGGCGACTCGACCTCCCCGTCTGCTTCGGGACACCCTCCAACTTCCGAAGGGAGACCCTGACGTTCGAGGTGGTCGGGTTCCGAGGAACCTACCACGCCGTGCTAGGGAGGCCATGCTACGCGAAGTTCATGGCCGTCCCCAACTACACCTACCTGAAGCTCAAGATGCCGGGCCCCAACGGGGTCATCACCGTCGGCCCCACGTACAAACACGCGTTCGAATGCGACGTGGAGTGCGTGGAGTACGCCGAGGCCCTCGCCGAGTCCGAGGCCCTCATCGCCGACCCGGAGAACCTCTCCAAGGAGGTGCCAGACGTGAAGCGCCACGCCGGCAACTTCGAGCCAGCGGAGACGGTCAAGGCCGTCCCTCTCGACCCCAGTGGCGACACCACCAAGCAGGTCCGGATCGGTTCCAGGCTCGACCCCAAATAGGAAGCAGTGCTCGTCGACTTTCTCCGCGCAAACGCCGACGTCTTTGCGTGGAGTCCCTCGGACATGCCCGGCATACCGAGGGATGTCGCCGAGCACTCGCTGGATATTCGGGCCGGAGCCCGACCCGTCAGGCAGCCTCTGCGCCGATTCGACGAGGAGAAGCGCAGAGCGATTGGCGAAGAGATCCACAAGCTGATGGCAGCAGGGTTCATCAAAGAGGTATTCCATCCCGAATGGCTTGCCAACCCTGTGCTTGTGAGGAAGAAAGGGGGGAAATGGCGGATGTGTGTAGACTACACTGGTCTCAACAAAGCATGCCCGAAGGTTCCCTACCCTCTGCCTCGCATCGACCAAATCGTGGATTCCACCGCTGGGTGCGAAACCCTGTCCTTCCTCGATGCCTACTCAGGGTATCACCAGATCCGGATGAAAGAGTCCGACCAGCTCGCGACTTCTTTCATCACGCCGTTCGGCATGTACTGCTATGTCACCATGCCGTTCGGATTGAGGAATGCGGGCGCGACGTACCAGCGGTGCATGAACCATGTGTTCGGCGAACACATCGGTCGCACAGTCGAGGCCTACGTCGATGACATCGTAGTCAAGACAAGGAAGGCTTCCGACCTCCTCTCCGACCTTGAAGTGACATTCCGGTGTCTCAAGGCGAAAGGAGTCAAGCTTAATCCTGAGAAGTGTGTCTTCGGGGTCCCCCGAGGCATGCTCCTAGGGTTCATCGTCTCTGAGCGAGGCATCGAAGCCAACCCGGAGAAGATCGCGGCCATCACCAGCATGGGACCCATCAAGGACTTAAAAGGGGTACAGAGGGTCATGGGATGCCTCGCGGCCTTGAGCCGCTTCATCTCACGCCTCGGCGAAAGAGGTCTGCCTCTGTACCGCCTCTTAAGGAAGGCCGAGTGTTTCGCTTGGACCCCTGAGGCCGAGGAAGCCCTCGGCAACCTGAAGGCGCTCCTTACAAAGGCGCCTGTCTTGGTGCCCCCGGCGGACGGAGAAGCCCTCTTGGTCTACGTCGCCGCGACCACTCAGGTGGTTAGCGCCGCGATTGTGGTCGAAAGGCAAGAGGAAGGGCATGCATTGCCCGTTCAGAGGCCGGTCTACTTCATCAGCGAAGTGCTGTCCGAGACTAAGATCCGCTACCCACAAGTTCAAAAGCTGCTGTATGCTGTGATCCTGACAAGGCGGAAGCTGCGACACTACTTCGAGTCTCATCCGGTAACTGTGGTGTCATCCTTCCCCCTGGGGGAGATCATCCAGTGCCGAGAGGCCTCGGGCAGGATCGCAAAGTGGGCGGTGGAAATCATGGGCGAAACGATCTCGTTCGCCCCTCGGAAGGCCATCAAGTCCCAGGTGTTGGCGGATTTCGTGGCCGAATGGGTCGACACCCAGCTGCCAACGACTCCGATCCAACCGGAGCTCTGGACCATGTTTTTCGATGGGTCGCTGATGAAGACGGGGGCCGGCGCGGGCCTGCTCTTCGTCTCGCCCCTCGGAAAGCGCTTGCGCTACGTGCTGTGCCTCCATTTCTCGGCGTCCAACAATGTGGCCGAGTACGAAGCTCTGGTCAACGGATTGCGGATCGCCATCGAGCTAGGGGTCAGACGCCTCGACGCCCGCGGTGATTCGCAGCTCGTCATCGACCAAGTCATGAAGAACTCCCACTGCCGCGACCCGAAGATGGAGGCCTACTGCGACGAGGTTCGGCGCCTGGAAGACAAGTTCTTCGGGCTCGAGCTCAACCACATCGCTCGGCGCTACAACGAAACCGCAGACGAGCTGGCTAAGATAGCCTCGGGGCGAACGACAGTCCCCCCGGACGTCTTCTCCCGGGATCTGCATCGACCCTCCGTCAAGCTCGACGACGCGCCCGAGCCCGAGGTACCCTCGGCTCAGCCCGAGGTACCCTCGGCACAGCCCGAGGTACCCTTGGCCCCCGAGGGCGGGGCACTGAACATCGAGGAAGGGCAGAGCGGGGCCATGCCAGATCAAGATTGGCAGGCCCCGTACCTGCAATATCTCCGCCGAGGAGAGCTACCCCTCGACCAAGCCGAGGCTCGGCGGGTAGCGCGACGCGCCAAGTCATTCGTCTTGCTGGGCGACGAAGAGGAGCTCTACCATCGCAGCCCCTCGGGCATCCTCCAGCGATGCATCTCCATCACCGAAGGTCGGGAACTGCTGCAAGAAATACACTCGGGGGCTTGCGGCCACCACGCAGCGCCCCGAGCCCTTGTCGGAAATGCTTTCCGGCAAGGCTTCTACTGGCCAACGGCGGTGGCTGACGCCACTAGAATTGTCCGCACCTGCGAAGGGTGCCAATTCTACGCGAAGCGGACACACCTGCCCGCTCAGGCTCTGCAGACAATACCCATCACCTGGCCCTTCGCTGTATGGGGTCTGGACCTCGTCGGCCCCTTGCAGAAGGCGCCCGGGGGCTACACGCACCTGCTGGTCGCCATCGACAAATTCTCCAAGTGGATCGAGGTCCGACCTCTGAACAGCATCAGGTCCGAGCAGGCGGTGGCATTCTTCACCAACAGGCGGCGTGCTGGAAACGGTTTCGCCCTGGCCTTCATATACTTGAGAGGGGGTCCGGTGACGGTTCTTCGCTCCGCTCCCTCCTTTTCCCTTTAGGTTTTCGCAACCCGGGAAACTTTAGTCGGAGGAGAGAGAAACCGCCCTCCCTGCCCCGCCAACCGCTCGCCCCGTCGCATTAACTCCGCGGCGGGACACGCGGCGCCTCTGGCAGGAGGAGCGCGCGACGCTTCACCTTCGCCATAATAACCGCGTCAGAAAAGGTACGCCACGTCGTCCGATTTCGTATCCTTTTCCGTTTTCCTCTTTCTCTATCTCTTGCAACAGGGACCGGGAAAGGGGGATGCCCCGAAAGGGATCCTTCTCCGCGAAGGAACCGGGCTCCGAGCCCCCCACTACTGATCAGGGGTTCGAAGGCTGGCCCTCCGAAGGGTTCAACAGCCGCCTCAGATCGCGTGGGCCCGACACCCACTACTGGTTAGGGGTTCGAAGGCCAGCCCCCCGAAGGGTTCCATGGCCGCCTCAGGCTACTCGGGCTCCGCGCCCATTACTGATCAGGAGTTCGAAGGCTGGCCCCCGAAGGGTTCACAGTCGCCTCAGACACCGAGCAAGGGATGACCAGGGGTACGTTCGATACATAACCGAGGCTCGGGCTGCGCTCCCGAGGTACCCTAGGACATTTCCGAGACCAGCGGGAACGATCTTGTAACGGAATCCCATCGGAGGGAGGCATCGAGCCCTCGGACCCCGTCGCCAGGGGACCGGGTCCGGCAAATCACCCGCAGGTACTTTTGGGCGTGCCTCTGGGCCCCTAGCCGACCCCCAACGAACGGGGCACGGACGTCCACTCGGATTACCCGCTTGCAGCTCACCGGAGACACCATGTTCGGTGCCCATCGAGGGTAACATGGCGCACTCCCCCCCTCCTCCTTGCGGAAAGGCGACGTAGGGGCGTATGTAAAAAGTCGAGTCTGTCCCTGATCGTCCTCTCGCCCTGTGCGGAGGCTCGGGGGCTGCTCTCGCAAAAACCGGCCCCGGCCAAATCGTTGACAGCGTCAACATACCAGCCCGAGAGCTTGGGCCCCGACCGTGCACCCGGGCTACGGCCAGTTCGCATGAGGGAACGACCAGGCCAGCCAAAGCATTACGCGAGGTATTAAGACCTCGAAGGAGTGTAACCACTCCTCCGAGGCCTCGGGGGCTACACCCGGCGGGTGCGCTCGCGCGCACCCGCCGGAACGAAAGGCAACCGAGAAAGGCTGGTCCCCTTGCAAAAAAGTGCGACAAAAGCCTCCAAGCGAGTGCTAACACTCCCTTCGAGGCTCGGGGGCTACTGTCGGGGACCATAATTAGGGGTACCCTCAAGACGCCTAATTCTCAGCTGGTAACCCCCATCAGCATAAAGCTGCAAAGGCCTGATGGGTACGATTAAGTCAGGGATCAGTCCACACGAGTGACTCGATCATGCTTCACCCGAGCCTAGCCTCGGCCAAGGGCAGCCGACCTCGAGAGACTTCCGTCTCGCCCGAGGCCCCCTTTTTATGGCGGACACATCACCGGCTCGCCCGAGGCCTTGGCTTCGCTCAGAAGTAACCTTGACTAAATCGCCACACCGACTGACCAAAATTGCAGGGGCATTTAACGCAAAGGTGGCCTGACACCTTTATCCTGACACGCGCCCCCGGCAGAGCCGAAGTGACCGCCGTCACTCCACCGCTCCACTAACCAGTCTGACAGAGGGACAGCGCCGCCTGCGCCACTCCGACTGCAGCACCACTCGACAGAGTGAGTCTGACCGACAGTCAGGTCTTGACAAAGGCGCCACGGCGAACTCCGCTCCGCCCGACCCTAGGGCTCGGACTCGGGCTAAGACCCGGAAGACGGCGAACTCCGCTCCGCCCGACCCCAGGGCTCGGACTCGGGCTAAGACCCGGAAGACGGCGAACTCCGCTCCGCCCGACCCCAGGGCTCGGACTCGGGCTAAGACCCGGAAGACGGCGAACTCCGCTCCGCCCGACCCCAGGGCTCGGACTCGGGCTAAGACCCGGAAGACGGCGAACTCCGCTCCGCCCGACCCCAGGGCTCGGACTTGGGCTAAGACCCGGAAGACGGCGAACTCCGCTCCGCCCGACCCCAGGGCTCGGACTCAGGCTAAGACCCGGAAGACGGCGAACTCCGCTCCGCCCGACCCCAGGGCTCGAACTCGGGCTAAGACCCAGAAGACGACGAAACTCCGCCTCGCCCGACCCCAGGGCTCGGACTTCGCCCTGGCCTCGGCCGAACGACTTCCGCCTCGCCCGACCCCATGGCTCGGGCTCGGCCACGGCAGCAGAAGACGGACTCGACCTCGGCTTCGGAGGAACCCCCACGTCGCCCTGCCTAGGGCACAGACCGCCACGTCAACAGGAAGCGCCATCATCATCCTACCCCGAATCGACTCGGGTCACGGAGAACAAGACCGGCGTCCCATCCGGCCAGCTCCGCCAGAGGGGCAATGATGGCGCTCCACAAGCTCTATGACGACGGCGGCCCCCAGCTCTCTTACGGAAGCAGAACGACGTCAGCAGGGACTCGACCGCTCCAACAGCTGTCCCTCCGCCAGGCTCCGCCGCACCTCCGACAGCCACGACATCGCACCAGCAGGGTGCCCAGATCTCTCCGGCTGCCACATTGGCATGTACCTAGGGCGCTAGCTCTCCCTCCGCTAGACACGTAGCGCTCTGCTACACCCCCCATTGTACACCTGGATCCTCTCCTTACGACTATAAAAGGAAGGACCAGGGCCTTCTCAGAGAAGGTTGGCCGCGCGGGACCGAGGACGGGACAGGCGCTCTCTTGGGGCCGCTCGCTTCCCTCACCCGCGTGGACGCTTGTAACCCCTCTACTGCAAGCGCACCCGACCTGGGCGCGAGACGAACACGAAGGCCGCGGGACTTCCACCTCTCTCACGCTCGACTCCGGCCGCCTCGCCTCTCCCCCCTTCGCGCTCGCCCACGCGCTCGACCCATCTGGGCTGGGGCACGCAGCACACTCACTCGTCGGCTTAGGGACCCCCTGTCTCGAAACGCCGACAGAAGCAGGCGAGCATGTTGTAGTCAATCAGTACGATGATACTTAATTGGTCATTGTCACGCTTTGGTCTCTATGTGTAAACTTGTAAAGGGATGAAATCCAGAAAAGTTGAGAATAAGGAATGTAGAGAACAAAGGGGAGATTGTTGGGTGTGTCCTCTACAGCTGGTCATCAGTGGCCGGATTGGGCTAAACCCAACTATCTATCTCTTTAAATGGGCCCTTAATTAGGAGGCCCACGCTAATCTCGGTTGGAGCCCCCAGACACACGGCGCTATAAATATAGGACTAAGGGGTCGCAGGAAAAACTAACGCTAGTACCTCGCTCCAAAACCCTAGTCCCCAGAGGCCCCCATCGCCTAAACGTCGGAGTGCCTGGAATCGCGACAACCTTCAGCGGCTCGGATCCCCGATACATGCTAATTCTCTGCAGGGCATCGGTATGAAGACAGCAACAGCGACATTCTCCAACAGCAACAAAAAATGTGTGTTTCTCTGTTCCTCTCAGTAGAACAGACCTATCGTCATTGAGATTTTCCAGTTACGGATTGGTATTCTAGGGACTTAGAAATCGATCCTAGACATGTATAGATTCTAACAATCTGCAGTTAAACCAAGGTCATTGTTCGGAGCAGTTTTCCTAAAGCTTCTTTCAGGTATAATCTTTATTTCAGTACTCTATATCGGAACAGGGATTGTCATCTACTAGAGCTGTATAACTAGTTTCTTTTGTGCGAACTATTCCTTGTATTATGAAGTTTGTTTGTCCTTAGATTTTTTTATTATGATAATCTATATGATTGAAAGAACAGTGTTTCATCAGTATGCATAATTTAAACTAGTTCTGTGTGTTTATATGACCATAATGGGATCTGTTGATGGTTCCGATTTGCTAAGTTCCAATCAATGCCTGCGTGATCAAGAAAAACAAATTCTCAAGGCCATAATATAGCAATACCATCTTTTAGTTTTACACCTTTACTTCTCAGAGGTAGAAAACACTCAAATGTGAGCTGACTGAAGGATCTAGTTATATTACTTCCAAATGTTAGTTCAATGTTTCGACTTTTGTTGTTCAGAAAATGATCGAGCTTTTGACGTTATCTACTGCATAACCTTCAATCTGATGGATCAGCAAAATGGCTTGACATATGCATGCTATTTACATGGACTTCAATGTATGTTCTTTTTGCTCTGAATCTCAAAATTTCCCAAATAGCACTTCTTCTTACTTGACCTTATTTATGAAAGATTCATAGACAGTTGCAATTGAAGAGCCTACACATTGGGTCTTGGGAACTATTGCTCACTTGACTGTATTATTAAAACTCCAGACGGTCATGAAATATACACGGCGTCAGCTAGAAAGGGAGCTGTTGATTGAAGATATTCAGAGGATTGAGGACATGCCGTCATACAGGCTTCTGGGCCGGTAGCTATGAAGAAACTGAAATCTTAACATGACTACATGCTGCAAGGCTTGGGATGCTTAACGGATTGCAACCTGTATCGACAAACGGCGCCAATCATGAAATGTAGATGCATATGTATCCTTGTGTTTTAGGTACTTGTGGGTTGTGGCCTTTGGTAACCTGATCGAAATATACTAGGTAGTTTTTTTTTTTTTTTTTTTTTGCTGATGATAGAATGCCACGTAGGGTAACTGAAGTGTCTGATCAGCTGCCATGGCAAAAGTTTGTAGGGTGTGTAAAGTGTAATCACAATGTGGTCGTTGTTCATCATACGACGAAAGGAAGTGTTCCTATAGGGTTGTCGTTGTAAACAGGAGGATTTGGGAAAGCTGATCTGAGTTGTATCCCATTTGATAAGAGGCTAGGCGCAGGAACTATGCTGTCCATTGGTTTTTTCCAAGATCAGTTTGCACTATTCGTGACAACCCTGAATTGTACACCAGTTTGAAAAATTTCCACTGTTCGTTGCTTATAACTTCGGTACTCCCTCCATTCTTTTTTATTTGTCGTGATTTAATGTAAAAATAAACTAGCGGATGTCAAATATTTAAGAACGGGATAGTATTTTATAACTTATAAGTTGTTGTCATATTGGCCATGTTTGTTTTAGCTTTTGGCTGGATTATGACCGTTAGGATTGGCTCCTGATAGTTAAGCACTTTGCTTATCAGCCCGTAAGAATCGTTTTTATAAAAATCATCTAAATAAATGTGAACCTAGAATCTGCCGAGTCGTTGTTGGAACTTGCTCTTCCGAGCAAGATGATCCAACGGGAGAGTGAAAGTAATGCAAACAAGGTTTCAGCTCAAGAGGGCAATTGCTCTTTTAATCTAGCCTCTCAAGGGCATTGTGCGGGGGTATTTATAGGTGCCTGAGTACCCAGCGTCATGGATTAAGGACGCATGTGCCCTCAGGCGCCTAGGTCATCCCCGGAATATTCACATAAAGCAGGGTTACAGGCTGTCATTACAGAAGAGCCTTCACAAATCGGGCCCGTAATGCGCTCAGCCGCGTGGGGCCTGTTACAATGGGCCGAATTCTACGTGGGCCTTCGCGTTGGACGAGGCCGCGAGACGGAGCGACCTCGTCGTAGGCCTTCGTCTTGCAGCGTATTGGACGAAGGGTGGAAACTGCCGGCCGCTTAGCCTCCGTTGGTTCGGTGAGATTGACGAAGGCATCGAGCGAAGGGTGACGTCTTCGCCTTCGCCCCAACATTTGCCCTCCGAGGGACCAGTTCGACTAAGTCATCTGGTGCCGAAGGCGTCGCTAGATGGTGGAGACGCTGCCCTCGCTCGAAGTGGTTCCGCGGGGGTTTTTGATGTGACTGTTGACGGACGCGACACTGTTGGACTGTGGGTTTCCCGAAGCGTCGCGTCCTGTGAATAAAAGGGGGCGGAGCGGCGCGGGTTAGGTACTCTTTCTGCGCGCCGCAAAACCCTAGCCTCCTTTTGAAACTGTTTGACCGCTCGCCTGCCCTCCTTGCTCCTGCTCGTCGGAGATCTGGCCCGTGTGAAGCAGACCGCCCGCCGCCGCCGATGGTACGTAGCCATGCCGTCTTCTTCCTCTTCTGCTGCCGATACGCCACCGGCCGGCGCATCGTCCGAGGACACGCTGAGCAACGTGGCGGCGGAGGAGTTGCATCCTGGTGACACAGTGGAATTCGGCGTGTCGCGGATGTCCTCGGTCCGCGTGCAAGACATGCAACAGCTTGGATATTTTGGCGGCGGAGTGGCGCGTGTCCCGGGGGCGGAGGAGGTCCCCGAGCCGGAAGGCGAGTTGGTCGTCTTCGAGGCGTTTTTCGCCGCTGGCCTTCGTCTGCCTGCACATCGATTCGTGGCGGAGGTCCTGCGTAGGTTCGAGGTCCAGGTCCACCAGCTGACACCGAATGCCGTGGTGGCCCTGGCGAAGTATGTATGGGCGACGACTTCGTACAGCGAGCAGCCCTCTGTGGAAGTCTTCGCGAAACATTATTGTCTGCATTGGCAGAAGAGGAAAATTGGACATAAGATTGCACAATTTGGATCTTGCACATTTACGCCGAAGACCGACAAGACCTCGATGGAAGTCGTGGAGTTGGTTCCCTGCGCCCGCAATAAATGGGGCAACTGGTGGGAATTTTGGTTTTACGTTTCCGAAGGCACAGTCGAAGACCATCCAGGGCTCCCCGTGGCCGTCATGTGCTCACATTATTACGTAGCGTACCCGCAGTTTGAGGTAGCGGAGGATGATGAAAACGAAGGGGCCCTTCGGTGCGCTGTCCGCATGAGTAGCGGGCGCGACCTTGTTGAGGAGTTTGTCGGGTATGGGGTATGGCCCTTGGCGCATGGCTGGGCGCTGGGCGAAGTATGCCCTCGCAAGATGCTCTCCCGTGGCGGGATGCTAGTGCGAAGTCCTACCTTCGCGCTGGATTTGCATGGCCGAGATCCCGCCGCATTCGTGCGTGAAGCGGAAGACGGTGCGGCGAGGATCGTGGGGCGCTACGTGCCGAAGACAGAGGGTCTGCGGAGCTGGGATATCCGTGGGTCCAATGACAGGCTGAATCGGGTCTTCGAATTGAACCGCTTGCCGTACGGTGGTTATCCCGGGGAAGATGCCGCCGACCGCCGCGGGAAGAAACCGATGGGCGGTACCGAGGAAGGGCCTTCGCAGGAGGCTGCCCCGGCTACTAAGAAGAGAAAATTAGGTACTATAGTGGGGGAAAGGGGGTGTCTGATAATTTTGCTGTGGAGTTGAGTGGGACATGTGCGGCCCCCGGGGGAAGGATGTCTTCGCCCGAGCTCCGGGAGTCTTCGGCGCGAATGCTGGAGGTTACCGGGGGTCGGTGGCCAAAGAATCTTCCGATCCCCTGGGCAGAGGGCGAAGACATGTCTACGTCTCGTATAGCTCGTGGCTTGAGGATTTTCCCTTACGGATAGAATATTGCTGCTGTTGTGTCGACAGTGATAAACAAGGATCGACAGGATGCTGCGCAGAAGCGCCGGGCGGTCATCAGGCTCCCCGATCCGAGGCGTGAGGCGAAGAGAGCGCGGGGGAGCGCGAAGGCTACTACCCCCGGCGGTAGCCAGCCGACGCCGGCTGCGAAACCGGCCGCACCCGGATCCAGCAGGGTGTCGGAGAGCACGAAGGCAGTCGTCGCCGGCGGAACCAAGTCTACCCTGGGCGAAGCTGCGAAGGTTCGGGAGCTGCCTTCGCCGAGGAAACGCGTTGCCGACTTCAGCACGAATATTAGCGTGGACGACTATTTCGTTGGTAAGTAAGGTTTTTTTTGACCGGTGATACGTTGCAGGGTCGGGCGAGGGGCAAATTGTTGTTGTCCCGCCTGCGGTGGCAACCACGGCGTCAACCGTGGTGGTTGGGGTGAAGGGTGGCGCTTTCTGCGCGAGCGGCGAGATTTCGTCGGCCGCTGCCGTCAAGGACGAGGCGGGCACCATGTCCCGCCGGCTGAGGGAGGCGTCACAGCAGCTGTCGCAGCAGCTAAGTCAAGTAAGTTGAGCTGGACTTCGGTGTTTGCTGTTTCCATGGGGATTGTGGTCTCATGTGTTTCTGTTAGGCGGCCGACTTCGCCGACCGCGTGGTGTCGGGTGCCCTTACTGCAGATGTGGCTGCCAAAGTCGAGAGACTTCGGGCGCAGCACGCGAATGCCGTCCGGGAGAAGTCGGCTGCGGAGAGCAAAAACCGCAGGCTGGCGGAGAAGGTGGCCGCCCTAGAGGCCGAGAAGATGGACCTCCGGCGCCAGCTGGTGGAGGAAACGAGGGAGGCCATCTAGGCCATCGCCGAGGCACAGGCTGCGCAGACGGAGGTCAAATTGGCGCGGGCGGAGGGAAGTCTCGCCAGCCAACGCGCCGAGGAGTGGGAGGTGAGGTTCAACGCTCTGCGCGGCCGCGTGGACAAGGCCGAGGCCTCTACGCGCTCGGAAGTTGAGCGGACGCTCGCACAACTCGTGGAATCGTACCGCGAGCTAGGTGCGCGGACTGCTGACTTCGTGGTGCCCGACCGAGAGGCGGGCCTTCGCTTCCTCGAGTGGTTGCAAGAGGAATTGCTGGTACTCCCGACCATCGTGGAGGGTTTCATGTCCTATGCCTCCCTCGTCAGCTGCAAAGGGGCAATGAATACGCTGTCTCGCGAGGGCTGCAGACACTACGAGGTCTTCGACCAATCGAACGGGAGCTTTGAACGCGAGATCTTTAAGGCCGAAGACCCTGTTGTGAAGCAGTCAGCGGGGGCACTTTTTATAGGATGTGGGGGGCGCATGGTCGGGAGGCTGTCAGGGAGCGATCCGACCGGGCGAGAGAGCAGGTGACAGTTGTTAATTTGCTGTGGTTTGTTGCGCGTGGGTATGTGTAGTTTTTGCTGAATGAATGTGTTGTTGCTGCAGATGGAGCGTGCCGAGGACGTCGAGGACTTCGGCGGTCTGGTCGACACGCCGCCCGATGCTGCGGAGGTCAAACCGGTGCTGCCCTCGGATGCCGGTGAAGGCCCATCAGACGCGCCTGTGCCTGCTGTGGCCGGCGAAGACCCTGTGTCGGCCCCTGTGCCGACGGTCGAAGGCGCCCAGGAGGTGGTGGCGGAGCCGACAGTCGAAGGCCCTACGACCGCGGCCGCGCCCTCGCAGGTGGCTGAGTAGTTGAATAGGTGCAGGGGAGTTTGTAAATTTTGTCTACGTGTTACTGAACCTCGGTTGCTGCGCAGGTTCAGGGTTTTGGGCCTGCGCACGCAATCGCTACTGACAGTGCTAATCTTGTGGCGGCTTCGACCGTGGTTGCGGAAAATGATTCAGATGATTCTGTGTCTAAGTTTTTTGAGTCTGATGATTCTGGGAGTTCGGTTGCGTGGACGGAAGAGTCTTCAGATGAGGATTTGGATTATTTTGTGGCATTGGATGTGGCTGCGGCGGAGGCTTCTCCGCGTGTGATGGATGCTGAAGTTCTTCTTGGTCCGAGTGCTAGGCGTAGGCGGTGAAGGGCGGTGGCGAAGCGTAGAGTGAGTGAGGTGGAGGGTGGTCGTCTTCGTGTGGACAGGGCTGGCAAGCGGGAATTGTTGTCCTCGCCGGTTGGGGCGAGTGTAGGTGAGGGGGAGTTGCGAAGTCTTTTTGAGGGTGAGGAGCTGAGGATAATGCTGTTTAACTACAGGGAGATGGGTATCATCCCAAAGGTTGAACCAATGTAAGGTGTGATTCCCTTGCTGTATGTGTGTAACTATAATTTGTATGATGATTTGTATGGTGAGGCTGTGTGCCTTCGCTGATCTGGTCGTGCCCGTGGGGGACCTGTGCACTTGATCTAGTGCGTTTATTATGTCGGTCCGGCTATGCCTGTAGTTGAGGGAGACTTCGATTTTGCTCACTTGTTGTGCTAGTCCGGCTGCACCCTTAGGCGACTTTTGCACGGATAATCTTTTGGGTAAGACTTCGGTTTTGCGCACTTGTTATGCTAGTCCGGCTGTACCCTTAGGCGACTTTTGCACGGATAGTCTTTTGGGGAAGACTTCGGTTTTGCGCACTTGTTGTGCTAGTCCGGCTGCACCCTTAGGCGACTTTTGCACGGATAGTCTTTTGGGGAAGACTTCGGTTTTGCGCACATGTTGTGCTAGTCCGGCTGCACCCTTAGGCGACTTTTGCGCGGAGTGTCGCACGCGAGGGTAGCCAGCGCTGGCCCTCGTGGTGCCTTCGTTGTGGTCGAATGCCGAAGACCGCCGATGCGGTCTTTTTTCGACGTTGTAATTTTTTGCGGGGGATTTTTTGCGTGTATATTACATGGCTCCGCCTCATTAAAAACCTCACCTCCCGGGAGGAAAAGAGTGCGGGCCGGAATAAAGCTGGTTTGTGAATTACAAGGGCGAGCTGGCCCTGAGGAGTCAAACAAAAAATTTGCGGAGATTGTCAATGTTCCAAGAATGCTCTAAGTCTTCGCCGGATGGCGTTGTTAGTGAAAGGGAATTAGGCTTACACCTAAGTCCTAAATATTTTTGGTAATTGAATTGCCCAACACAAATCTTTGGACTAACTAGTTTGCCCAAGTGTATAGATTATACAGGTGTAAAAGGTTCACACTCAGCCAATAAAAAGACCAAGTTTTGGATTCAATAAAGGAGCAAAGGGGCAACCGAAGGCACCCCTGGTCTGGCGCACCGGACTGTCCAGTGTGCCACCGGACAGTGAACAGTACCTGTCCGGTGCACCAGGGAACTCAGACTCAAACTCGCCACCTTCGGGAAAGTCCAGGGCCGGCGCGCTATAATTCACCGGACTGTCCGGTGTACACCGGACAGTGTCCGGTGCTCCAACGGAACGCGGCCTCAGGAACTCGGCAGCCTCGGGATTTCACGAAGACTGCTCCGCTAAAATTCACCGGACTGTCCGGTGTACACCGGACTGTCCGGTGTGCCAGCGGAGCAACGGTCATCTGCGCGCAACGGTCGACTCTGCAAAGTGTACAGTTGAATTCAGAGTGTCAGAGCAGAAGTCAGAGGGGCACCGGACTGTCCGGTGCTGCACCGGACTGTCCGGTGCCACATGAGGACAAAGATGACGTGGCTGGCGCACCGGACATGTCCGGTGTGCACCGGACTGTCCGGTGCGCCCATCGCCAGCAGACTTCATCAACGGCTAGTTTTTGGATGGTGGCTATAAATACCACCCCAACCGGCCACTTCAAGGTGTGGGAGTCCAAGCAACATTCCAAGTCATCTAGTTGACATACTCAAGCCCTCCCAACCACATATATTCATTGATCCATCCTATACACAAGATTTAGTCCACTACAACCAACACAAGAGCCACAAAAGAGAGAGCAAGCAATTGAGAGCTACTCAATTGAGTTTAGCCCTAGCGCCTTGTGAGATTCATTGAGAGATAGTGTGTGCTACATCTTTGTGTTCATTTGCGCGTGGAGTTTTTGACTCCCATTCGAACTTCCTCCAAAGTGTTGGAGGCTTGTAAAAGCTAGCAAGAGACACCAAAGATTGTGGTGGTCCTTGTGGGATCGAGAGTGATCCTTGAGAAGAAGAAGAGCTCGCCGATCCTTGTGTGATCGGGAGAGAGGGAAAGGGTTGAAAAAGACCCATCCTTAAGTGGACTCCTCAACGGGGACTAGGCCTTCGAGGGCCGAACCTCGGTAAAACAAATCACCCGTGTTCATTGTGCTTTTGCTTGTGATTTGTTTGCTTTCCCTTACTCTAAGTTCTCTTGCACTATTCTTTGCTCATATCATTTGGTGTTGCTTCAAGTTAAAATCTCATTTAAGTGAAGCAACACTCCGCAAGAAAAGAACTTGAGTTAGTGCTCTTTTTCATCTAAGCCTTCTTGCTTTGTTATCATAGAATTATTAGTTGTATTGATTTATCACTTCCGCATTATTTGAAAGCTATACTCTTTACTAGCAAGAACTTAGTTTTTACACTCCGATAATTGTTCATCTTGTTCTAACCACTAATCAAAGGATCTAGTTGGGGGATAAAGTTTTAATTTTCAGGTTTCGCCTATCCAGCCCCCCTCTAGGCGACTTTCAATTGGTATCAAAGCTAGGCACTTCATCTTGAGTCTAACAACTCGAAGTGATGGCTCGTAGAAGATCCCAAAAGAACAAGAAGACCCAGGAGAACCCAACTCGGAAGGAGGTAACTCTTGAGATTTTATTTGATGATTGTTCTAACTATGATTCATGGTCATCTAGTGTGATAAATGCTTTTAGAACCATAGATCCTCGATTAGAACAAATTATAGACAAGAGTATTTTTCCCTCTAATTTCAATGGAAAAATTAATTCCGAGGAGGATCAAAGATGTTATCGCTTAAACTATCTAGCTTTTGACATCTTAACTAATTCTCTTAGCAAAGAAGATTATCATGCCTTCATATCAAACTATGACGAATCCGTCCATGATGCGCATGATATTTGGACTAGAATTAGAAGCAAATTTGATGAGTCCAAACATGATAGTTCATTGTGTGTCTCTACTTCCTTTAGTATTTGTGATGCTAACCCTTGCAAGGAAGAAGAAGAGAATGAACGATGGAGACCAAACGATGAATCCACCTCTCCAAAAGGTTTGTCTTCCCATTTCGATTCCCACATGTGTTGTGTGGCTAATGCAAATGATAGAGGAAGCACAAATGAGGATGAGGAGGAAGAAAGAAGCTTTGTGCAACTCTACGCTTGCTTAAGCCAAGAAGATAAGGCGGTCATGCTCAAACTTATAGAAAGAGCGAGAGAGCAAGGCGAAGCTCGTCAAAGGCTAGAAAGTATTCTCTCCATGAAGATGCAACACTTTGACGAGTTGACTAAAGAACATGAGGAGCTAAAGTGCTCTCATGTTGATTTGGTCCAAAGGTATGAAACTGTTTCAATTGAGCATGATAACGCTTTACATTGTATCGCTCAATTAGTAAATAGGAATACCTTGCTTAAGGACCAAGTAGAAAAGCTAAAAGTTGAAAATCTAGCTTTTCAAGAAAAATATGATATGCTTCTATGTTCTCATGAAAATCTTATGGATGATCATATCATATTAAACATTGCTCATGAGGTCGTGATAGAAAACTTAAAATGCCAACAACCTCACTCATGCACATGTATTCAAATTGATACTATATTACCATGTGCTAATGCTTGTTGTTTGTCAACAAGCAAATCTTCCTTTGAGCTAGAATTTGCAGGAACAAATGATGATTCATATCAAAAGCTCAAAGAAGAAAATGAGAGGCTAAAGAAGAGCTTGACACAACTAAAAGGGAAATGCATTGCCCAACCTTCTCAAGATAACCGTGATCACATGGTGAAGAAGCTTGAGACAGGAACAACCGTGGCATGTACTACATCCCTTGAAGAAAATGTCAAGGATTTGAGGATTGCCAAGAGGAAGAAACAAAAGATGAAATTCAACACCTCCTCTAAAAGCCTCAACCACGCCTCCACAAAAGGTAACATCCAAGGTAATGATCAAACCACACTTCACATCAAGAGGTGTAGTGAATGCTTTGAAGAGGGGCACTTGATTAGGTCATGTCCCTACATTAAAAATGGCTTGATTATTAACAAGGATGATAGACTTTGTTTTAAATGCTCCAAGAAGGGACACTTGCTTAGATCTTGTCCCCATTTAAAACAAAAAGGCATAGGGTTAGAAAAGAAAGTTTTTACTAACCATGTAGCAGGCAACAAACAAGGAAAGAAGAAAACGTCAAATCTTGGAAAACGCCTTTGCTACACATGCCGTAAGAAGGGACATCAATGCAAGGATTGTCCCATTGGTAACAATTTCACTCCTAACTTGTCATTTGATTCATATATAACTAGGCAACCCAAGATTGCAACTTGTGCTAGAAAGGTAACGAGTTTACCAAGCGCTAGCACAAAGGACACTTGGGTTCCTAGATCTTTGTTTACTAACCTTAACGGACCCATCAAACAATGGGTACCAAAATGTGCTTGACAAGCCTTGTAGGAGAAGGAGATGGTATGAACCTTTGGGGTGCTTGAGGGAGTTAATTCAATTCTTATCAACTCAAGCTATCAATCTTCAAATGATCTACATATTCAAGTTTGACCCAAGGTTACTTCAGTTTATTGTATTCAAAACTCATATCATCTCGGGAAGATATTAATGTTGTAGGAAATAAAGAATCATCATGTGAGGAATATCAAAGCCTACAACATGGAGGAAAGTCAAGGGATGGTAACATTTATATTCTTAAGTGCGATTATCTTAATTTGTCATGTGTCTTGTGTAGTCACATAGAAATAGAAAGCACTTAAGGATGTTTTAAAATTATGTCATCATTCTTTGAAGAAATTCCTCTCATATGGTAGATTGTGTATTTATCAAATTCTATATTATGACAATCTACATGTTTTAAATTGTTGCAAGTTCACATGGCATGTCTTTACATTAATTATTCTATTATTGCCATGTTCTAGATATAGAGAGATATTTCATGTTCTTAAAAGAATAAGGTGTCATGTAAGAAATTCAAATACTTAGGACACTTATAAAAGGAAAAATTCTCTCTATAGCTAGAAAATTGAGACTAATGTTTTTATCTAAGTAATTTAAGTAGTCTCACTTGTAGAGATAAATTTCTCTATGGAAATGCGTAATCCATCATGACAAGGATAATCAATCCAGTAATTTATGTTGTATCTCTCATTGCTTAATTGGATATGATTCTTCTACATTTATCGCTCTCCATGTAATGAATTAGATTTATTCCCTTAAGTCTCAAGAATTTAACCATGCTTGTTTTATGAGTTTAAAACTAGGCATACTTCATGGAATAATCTAGTTCATATTATAAAGTTTCCATGCTTTAGTAATTCACCTTTTCATTCCCTATCAAAATGATTACTAAATGGAAACTAGTGCTTGTGTTGCTAACGTATCTCTTGAGCTTACATATAAATATGCATAGAAGGGAAAGTACACAAGCCTCATGGGTTGATCTTCACCCAAAAGAAGAAAGGTAAAAGCAAAGGTATGGGAACTCATCTTCTTAATTAAGTTTAGTTCCCATCTCAATGGGTATTTAATCTAAATTATCATATTCTACCCTTGTGAGGAATAGATTCGCTATTGGACCGAAATTAACTAAGTGTGCATTCAAATATCATTTTCTTAATGCTCATGTCCATTAGAATCTATTTAATGCCTTCGCGATATTTATATATATGTTATCATATTGATTTGCTTCCAAGTGATGATTAACTAACTTCAATATGATAAAGTAAAATCTCCAATGATTATTAAAATGCTTAAAAGGTGCTCACTCATTTTTTCTCAAATGAAATGCACTAATGTTAAGGATTTTACTTCATGTCTGTGTGACTTGAGGATGATGAATTTTGTATGCTAATTATCTAAAGTAATCATCCTTCACCATACTCCCTTGCGCTATTAACATGTCTCTTGAGTATTTTCAATAAGTTTGGAAGGAAAAAGAGACAAATATAAAGGGAGGACTCTCAAATGAAAAAGAAAGAACATCAAGGACAACAACACCTACTTGGACAATAAGGTTTTCACAACAATCAATGGTGTGGTTGTAAGCATTCTAAATCCTTTTTCATTATGAGGTTACCAGGCTTAAGTTATTTGTTGCAAAATTTATAAGCCTTGATCAAAATGTATAATGCTTCCCCCTTTATGTCCTTAAAAATGAATGCATCGAAATCATTTCTTTAAATTACTTGATGCATATCTTTAGGGGGAGTCCATTATTATATTTTGATTATGTTGAGACTATTGCTTTATCTTAGTAATTTCATATAGTCTCTTGCATGAGAATAATGTTTCTCATATAGTATGCTACTTCACATCAATCAAACTTGTTAAAGTAATATCGCTTTTATCAAGGATTGTTGCTTTCATTTCTAAAAGTAGCATGCTTATTGGATTCTCCTATTTTTAAGCTTGATTGAAAATTTAATGCCTTTGTTGCTTTCTTGATCGCATATTGGTTGATCATTGAACAACTTCAATTATCACTTATGCTTCTTAGTGCCTCATGTAATTTGAATTTGATTTCAATTGGTATGCACTAAGGAAAAAGGAGAATTCATGATTCATTTATGCAACTAATGATCCATTTGACATATGCTAACAATAACTTGAAAAAGATCACTAGTTATAGAACTCTCTCTTGTGCAAAGTATTTCCACATATTGTCATTAAGTATAGGTCTTAAGCAACCAAGACTAAAGACAAAGCACAATGAAGAGAGCGTCTCTATGTGAAGGTACAAAAGGGTAAAACCACTTCCTTTCATTCAAACTTGTACCTAAATCTTCCTTTTTCTATACTTTCTTTACATATCTTGTATAAAAGGAAGAGAAAGCATGTCCTTTGCATTTATCTCTGCTTCATACCTAGTTTAACCTCTTAAAATTTCACTCATGCATTATTGCATCTTTGCTAAAACTAGATGAAGTGGTTCTATTGTCAAAGAGCTTAAAGCTTAACCTTGTAACGAGGATAAGCTACCTTGTTCCAAAGGTGGATGGTCCTTAAGTCTCTTTGAAATCTTTAAAGGAAAAATGCTTAAAATGTTTGCAACATGCTTTCATAAGTGCATAAACTGTCTTGAGCATCACACATATATTATGACACAATGCACTTCACTTTCTCTATGATATAGACTTGTTCTCATTAACCTAATTATGTGCACTTGGCATTTAAGGCCAAAATAAGTATTCCTCTCAAGGCACATATTTAGGGGGAGAAATCTATATTATATAGAACTATAATCATATCTCTTTCATTTTGGTACAAATGCATATATCCTATTATTCCCGTACCATGACTACGACTAATATGTTTCCAAGTATATTACTATGCTAAGTCGTAGATTGAAAGGGAAATGGAGTCTTCGGCGAAAACAAAGGCTTCCACTCCGTAAATCATACTTCGCCATCACTCCAAGCAACTCTCTATTCTTTGGGGGAGAAATGAGCATCAAAGAAAAGGACTTCGTCTTTTGAGAGAGTAAGAGCCCAAAGCTAAAAGACCGGACTTCGCCTTTGGTATAATCTTAACTCATTTATTTATGCCCAAAGGGGAAGATAGCACTTCAAGGGCTCTAATGATTCCGTTTTTGGCGATTCATGCCAACAAGGGGGAGAAATGAGCCCAAAGCAAAAGGACCGCACCACCACCAATTTCAAAAACTTAGTGCTTTCCAAGAGTATTTATCAATTGGTATCCTATTGTGTCCAAAAGGAGGAGAAAATTAGTTTTTCAAAAATGTATATCAAAACCCTCTTGAACACTAAGAGGTGGATCTCTTTTAGGGGGAGTTTTGTTAAGTCAAAAGAAAAGCATTTGAAACAGGGGGAGAAAATTTCAAATCTTGAAAATGCTTTACAAACTCTTATTCATTTACCTTTGACTATTTGCAAAAGATCTTTGAAATGGATTTACAAAAAGAATTTGCAAAAACAAAACATGTGGTGCAAACGTGGTCCAAAAATGTTACATAAGAAAGGAACATTCCATGCATATCTTGTAAGTAGTTATATTGGCTAAATTCCAAGCAACCTTTACACTTACATTTTGCAAACTAGTTCAATTATGCACTTCTATATTTGCTTTGGTTTGTGTTGGCATCAATCACCAAAAAGGGGGAGATTGAAAGGGAATTAGGCTTACACCTAAGTCCTAAATATTTTTGGTAATTGAATTGCCCAACACAAATCTTTGGACTAACTAGTTTGCCCAAGTGTATAGATTATACAGGTGTAAAAGGTTCACACTCAGCCAATAAAAAGACCAAGTTTTGGATTCAATAAAGGAGCAAAGGGGCAACCGAAGGCACCCCTGGTCTGGCGCACCGGACTGTCCGGTGTGCCACCGGACAGTGAACAGTACCTGTCCGGTGCACCAGGGAACTCAGACTCAAACTCGCCACCTTCGGGAAAGTCCAGGGCCGGCGCGCTATAATTCACCGGACTGTCTGGTGTACACCGGACAGTGTCCGGTGCTCCAACGGAACGCGGCCTCAGGAACTCGGCAGCCTCGGGATTTCACGAAGACTGCTCCGCTAAAATTCACCGGACTGTCCGGTGTACACCGGACTGTCCGGTGTGCCAGCGGAGCAACGGTCATCTGCGCGCAACGGTCGACTCTGCAAAGTGTACAGTTGAATTCAGAGTGTCAGAGCAGAAGTCAGAGGGGCACCGGACTGTCCGGTGCTGCACCGGACTGTCCGGTGCCACATGAGGACAAAGATGACGTGGCTGGCGCACCGGACATGTCCGGTGTGCACCGGACTGTCCGGTGCGCCCATCGCCAGCAGACTTCATCAACGGCTAGTTTTTGGATGGTGGCTATAAATACCACCCCAACCGGCCACTTCAAGGTGTGGGAGTCCAAGCAACATTCCAAGTCATCTAGTTGACATACTCAAGCCCTCCCAACCACATATATTCATTGATCCATCCTATACACAAGATTTAGTCCACTACAACCAACACAAGAGCCACAAAAGAGAGAGCAAGCAATTGAGAGCTACTCAATTGAGTTTAGCCCTAGCGCCTTGTGAGATTCATTGAGAGATAGTGTGTGCTACATCTTTGTGTTCATTTGCGCGTGGAGTTTTTGACTCCCATTCGAACTTCCTCCAAAGTGTTGGAGGCTTGTAAAAGCTAGCAAGAGACACCAAAGATTGTGGTGGTCCTTGTGGGATCGAGAGTGATCCTTGAGAAGAAGAAGAGCTCGCCGATCCTTGTGTGATCGGGAGAGAGGGAAAGGGTTGAAAAAGACCCGTCCTTAAGTGGACTCCTCAACGGGGACTAGGCCTTCGAGGGCCGAACCTCGGTAAAACAAATCACCCGTGTTCATTGTGCTTTTGCTTGTGATTTGTTTGCTTTCCCTTACTCTAAGTTCTCTTGCACTATTCTTTGCTCATATCATTTGGTGTTGCTTCAAGTTAAAATCTCATTTAAGTGAAGCAACACTCCGCAAGAAAAGAACTTGAGTTAGTGCTCTTTTTCATCTAAGCCTTCTTGCTTTGTTATCATAGAATTATTAGTTGTATTGATTTATCACTTCCGCATTATTTGAAAGCTATACTCTTTACTAGCAAGAACTTAGTTTTTACACTCCGATAATTGTTCATCTTGTTCTAACCACTAATCAAAGGATCTAGTTGGGGGATAAAGTTTTAATTTTCAGGTTTCGCCTATCCACCCCCCCTCTAGGCGACTTTCAGTTAGCCTGTATGCGCTGGGGGACGCCTTCGTCTTGACGATGAAGGGGCCCTCCCACTTTGGCTCTAGCTTGCCCCGGGACTCTGTTCGAGCTGTCCGGACGAGTACGAGGTCTCCTTCGCTGAATTCCCTCGGAATGACTGTGTGGTCGCGCCATGCTTTTGTTTGAGCTTGGTATTTGTTTAGGGCCTGTAGGGCGAAGACGCGGTCTCCGTCGATGAGGTCCTTCGAAGTAGGCTCGTCTACGTCGGGGACGACTGAAGTGACTGTCCGTGGTGACCCATGTTTTATTTCTTGCGGGGTCATGGCCTCCGATCCATATAGAAGGCGGAAAGGGGTGAACCCAGTCGCCCTGTACTCGGTCGTGTTCAGTGCCCAGACCGCTTCAGGTAACAGGTCGGCCCACTTGCCTTTCTTGTCGTTGAGGAGCATTTTCTTGACGGCTGTGAAAATTTTACCAATGGTGCGTTCCACGACTCCGTTGGATTGCGGGTGGTACACTGAGGCGAAGGCAAGCTTGGTGCCAATGGAGAAGCAGAAATCCCTGAAGTCTTGGCTGTCAAATTGCTTGCCATTGTCAACTGTGAGCTCGGACGGGACTCCGAAGCGGCAAACAATGTTTTGCCAGAAGAATTTCTGGGCAGTCTTCGATTTTATCGTGGATACAACCCTCGCCTCGATCCATTTGGTAAAATACTCGACGGCGACGAAGGTGAACTTTAGGTTCCCTTGGGCCGTGGGTAGGGGCCCAACAATGTACAGGCCCCAGCGTTGAAGGGGCCACGTGTGGGCGATTAGCTTTGTGAATTGCGAAGGCCTTCCCGAACGTGGAGAGAACTTCTGGCAGGCTTCACAAGACCTTGTGACCCGATTTGCGGCGCAGATCATGGCGGGCCAGTAGAAACCTTGACGGATCACCTTTGCGGCTAGGGCCCTAGGCCCTGCGTGAGAGCCGCAAGTCCCGCTGTGGACTTCGCGTAGGATTTGGACGCCTTCGGTCTCGGTGACACATTTGAGCATGCGTTGACTGACCCCCTTCTTGTAAAGCTGACCTTCGATTAGTGCGAAGTCCCGGCTTCGATGTTTGAGGCGCTTGACCTCGTTGATATCGGTTGGATGATAGTACCCCTGCAGGAACAAGGTTATTGGTGCCCGCCAGTCTTCGGTCATGATGAGGTTGACTATGCGGTGGCCCTCGCTGTCATTGGTTATTTGGAGCCCCTCTGGGCTGCGGACGGCTGGCGTGCC
The DNA here is from genome assembly GCF_902167145.1 of Zea mays. Classification (NCBI taxonomy): domain Eukaryota; kingdom Viridiplantae; phylum Streptophyta; class Magnoliopsida; order Poales; family Poaceae; genus Zea; species Zea mays. The sequence goes on along the minus strand of NC_050099.1, from coordinate 156,564,275 downwards.
GATGACATGGTAGAATACGTCGGAGGGCAGGGCCTCGCCTCTGGTGGCTGCCTTGGCCAATGCGTTGGCCTCCTCATTCTTGGCTCGGTCCACATGCTGCAAGGTGAAACCTTTGAATTGCCTCTCGAGACTGCGGATAGCCGCGAGGTACTGCATAAGTGCGGGGTCCTTCGCTGCGTAGTCTTTCTCGACTTGGCCGGCGACTACCTTGGAGTCTGTTCTGATGATGCAGGTGGTGACACCAAGTGCCCTTAGCTTGCGAAGGCCGAGAATGACAGCTTCGTATTCTGCTATATTGTTGGTGCATCTATCAGACTCCAAAGCAAAGCTGAGGCGTGCTGCATATCTGTGCTTGACACCTGTGGGTGAGGTAATGACTGCAGCGGCGCCTGCCCCCGCATGGCACCATGCACCGTCGCAATGGATTGTCCACACCTTCTCTGCGGACGTGTCCGGCTGCGTTATTGGCCCAGTCTAGTCGATGATGAAGTCTGCCAGGACTTGTGACTTGATGGCTGTCCTAGGCTCGAATGTGATATGGTAGCCGGAGAGTTCGGCTGCCCATTTGGCAATCTGGACTGATGCCTCCAGGTTTCTAAACAATTCGCCGAGTCCCCTATCTGAGGTGACCCGGACCTTGAACGCTTCAAAATAATGGCACAATTTGCGCGAAGCCATAACAACTGCGTAGGTGATTTTTTCTAGTTCCGTCATATTGCATTTTGATGTCGTGAGTACTTCAGAGACGTAATAAACTGGACATTGCCTGATCGTGCCCTCTCTGTCCTGCTCTTGAACCAGTGATGCGCTGACCGCATGCGGCGAAGCTGCGATGTAGAGCAACAGGGGTAGCGAGGGGTCGGGGCTTGTAAGAATCGCCAACTCTGATAGGTACTGCTTTAATGAAGCGAAGGCCGCCGCCTGCTCTGGTCCCCATGTGAAGTCTTTTGCACCGCGGAGTGTTTTGAGGAAAGGGAGGCTTCGCTCTGCGGATTTGGAGATGAATCTGTTGAGGACGGCCAATCTGCCTGTCAGTCGTTGGACGTCTCTGGCTGACTGCGGGGGCGTCATGTTGATGATGGCCTGGATTTTGGTCGGATTGGCTTCGATCCCGTGGTGCGACACCAGGTAGCCCAATATTTTCCCCTGGCGAACGCCGAAGACGCACTTTTCGGGGTTTAGGCGAAGTCGTGCGTCCCGCATGTTCGCAAATGTTTCGGCGAGGTCAGCCAGATGGTCTTCCTTGCTTCTGCTGGCGACGACGATGTCGTCCACATACGTAAATATGTTTTTGCCGACTTGGCTCTCGAGCACCGTTTTGGTGAGCCGAGAGAATGTGGATCCGGCGTTCTTAAGTCCCTCCGGCATTCTGATGAAGCAATACGTGCCGAAGGGTGTTATAAAACTGGTGCTTGCCTTGTCTTCCTCCTTCATATATATTTGATGGTAGCCGGAGAAGCAATCAAGGAGTGACATGACTTCGCACCCGGCCGCACTATCGACGATTTTGTCGATCCGAGGCAGTGGGAAGTTGTCCTTGGGGCAGGCCTTGTTGAGACTGGTGAAATCAATGCACATACGCCATTTGCCGCTCTTCTTCTGCACCATCACTACGTTGGCGAGCCATGTAGGGTAGGCGACTGGCTCGATAAATTTGGCCTCAAGCAGGCGATGTACCTCGGCCTTGGCGGCTTCTGTCTTCTCATCAAACATCTTGCGCAGCCGCTGTTTCTTCGACCTCACCGAAGGGTCGATTCCCAAGCTGTGCTCGATGACGGAGCGACTGACTCCGACCAGGTCAAGGGCGGACCAGGCGAAGACGTCTTTATTTTTGGTCAGACAGCAGAGGAGTCTCTCCTCGTCATGCGGAGTGAGGTCTTCGCTGATGGTGGCCGTTTGCTTGGGTGTTGCCTGGTCGAGGGGAACAGTCTTGGTCCCATCGTTGCTCTGCAGCTGTGCCTTGTCATGTTCTTTGGCGGTTGGGCTGGCAGACTCGGGGACCTCGCGCTGGGCCGTGAGGCAGTGTACGTTCCTTTGCCCAGGAACGAAGTCTCTTTCTATGTTGCGCGCGGCCTGCTGGTTGCCGTAGACAGTGATCGCGCCTTGCGGACCTGGGATCTTCATGCACGGGTAAAGTCCGTGAATGGCTGCCTCAAACTTGTTGATGGAGCCCCGACATTATGGCGTTGTACGGGTACACCATGTCGACGATGTCGAACGTGACTTGCTCACTTCGTGCATTGGGTGCTACACCGAAGGAGAGGGGTAGCTCTATTTTGCCGACAGGAAAGGTGCCCTTGCCGCCGAAGCCATACAGTGGGTTGTCCGAAGGCTTAAGCAAGCTGTGGCTTATGCCCATGCGGTCGAAGGCATGGAGGAAAATGATATCCGCCTGGCTGCCATTGTCGACTAAGACTTTGTGCAGGTCCCAGCCTGCCACGCTGCAGTTGATAACCATGGCGTCGATGTGGGGTGCGCTGCGCAGGTCGACGTCTCAGGCGTCGAAGGTCAATGGCACATGGGACCACTTTGTCTGCACGACTGGACCGGTGACGGCGACGTGGTTGATGCTGCGGTAGTGGTCCCTCTTCTGCCGCTTCGTGTCGAAGTCGACGCTGGACCCCCTAGTGATCATGTGAATGACTCCGCGATACGGCTGATCGGCGAAGTCTTCTTGCTTTGGGGCTTGGGGTGGTGGATGTTTTGCTGTTGCGGGTGTGGAGGTGGGAGTGGGGGAGGTACGATTTGTACCTCCTCGTGGTGTTGGTATGCGTGGTGAGGTGGATGCGGAGCGGGGCCGTGGTTGTATGGCTGGGGGGTTGTTGATATGTGTGCGCGACAACTCTAGGGTTGTCGGCTGGTTGCGCCCGTGCCATCCTGTCTCTGGTGGCCTTCGTCTCTGGGCAGTCTCTTGTAGGGTGCACGCAGTCTTCGCCGTGGAACAAGCAGTAAAATCTGCGCGGCTGCTGCGCACGTCCCCGGCCCCGACCACGAGTTCCGTTTTTGCGACCCTGGGGAGGATACTCCTGGCGGCGAGGGGCCTCGCCAGCGGGGTGCTGGTTGGCGATTTTGTGTACCTGCTGCTGACCGCGGCCGTCCCGACCGGAGTCTGCCTGCGAAGGCCTCGTCCACGTACGGCTGGACTGCGGAGGGTCTTTAGGTTTCCTCTGAGACTCGACTTTGCGCTGGTGGAGCTCTTCGGATCTGGCGTATTTTTCGAATAGCTGATATAGCTCCTGGAGGTTCCTGGGCGGATCTCTGATGCAGTGGCTGTAAAGGACGCCAGCCCGAAGGCCACTGATGGCGTAGTGAATGGCGATTTGGTCATCAACCGAAGGCAGTTGTGACTTGAGAGTCAGAAACTTGCGGTAGTACTCCCGTAGAGTTTCTCTTTCCAGCTGCTTGCAGAGTGAAAGTTCAGCCAAGGCGTCGGTGTCTGGACGGTACCCTTGGAAGTTGAGTAGGAATTTGTCCCGGAGACTTCTCCAGGAGTCGATGGACAACGGGGGCAACCTGGTGTACCAGGTGAGGGTCGGGCCTTCGAGGGCGATGATGAATGACTTGGCCATCGTGGCGTCGTCCCCTCCGGATGATGCAACGGCGACCTGATAGCTCATGATATACTGTGTTGGGTCAGTGCTGCCGTTGTACTTGGGATAGGTCCCTGCCCTGAAGTTGGCGGGCCATGGTGACACTTGCAGGTGTGGCGCCAGGGGACTCCGCTCGTCAAGGTAGTTGACACCTTGGAATGCTGCGGCGTGCGGGATGGCGTGTCCGCGCTGAGGGATGAACAGGTCTTCGATTTGCGCGTGCTGTTGGAGGGGTGGGCCGTGTTGCAGGCCGAGTTGGCCTTCGCGCTGCATGAGCGCGATCTCTTGCTCAAGCTCCTGAGCCTTTTGCTCTTCGTCGCGTATCATCTGGCGCACCTTGGCTTGCGCAGGCACACGTTGGCGCTTGGCCTCGAGGATCTCCTTTTGCTTCTGGAGGTTGCGGTTCTTGATGCGCAAGACACGCAGTTGTAGCTGTTCCTCTGCTGAAACGCCGACGACTTCGTCGTCCTCGGTGGCGTCCGTGCCCTCCGGTGAAGCGAAGCCTGGGGGAGGTTGCGGTTGTCCTCCGGAGCTGCAGGTGTGGAGACTGCCTTCGGGTGTGGGTTGTTCATTGCGCTGCCTCTTGCTGAGTGCGTCGTCTTCGCAGGCTTCTTGGTGGGTGGGGTCGACAAGGGCCTTGCCCTTTTTCTCACCCAGCAGCGCTGCCTTCGCAGCTTCGTCAACGGATGGGGCTGCCTTCGAGCTAGCTCTCTTGGGTGCCATCGCGGGTGGTTTTTCGTAGCACGAACGGTGGGCGCCAAATGTTGGAACTTGCTCTCCCGGCCGAGCAAGATGATCCAACGGTGGAGTGAAAGTAATGCAAACAAGGTTTCAGCTCAAGAGGGCAATTGCTCTGTTAATCTAGCCTCTCAAGGGCACTGTGCGGGGGTATTTATAGGTGCCTGAGTACCCAGCGTCATTGATTAAGGACGCATGTGCCCTCAGGCGCCTAGGTCATCCCCAGAATATTCCCATAAAGCAGGGTTACAGGTTGTCATTATAGAAGAGCCTTCACAAATCGGGCCCGTAATGCGCTCAGCCACGCGAGGCCTGTTACAATGGGCCGAATTCTATGTGGGCCTTCGCGTTGGACGAGGCCGCGAGACGGAGCGACCTCGTCGTAGGCCTTCGTCTTGCAGCGTGTTGGACGAAGGGTGGAAACTGCCGGCCGCTTAGCCTCCGTTGGTTCGGTGAGATTGACGAAGGCATCGAGCGAAGGGTGACGTCTTCGCCTTCGCCCCAACAGTCGTCGCGGTAGAAATCTGCCGCTTTCGAAAATATGCATACTCTTCGTCTTCGCTCTTTCGTCTTCGCACGTAAGTTTAGATTCGTGTGACAGATAAATTATGCAGGAATTCATATTCTTAAGGTCTTATTCGTTTGTGCTGGATTGGTGGGTGGGAACGATTCCTAACCGAATTGCTTCTCTGATTTATATAAACTTTGATTAGTTGGAATGATTCCGGATGTAATTCGACATAAACGAAAAAAACCATCCCAAATAGGCCGCTTTTGTCTGATTTTTAAATGTTAATATTATGATGACTGGACAGTCCGCAGCTGCCCTGTGACCCTGTCCAGCGTGAGTCTGGTGACGACCAAGGACCGGCAGAATGGCAGGTGCGCTCCATGTCGGAGCAGCAACAGGGGACGCGATTGGTGAGGGGGTACAGGGGGGCGCACCATGAGCTGCCGCCAGCCTGATGCGTCCCGGCCATGTCCTCCGATTCTGTGTTCTTGGTGGGTGCCCGCCTCTGGGCGGACCTGGACCTGGGCCAAGGGGAAAATAAAGCTGCTAGCTAGGCTTGCGTTTAGAGACGACCAAGATTCCAAGAAGGCCAATAGGATTCCCGCCCCGGGCATCAACGCGAACGATCTCATGCATGGCGTTGGCATGTGGTCGCTAGCTCGCTGGATTTTGTCTGTGAGCATTTGGGTACGCATCGGTCCTCTGATGGACGGACAATAGACCGATCATATGTATGCATATCGCTGCATGAGGGCATGTGCTCAGCTGATACCCTCTGAGGTCCGTCTGAGCCAGTGATGAACTGTTGATATGCTCATATGCTTCCATTCGTTTCCTTCTCCAAGAACATTGCTTGGAAGTAGCCAACGCAAGCCAACACATTCTCTCCAGGGTAAGTAGTTTAGGGCTTCCATTGCTTCCGACAAATGAACACTTTCAATCTTCTGATTAGACTCCCATGCATGCATGGATTATTCTCACGAAGATAAGAAGGGAATTCCTCGATCCAACAATGGCACTTTCTCAAGCTAGTAGTAGTACTAGATTTGTTCTAATTCCTAGTTCATGTCTCATGATCTTGTGGTCGCGTCGTCGTCATGCTGTGGACTCATGGAGTATTTGACGCGTGTGCACTCACTGAGATCAGATGAGATCTGCCCGGCCGCCGTGTCGTCGTTTCGTCCCTGCTGCCGACTGCCGACGACGACGACGACATGAAAGGCGGGCGGTTCATCATGATGACGAGGAATCGTGCAACTGCTAGATTGTTGCCGCTGCCTTTCCCCATCCCATCTGTTGATACCGTTTGCTAACACCGTCACTACGCACAATCGACCACTGCCGGATCTGAAATTTCCATCGCGGTCAGAATTTGTATCGGCAGAGGTTCGTTCATTAATACGAACTGATCCTTACTGTCAACTCGTCGCAGACTGACAGTGATAACCCTTCACTAACGATTTTAACTTAAAAATTATGAAAATGATTGGAGGCACTACCGGAATCCGGTCCTTTGCCGAGTGCCAGAGTCTTTGTCGAGTGCTTTTTATCGGACACTCGGCAAATAAGACTTTACCGAGAGCCGCACTCGGTAAAGTCCTGCGCTCGGTAAAGAGATTGTTTACCGAGTGCAGGACACTCGGCACAACGCAGCACTCGGCAAAGACTTCTTTGTCGAGGGTCAAACACTCGGCAAAGACGACTCTCGGCAAAGGTCCGTTAGCGGCTGTCTACAGCTGACGTCCGTCAGTCTTTGCCGAGGGCCGCCAGCCGGCACTCGGCAAAGCAGATTCTTTGCCGAGTGCCACATAGCTGGCACTCGGCAAAGAGAGTCTTTGCCAAGTGTTTTCTGTGGACACTCGGCAAATCATATTTGTATTTTTTTTATTTTGGCCACCAAACTTTTTGTGGTATGTTCCTACACTATGTAGACCTACATGTACCATTTTGGGATAATTATAATAGTATTTTCAATAGCTAGTAGATGTAGTTCGTTTATTTGGATTTCTTCGGAAAATTCAAATTTGAACTGCAGGTCACTCGAAACTTGGAAAACCGTGAATGCAAAAATGATATCCATACTACTTAGCACAAGTTACGACCGATTTCAGGAGCGGACCGGAAACTTCGAGCACCATGCTCACTCAACAGGGCCGTGAACTTGCCATCCAGTTGTTTAAAAATTGTATAAAACACAAAGTCAGAAAATCATGAAACCTGTCCACGTGTCATGATATCATATGTAGAGGATGTGATAAAAAATTGAAAAAGTTTCGAGAAAGCTATGACGCACTATGTGTAGAAACCTAAGAGATCCACATTGAAACTGACATTCGGCAAAGAACCAAGACCTGGGCACCGGTATAGGTTCTTTGTCGAGTGTAATGTCTCTGACACTCGGCAAAGAGGCACGCTTTGCTGAGTACCGTACGTAGCACTCGGCAAAGAACCTGACATGGGGACCCTCCCTGGCGGGTTCTTTGCCGAGTGTCCTAGGTGGCACTCGGCAAAGATTGATTCATTGCCGAGTGTCACCCGGGACACTCGGCAAAGACGCCGTCTCCGTCACCCGTCGCCGTAACGGCTGCTTTTCTTTACCGAGTGCCCCCTGGCACTCAGCAAACCTCTTTGCCGAGTGCCCGAGAAAAAGTACTCGGCAAAGAAGGCTTTGTCGATGCACTGTGTGCCGAGCCTTCTTTGCCGAGTGCGACACTCGGCAAAGCCTTTGCTGAGTGTTTTTAAGGCTTTGCCGAGTGCTTCAGGCACTCGGCAAAGCGCTCGTTTCCGGTAGTGAGGTCGTTAAGAACTGATTGCTAGTTCAATCAACGAAACGGCAGTGACGATTTAAGCCACGAATCAACAATGATATTAAGCCTACTTAAACCTATAGTGATACTTCGCTGCCAACTCATGGCTTGAGCCAGGAGTGATGTAAAGTCTATCACTCTATCGGTTTTTGGCTTGAGCCGACAGTGATAGTTGCACGCTACAAAACCCTTCCCCTCCTCACTCCCGTCGCGAGCACATCCATTCAGCGCTAGTTTGGGATTGAATAAGAACTCTTCAATCCCCTCCGGTTTTGTGGTTTCTAAACTAGCACTCAAGGAGGCCATTCCCCACCCCTCTCTTCATTGTTATGACTATTTTCATCAAAATGTATATGGAAGGTGTTGAATCTTTAATGAATGTGTATGATCTTGTTTTAAGGTTAGTAACAAGCATATCTTTTTAATTGTTTTGTTGGTTAGATTGCTTAATTTTAATGCTAGTATTTCTCAATTTCAGAGAACACCTTTTGATTACATCTTAAAGAAGGCATTCAAATTACAACCCATCTTCTAAAAGGTTGGTGTCTATGAACTTAAGCAACATATCTAGTGTAAAAAGAATTAGAGTGCTAACATATTAACATCAAATTCTATCCATCAGATCCGCCATCTACGAGTGAGTGCAATCCCACATGAGGAAGGTGCCTATACTGCAAAAAATGTAGTTTTTTAAATAGTGTAAGAGAGGAAGTGAGATTGCACTCAACTTAGATGTGGTGGATCTGATGGATACGATTTGATGTTAGCACCCTAATCATTTTTAAACTAAATATGTTGCCTTTTATTTTTAGCAAATTATATGGTGGTTTTGATGATTGTTAGTATGTGATGCTTTAGTTCATGCAAGTACACTATTGGAGACGCATTCTTTGTCGAGTGCCACATGCACTCGGCAAAGGCTTTGCCAGGGGCCACGCTCGACAAAGAGGGATCCGTGAAAAAATTGTCGGCAACGGTCTCTTTACTGAGTACTTTTTATCGGGCACTCGACAAAGTAAAGTCGTCGTGACGAAGGTTAGTAACTGTGATGGAGGCTTTGCCGAGTGTCTTCTTGTGCACTCGACAAAGATTGCCGCTTTGCCGAGTGCTTGGCTAGAGACACTCGACAAAGATGGCCACTTGTGTCTAGCTAGAGACACTCGGCATGGATGGCTCCTTTGTCGAGTATAAACCTTGTTGGCCTTCACATGAAACTTCTATAGAGACCGACTAGGTTTATACACATCGTACATGACAATTTTTATGAAACACTGTCAAATTTGATCACAGACTCTACATATGATATATCATGACATCTCGACAAGTTTCATGATTTTCTGACTTTGTTTGTGTTTTATACATTTTTAAAACAACTGGATCACAACTTTGCGGTCATGTTTCGTGAACATGATATTCAAAATTTCTAGTCTATTCCTAAATATGATATGGCCGCAACATATGCTCAATAACATGAATATTATTTTTTCATCCATCATTTTCCATGATTCGAGTGACTTGCAGTTCAAATTTGAATTATTCAAAGAAATTCAATTAAATAAAAAATCTAATAGACATACAGAAATGTGTCAAAATTGAACATGTATGTATAGAGACTTTAGGAACAGAATGCAAAAAAGTTGGGGGAGGAAAAAAAATAAACTTTGCCGAGTGTCCACATAAGAAACTCGACAAGAATTCTTTTCCGAGTGTTTGCATATGACACTCGGCAAAATCAAGTCTTTTCCAAGTGTCTTCATTGGGCACTCGACATTGTTAATGGTTGTCAGCTGCCGTCGCTTACGACGCTTTGCCGAGTGCCCTATGTTGCCGAGAGTTGGACACTCGGCAAGAACTCTTTATCGAGTGTCGTTTTATGCCGAGTGTTTGGCTCTCGACAAAGATGATGTTTGCCGAGGGTAACACTCGACAAATTAGATCTTTGTCGAGTGCCCGTGGATTGATACTTGGCAAACCTCTGAGCACACGGCAAAGAGCGCGTCTTTGGTAGGAGTAGTAGTAGTAGAGTAGAGTTTTTTTAAATAAGGCTATCTATTTTAATTTTTTGTACCCATCCATATGACACCTAGCAATCCATTTTTTAGTTATAATTGTGTTCATGAATGTTCTAATTTGTATTTTCCTACAATTAGCACTCCTATCTATATATGTCGTGAAGTAGAATAACTATTCTTGAGAGGGCTACCAATTTAGTTTTGATGAACACATCTGATATCCTGGCCCCTGGGATGGGATATCCTGGCCCAAGGCTTAATGAATTAATAGAGTATCCATACCAACAAGGTGCATCTTCTTTTTCAGAAGCCTATCTCGAAAGAACCTCCAAGTTAAGCATGCTTGGCTTGGAGCAATTTGGGATGGGTAACCGACCGAGAAGTTTTCTCGGGTGCGCATGAGTGAGGACAAAGTGTGCATAAAAGACCCGTGTTGGTCTATGGGGACAATATATGATCCTAGAGAGCTATCAGGAGTAAGTATCGCTGGTCCAGGGATTGGACGGGGTGTTACAACATCCGTGTGACATCTACAAATACATTAAATTTTCAGCAACAATGGTTCTTCTATATGACTCTAGTTTTTTATTCTATACTTAGTATTACCACCTTCTCCATGTTGGTGTACAAAGGGTTGAGAGCCACTTCTTGTGGCTGTTCTTGTGCTCTCTTTTGGTGCGGGTGGACATGATTGTTTGTCCCCCTTCATATCACTTGAAGGCAGTGTGGTGTTGCTAGGTGCTGTTGCTGACACTGTTCCTTGTGCCTTACTCGTGACAGGAGGACTACCTAATGAGTTGTCTGGCGCATTGCCACTTGGTTCACTATCATTGTGGTCATGGTCGTCGTTGCCATCCTGAGGCAAGGTCGTCGTATCTTCACATAGGTATATGTCTGATTTTTCCCAAAGGACTTCCTTGCCTACAACGCTTCTTAGGTACATGTACCCTTATGGAGTGGGCATGTCAATTTATTGTCCAGATGATTCAGGTCGCATTGACTTCATTAACCAGCACCTTGGCATATGTCACACCCGGATTTAAGGGATAAATTCGGGTGCGTCTCATATGTGCGCCAAAGAAGAACAACACATATAATGACCAAGTGTATAGAGATAAATGTCACCAATATTATTACATAGTGGAAGTGTCTTACAAAAATAAATGATAACAATAAAGCAAACTAATAATTATTCCTTGGCGCTATCAAACTGACTAGGAGACGCCACCTAGATAAGCTCGTACTCCTCGTTGTAGACCTCCTCCTGGACTACCTGCTCTTCACCTGTGGGGGGGGGGGTTATATATCGCAAGGGTGAGCTCACAAAAGATCATAGCTCAACAAGTTATGGGGAATAATGTGCATGACCTCACCAAAGGTGGGAGTTCATGTGTAGTGTAAGGCTGATCAACAAATAATGGTTAAAGCTGAGCATTGCTTTTAATAAGATGGTCAAGTTTTATTAGCAGTTACTAGATGTAAGTGTATACCAACCCAAATTAAAAGTAGATCAAAATTAATAATAAACCACAATACGATGCAAATGATAAACTAAGTTTAAGTCCATAAGTTAATCATGCGAGAGTCCTGAGCTACTCATGATCATGAGCATGGCTAGTATACCAGTTTTATACTCTGCAGAGGTTGTACCCTTTACCCATAAGTCATGTTACCCAGTTGCCAAGGGGTCATCTCTACCAAGGAGACAAGGCAGGGTAATACTACGAGGCCTTTCCAAAGTTCCATTAGTTCAAGAAAACCCGCTACAGATTTAGGAAGAAGGAAGCATAAGAATCCACCGTCTGGAAAGTTATGCAATCCGACCCGAGAACCTCCATATACTCTACAGCGACGCCTCCCCGCTTGCCCCTTTCAGGTAAGGTAATCTCTCCCTATCTTTCCTAATTACTTGGCCAAGGGTGTCCCATTCCACCCTTGTGGTGGCACTATATTCTCAAGTTAAGCTCCATGCTCCAATTAACACCATAGTCTTATCATGAACATTAAAGAATAGAATTACAATAATAAAGTATGATCATGAGCATATTTGTCTTAACACCCAAAACCACATAGAGCAATAGCAGAGACTACCCAAAAGTGCAGTGGTGATCAAGGCAATAAGTAAAGCAAACTAGGGTGACATATTGGGTCCCATCAAAATTAAGCCTAAAAATGTCACAATGATTATATAGAACATTATTGGGTAAAGAAAAGTGGTCAAGGGCATAACTTGCCTTCATTGAGCTCATGCTCAGTATTATCCACCTGCTGAGCACCTAGGTCCTCGGTTGCTTGCTCGTCTACTCGCAACAATACAAACAAACATGGTACAGGAGAAATTAACATCACACCAAACATCAGAACAGAATGCATGATAATATTCTACGCATCGTAACAAGACTGTAGGTTTGAGAACCACTAAATTTGGAGTTACAGTCAAGATGTTATGATTTTCCGAAGGTTTTAGATGTTTGGCATATAATAAATTAAGTGCATACTTTTAATCTACGTTTCATGAAAAATAGGGTTACTAGATGATAAACAATATTAATATGAAATTAATGCAACTGGAATGGACCAAAAAGCAATTAAAATGGATTACTTATGAATTAAACAAAATTCTTGAATTATTTTTATATAAGAAATTCAATTTCAGTGTATTTCCACTTAATTAAGAAACTGTCTGGACCGTGGCCATAAATTCCGGGGAGCTCAGGGTTCAAATTATAACTTTTAGGACCATTCTATAATTATTCTAATACTACCATGGACTACGGATTTATATCGATAATTGTGAGGGGCTCTTTAGCAAAATAATTGGCCGAAGGGGTATCCTGGAACCCTAGCCGACCGATTGAAACTCGACGGCGAGATTAAATCTATCCCTCTCTACGAACTGGTTCATCACACCGAGCGCCCGATCCAAGATCAACGGTCGAGGATTGCTCACGACATCAACTCCCTCCCGACCGCATGATCACTAATCAATGATCCCGATTTAAAATGACGAAGGGGTAACCTGAGATCTAATCGTGGCCACCCGAATCCAGATCATGGTCCAGCGCAAAACCCACCCCAAATCCTCATAGCCAACCGAACCCAGGCGGCGGCGCACACTAGCGAACGGTGGGGCCATGGCCGGAGATCACGTCCGGCACCCCGGGTCCCTATTTCTCCACCCCGCGAGGCAATTCATGGCGAGGGAAGTATGGTGAACTCCCACAGCTAGACTTCTACTGCAGGGTTTAATGCAGGGGACTCAACCCCCAATGGCGGATGACGCCTAGTTCACGACGCCAATCAGCTCGGTGGTCGCAGCTATGTCGGTACAGTGCACGAGGGCGAGAAGCGCCATTTGATTCCTAGGTACACGACGAATCGAGTAGAGGCCCATACCAGGAATCCCAGGTGGAGGGGAAGTCGGGCCACGTGCGGTCGAGGGATTTGCTTCGACGCCGGTGAGGAATTGGCACTTGATGGGTACTACCCCGCGCCCAACACCGATATAATCTTGATCTGCATGCTGCGGCGGACGTCGTTGGCTGGATTCGAGGTCGCAATCACGGCGAGACCTGAGCGCAGCGACAGTGGCATCGACACTCTGCTTCTCTCAATCCATCCTCACGGAGCTAATGGTGAAATGGGGAGAAGAGAAGAGAGGGTCGTCCACTTATCCTGCGGGCGAAGCCAACGATGAGGGGATCTCACCCGGCGGTTATGCCAGCTAGAGCTACGGAATGGCGGTTACGACGCCCGCAACACCGGCAATGCGGACACAGAGACCCGGTCACAACTGGTGGATGACGTGTGGGGCCCGGTGGATAGAGAGCTTAGGCAATAGACGACGCAGGTGCTGATAGATCTGGTCCATACATCAGTGTGCGGTTGATCCTGGCGAGTGGGGCCCGCCTGTCGGCACTTCATTCCCCCTCCCGGGCCACAGCGTGGGTTGAGTTAGTGGACCGACCCAGGAAGCCAGCCCAAGCCGTGGGTTTTCTTCTCTTTTTCTTTTTTTTCTTTTCTGATTTCTTTTCTTTTATAATTTATGTTTTCAAATTCTAATTTTCAAATTTAAGTTTGTCTCACACATTTGAATACAAATGCAACAATACAATAATGCGAGCATGATATGCTTGTCTCTTTATTTATTTATCGTTTGACTAACTCAATTCTATTAGTTGAATATGAAAAAGCGAAAAATTAAGTAATCACATAAATCCTTTTTTTTATATTCTCCCCATATACTTGTATTTTTAGAACCCCCAAATATTTGGGTATTACAAATCCTAACCCCCTTAAAAATAATCTCGACCTCAAGATTAAGAGGGACTAGGGAAGAGGTGGGGAAATTCTATTCGTAGCTCGTCTTCTCTCTCCCATGTAGCTTCATCTTCTCCATGGTGACTCCATTATACTTTGCACATTTTTATCACTTTACTCCTTGTAACACGAGTCAAGGTATCAAGGATCTTGACAGGGTACTCAGTCTAAGTCAGATCACCTTGAACACTAAGTTCTTCCATTAGCAACTGTTCCTCTAGGACATGGAGACACTTCTTAAGCTGAGATACATGGAATACATTGTGTACATCAGACAAATGATCTAGTAGCTCAAACTGGTAGGCCATCTCCCCAACTCGCTTAAAGATCTAAAGGGTCCAATAAAGCGAGGGGATAGCTTGCCTTTAACTTTGAATCTTCTCATTCCACGAATTGGTGACACCTTTAGGTACACATGGTCACCCCCTTCGAATTCCAATGGTCTTCTCTAGCTATCAGCATAGGTCTTCTGCCGAGTCTGTGCTATCCTCTAGTTCTCCCGGATCATACGAACTTGTTCTTCTGCCTCTTGAATAATTTCATGCCCAAAGAATTGTCTCTCACCAGTCTGATCCCAATACAGAGGAGTTATGCACTTTCTTCCATATAAAGCTTCAAATGGTGACATCTTGAGACTGACCTGGAAACTGTTGTTGTAAGAGAACTCTGCGTATGGTAGACTCTTTTCCCAACTGCCCCCATGCTTAAAAGCACAAGCTCTTAACATATCCTCGAGTACTTGGTTGGTTCTCTAAATCTGGCCATCAGTTTGTGGATGATAGGCCGAGCTGAAATTCAACTTCGTATCCATGTTCTCATGAAGACTCTTCCAAAATCTTGAGGTAAACTGAAACCCTCGATCAAAAACAATCTTTTTTGGCACACCATGTAGGCACACAATTCGAGCCATGTATAACTCTACCAACTGAGAACCCTTATAAGTGGTCATGACCAGAATGAAGTGAGCCACTTTGGTTAATCTATCCACGATCATCAATATGGAATCATAGCCTTTCTGGGTGCGAGGCAACCCGACAATGAAATCCATACCAATTTCTTCCCACTTCCATTCGGGCACTTTTAACGGGTGTAATAGTCCAGCCGGCCTCTGATGTTTAGCTTTGACTCTTTGACATACATCACATACAACCATGTGTGCAGCTACATCTCTTTTCAACCCATACCACCAGTACTTCTGCTTCAGATCTTGATACATCTTGGTGCTACCAGGATCAATATAATAGTCTGAGTCATGGGCTTTCTTTAGTATGGTCTCACGGAGGCTGTCTATCTCAGGAACACATATCCTGTTATTGAACCATATTGTGCCTTGTTCATCCTCTGTGAAGTCTAGACCTCTACCTTCTGCCATCAGATCTTTGATTTCTTGAATTTTAGCATCACCGATCTGACCCTTGCGTATTTCTTGCTCTAAAGTAGGTTCCACTTCTATGGTGATTCCTTCAGTATGTGCAACTATTCCCAAGTTGAGCCTTTCAAAGTCTTCAACTAACTCATCAGGTAATTGGGTGACTATAGCTTCATGAACATGTTCTTTGTGACTCAAGGCATCCGCAACCAGATTCGCCTTGCCCGAATGCATGATAGTGGATCTCAAAGTCATAATCTTTGATGAGCTCCAACCAACGGCGTTGCCTAAGGTTGAGATCATTCTGAGTGAAGATATACTTTAAGCTCTTATGATCAGTATAGACTTGGCATTTGTTCCACATTATATAATGCCTCGTGCACTACATCTGCCAGTTCTAAGTCATGAGTGGGGTAGTTCAGCTCATGTTTCCGCAACTGGCGAGACGTGTAAGCAATGACATGTCCTTCTTGCATAAGAACACATTCCAAGCCCTGGCGGCATGCGTCACAATATATGTCAAATCCCTTCTGTAGATCTGGCATAATCAACACTGGGGGTGACATCAATTTAAACCTCAGTTGATTGAAACTATCTTGGCATTCGTGAGTCCACTTAAACTCTTTCCCCTTTTCCAATAGTGAGGTCATAGGCTTCGCTATCTTGGAGAATCCTTCAATAAAACACTGAAAATATCCTGCGAGTCCCAGGAAACTTCGGACCTCCATGACTGAACTTGGTATCTTCCAACCTACTATCTCCCTTACTTTAACCGGATCCACTGAGATTCCACCATTGGAGATGATGTGCCCAAGGAATGGTACTTCATCAAGCCAGAACTCACACTTACTAAACTTGGCATAAAGTTGATTATCCCTCAGCTTCTGTAGTACCAATCGCAGATGTTCCTCATGATCACTATCATTCTTGGAATAAATCAGAATGTCGTCGATGAATACCACGACGAACCTATCAAGATACTCCATGAATACCTTGTTCATCAGATTCATGAAGTAGTCTGGTGCATTAGTTAAGCCAAACGACATGACCGTGAACTCATATAGACCATATCGGGTAGAGAAAGCCATCTTGGGAATGTCAGATGGCCTAATCTTCATTTGATGATAACCCGACCTGAGATCAATCTTAGAGAATACCCTTGCACCCCTCATATGATCAAACAAATCTTCAATGCGAGGAAAAGAATACTTATTCTTGATTGTAACATCATTAAGTGATCTATAATCAACACACATCCTCTGTGAACCATCTTTGTTCTGTACAAACAGAACTAGTGCTCCCCAAGGTGACAAACTCGAACGAATGTACCCTGCCTCCTATAACTCCGTTAGTTGTTTCTTAAGTTCTTTTAATTCTTCCACTGACATTCTGTATGGCCTTTTAGATATTGGAGCGGTTCCAGGTAAGAGATCAATAACAAACTTAACTTCCCTATCTGGTGGCATTCTGGGTAACTACTCTGGAAAGACGTCTGGAAATTCTCTAACAATTTTGATGTGATCTCCCACAAATTTACCATTGATCATGTATACAACAGGTGTGTTAGAGGTGGGTGGTGCAACTGTGACTTCAAATCTATCCCCATCAGAACTAGAAAGTTCTATTGTTCCTCTAGCACAATGTATTACTGCATTCCACTATTTTAACCAATTCATACTAATGATTAAGTCTATTGTACTCTCTTCTAGCACTATAGGCATAGCCCAAAACTTCCAAAATTGTTACTTCTATTCTATGACTCATATATGTTGCTTCATAAGCCCCATTAGGTGTAATGACTACCATAGGTCTACGCAGGGCAAGGTAAGGTAGACTATTTGCATGAACATAACGAGCAGATATGAATGAATGCGAAGTTCCAGAATCAAAAAGTATAGTAGCTGGCACGGAATTAATGAAGAACGTACCAATGACGATGTTAGGACCATCCTCAGTAGCTTTGACATTGATTTGATTAACCCTGGCGATGCTATAACCACGGTTGCTGCCTGGAGTTTGTGTCTACTTGCCCTGAGAATTACCATGAGCCGGTGTGTTGGGGTTCCTCTTCGGACAAACACTAGCATGAGACCAACCTCACCAAACTTGAAGCATGTGGTGCCTATAGCAGTGCCCTGGCCTGTAGGTCTCATCGGGGTGCCAGTGGGGGCAGCTTGACGAGTATGCGGAGTCTGCGGTGTCGCCTGTGGTGTCTGCTGAGCAGGTCGTTGGTAGGACTATTGTCCTCCTCCAGGATGAACTGGTGTACCCTGGGTGGAGCATAGCAAGGGCGGATGCTACTGCTCCCCTGTCCCTAGGTGATAGCCTTCCTCTTCATCTCGCCCAGGTGAACACGTTTGTGTTCAACAGCTATAGCCTTGTCTAGAAGCCTCTGGAAAGATGGGAAGGTGTAGGATACTAGCTAGTATTGGAGTGGCTGAAAGTTGCCTAGAGGGGGGGTGGATAGGCGGAAACTGAAATTTACAAACTTTAAGCACACTTCAAGTCGGGGTTAGTGTTAGAATGAAATCTAAGTCCGGGAGAGAGGGAAAAACAAATCAATCAAGAAAGTAAAGCGGATGACACGGTGATTTGTTTTACCGAGGTTTGGTTCCAATGAACCTAGTCCCGTTGAGGTGGTCACAAAGACCGGGTCTCTTTCAACCCTTTCCCTCTCTCAAACGGTCACCTAGACCGAGTGAGCTTTCTCCATAATCAAACGGGTCACTTAGACCCCGCAAGGACCACTACAAACTTAGTGTCTCTTGCTTTGATTACAAGTCTCTTAGAGAACAAGAATGAGGAAGAAGAAAGCCAACCAAGCAAACAAGAGCACAAGAAAACACGAATGATCCTCTCTCAAGTCTAAATGCGCTAGAGTTGATTTTGAGACTTTGAGCGGATTGATCTCTTGAATTGTGTTTTTGGAGTGGTGTCTATTGCTCTTGTATTGAATGAGAAGTAGTGAATGCTTGTATGGTTGGAGTGGAGGTGGTTGGGGGTATTTATAGCCCCAACCACCAATTCAACCGTTGGGGAAGGCTGCTGTCGATGGGCGCACCAGCCACGTCACCCAACCGTTAGGGTTCTGATGGTTTTGACCGTTGGAGCTTTGACTTCTTGGGGCACCGGACAGTCGGTGCCGCACCGGATAGGCATTGTTCACTGTCCGGTGCGCGTTCTAGCGGCTGCTCTGACTCTGCGCGAACTGTCCGCACACTTTGCGTTTGTTAGTCGACCGTTGCGCTGGCTAGCCGTTGCTCCGCTGGCACACCGAACAGTCTGGTGGCACACCAGATAGTCCGGTGAATTATAGCGGAGCGGCTCTCCAGAAACCCGAAGGTGGCAAGTTTGAAGTCGTACGGCCCTGGGCACCTGACAATGTCCGGTGGTGCACTGGACACTGTCCGGTGCCAGACCAGGGTTCTCTTCAGTTTCTTTTGCTCCTTTCTTTTGAACCCTAACTTTGATCTTTTTATTGGTTTGTGATGAACCTTTAGCACCTGTAGAATATATATTCTAGAGCAAACTAGTTAGTCCAATTATTTGTGTTGGGCATTCAACCACCAAAATCATTTAGGAAAAGGTTTAACCCCTATATCCCTTTCAATCTCCCCCTTTTTGGTGATTGATGCCAACACAAACCAAAGCAAATATATAAGTGCAGAATTGAACTAGTTTACATAAGGTAAGTGCAAAGGTTGCTTGGAATTAAACCAATTTTATAGTTTCATAGGATATGCATGGTTGCTTTCTTTTATTTAACATTTTGGACCACATTTGCACTACTCGTTTTGTTTTTGCAAATCATTTGGAATATCTTTTCAAATTTCTTTTTGCAAATAGTCAAAGGTATAAAAATAAGATTTCGAGAAGCATTTTCAAGATTTGAAATTTTCTCCCCCTGTTTCAAATGCTTTTCCTTTGACTAAACAAAACTCCCCCCTGAATGAAAGTCACCTCTTAGCTTTCAAGAGGGTTTTAATAAATATCAATTGGAGATATATTTAGATACCAATTTGAAAATACTAACCAATTGAAAACATACCAATTTTAAAAGGATCATACATTTAGATACCAATAAAAAAATTCTTGAATTTTTTCGACATTGGTGGTGGTTGGTGGTGCGGTCCTTTTGCTTTGGGCTCTTAATATTTCTCCCCCTTTGGCATTAATCGCCAAAAACGGAGTCTTTTGATAGCTCTCTTTATTTCTCCCCAATGGTATAAATGAATATGAGTGAAGATTATACCAATCGAAGAGTGGTGTGGAGTGACGACGAAGGGTAAATGATACTGATAGAGTTGAGTGGAAGCCTTGTCTTTGCCAAAGACTCCATTTCCCTTTCAATCTATGACTTAGTAGAAATGCACTTGAAAACACATTAGTCATAGACATAAAAGAGATATGGTCAAAGGTATAAATGAGCTATGTGTGCAAAGTTTCAATCAAAGTTCCAAGAATCAAGAATGTTTAGCTCATTCCTAAGTTTGGTAAAGGTTTTCTCATCTAATGGTTTGGTAAAGATATCAGCTAGTTGTTCTTTGGTGCTAACATAAGCGATCTCGATATCCCACCTTTGTTGGTGATCCCTCAAAAAGTGATACCGAATGTCTATGTGCTTAGTGCGGCTGTGTTCAACAGGGTTATCCGCCATGCGGATTGCACTCTCATTGTCACATAGGAGAGGGACTTTGCTCAACTTATAGCCATAGTCCCTGAGGGTTTGCCTCATCCAAAGTATTTGCGCACAACAATGACCTGGGCAATGTACTCGGCTTCGGCGGTAGAAAGAGCTACTAAGTTTCGTTTCTTTGAAGCCCAAGACACCAGGGATCTTCCCAGAAACTGACAAGTCCCTGATGTGCTCTTCCTATCAATTTTACACCCTCCCAATTGGCATCGAAATATCCTATCAAATCAAAGGTGGATCCCTTGGGGTACCAAAGTCCAAACTTAGGTGTATAAACTAAATACCTCATGATTCTTTTCATGGCCCTAAGATGAACTTCCTTAGGATCGGCTTGGAACCTTGCACACATGCATACGGAAAGCATAATATCCGGTCGAGATGCACATAAATAGAGTAAAGATCCTATCATCGACCGGTATACCTTTTGATCCACGGATTTACCTCCCGTGTCGAGGTCAAGATGCCCATTAGTTCCCATGGGTGTTTTGATGGGCTTGGCATCCTTCATTCCATACTTGGTAAATATGTCTTGTATGTACTTGGTTTGGCTGATGAAGGTGCCCTCTTGGAGTTGTTTGACTTGGAATCCTAGGAAAATTTTGACCTCATGATTCTTTTCACGGCCCCCATCATTGATATCTCGAATTTTTGAATCATGATCCTACTAAACTCTTCACAAGTAGATTTTTTAGTAGACCCAAATATGATATCATCAACATAAATTTGGCTGTTGGGGACTTGTTCTCAAATGCTATGAGTTAAGAACAAGGCAACACAGAGAATGTTAAATGATAAAGTCCTTCGTCCTTTGAGGCATTATTTCCCTTAGGATATAACGATCTCCGGACGAAGGTCATGAAGGACGAAGCTTCATGATCACAGTATACATTAATGAAAGACGAAGCATATGAAACGTAAAAGATAACACGAATAATCATATAACATTATTCATTTAACTTTATTATATCATCATAGAGAAATAGAGACAATATCGAATTATAAATGTACCTTCGGCTTGGAAGGAGATGAAAATACAAGTGTGACGCAAAAGCAAATGCCAAGTCAACGTGAACAGTACGGGGGTACTGTTCACCTATTTATAGGCACGGGGTACAACCCATACAAAATTACATACATGCCCTTTACATTTGGTGATAATTCTATAGCACTCTATCGAGGTCTAAATGGCCTTTTCATCTTTAAGTCGGTTCCCTTTTCTGCGAACATGCCAAAGCTTTCTTGCTTCACAGCTTCGGCGCTGTGTCAACCTTTGTATCTTTTGAGCTTCTCCCTTTCTGATACAAGTCCGAAGATACCTGCTCACACATTATAAAGCCGCTTCTCCCTTGAAGACCTTCGGCGACGAAGCATAGACCCAACAGTAGCCCCTTTCGCGGTGCTAGATCGTTTTTCGTAACGAGCTTGATCCGTGAAAAAAGTCTCTTAAGCTTCGGGGAGCCGAAGGTCCAAAAAACACCTTCCCTGAGCTCGTTGCCGAGAAACGATTCACTCTCCCTGCGCGTAGCGGCCCCACCTTGCAGGGTTACTGTTTGGTCTCTGTGGTCCACCGTTCAGCGAGTGCGAGCGGGTGTCCGCCTGGTGTAAAACTTCTGGCGCTTCGCCTTCTTACCTGTGGCACTATATAAACAGACGAGTAGGTGTGAAGTTACCACAGCATTTACTGCTATTTGCACTGTTTTGCTGCCAAAATTTTTAACCATCGCCGAAGCTTGTTTGTCAGAATTGAACGAAGCTCCATCTTGAAGCCTGCTTCGGAGAAAAAAGTATTAAAGTTTCACAAGTTCATAGTTAAATGGCCAGAGTCCGTTCTACCGCTAGGGTTGAACGTGAGGGGGACGAAACTGAAGCTTCGGAGACTGTCCCTATCTCCGAAGCCATGCAACGATCCGGGCTAGTGACTTCGGAAAAGGCTCCTATTGATGATGTAGAACAAACAATCGCTGAAGCAGAAGGAGAAGATGCTGAGGAAACTGACCCCGAAGATGATTATCACCTTGCTACGCCAAGCAAACCCAGCCATTTCGACTTCGGGAAATCTACTGTTTCGAAGGCTGATTTGTCCAAGATGGTAAAGTCAGGCTATTTTACTGAAAATCAAAAGAAGCTATTACGCTTCGGGGGAGAAGAGACTACCCCAAAGCCGGAAAAAGATGAAATTGTTATTTTTAAGAGCTTCCTAAAGGCTGGATTAAGATTCCCCCTTCATGGGATTATTGCAGAGATATTAAAGAATTTTGGAATCTATTTTCACCAGCTAACCCCCAACGCTATCGTTAGGCTTAATGTTTATATCTGGGCACTCCGAAGCCAGGCGGTGGAACCGTTTGCGGACAGCTTTTGCCGGGTTCACGAATTGCACTATCAGACAAAGGCTAGAAAAGATGGATTACATGAGAATTTTGGTTGCTATAATTTTGCTTATCGCAAAACTACGAAGTATCCTGTGATCAGCTACCGAAGCAAATGGGCAGCAGGGTGGAAATCGGAATGGTTCTACGTCAAGGTTGATGACGATAAGGAAAAGCTTGTGCAGAGTCCACTTGAACTGACCTTCGGAGAAACCCGCCCCCAGTGCCACATGTTACCAGAGGGTCCGACTCAAAAAGCAATGTATGAATTCAAAATAATTGCAGAGAATATCAGTACAAGGGACCTGGTCCAGGAATTCTTGGCTTTCAAGGTTTTCCCTAGTGTAAAAGAGTGGGAAATGCCGAAGCTGGAGGGGGAGAAGAAAAAAGGTGAACTTGTACGCTTGCCTTACTACTTCAAATTTAAGAAATACTTTAAAACTCCTTGCCAAGAGTGGCTGGATACGATTGAAGTGATGTGCAACGAGATACTTGGTAATTATTCCAAAAAAGAAGATCAATTGATGACCGCAGCCTTCGGCACCCGTCCAAAACGAAGACTGAATCGGGTGTTGGACGCCTTGGGTTTCGAATACCCAGACTACGAAAATCTGAACAAAGGTGCCGGAGGCCAAAAAAGGAAAAGGGGAACCGAAGCCCTAGATGAAGGTGAAAAAGAGCCAATAAAGAAGAAAATACCGAAGAAAAGGAAAACTTCTTCTCCGAAGCAACAAATATCCGAAGCAGAAGAAACTCCCGCATCACCTTCTGCTGCTGTTGTTGAGGAAATTCTGAAGGTAATGACTGAATCCTTACCTGCGAAGCTAAGTCCACTGGATCCTCAACTGACAAAGTTTTTTCAGAAGGACAAGGAGCCCGAGAAATCGAGGAAAATAATCAAGGCAAAGAAACAAAGAATCATTACCGTAACAGAGGTAATTGACAAAACACCGCCAAGAGCTTCGGCCCAAAAAACACGAGCAGCTGCAGAGGGGGCAGATATTGAAATTGCACCTTCGGAGGCCGCAGCCGCCGAAGTTGCCTCAGCTGAAGATTTGAATTTAGAGAGCACAATTGAACATATTGACCAAATGCTGCTAGACATGGCTGCAGAAGAAGCTGCCACTGTTGCCGAAGAGACTGTGACCGCAGCATCAAAGAAAGGAAAAGAAATTGCTGATGAAGCTTCAGAAAACGAAGCCTTCGCGTTCCAAAACTTAGTTGGAGAACATCTAACAAAAGCTGAAATAGAAGAGCTTAAAGAGTATGCCCAATCCTGTGGATACAAACCTGGGGCACTCCTCTTCGGAGGCGTTGATGACGAGAAATTAGAGTGTATTCGGGACCAAACAGGGGCCAAAGTTATCAGTACTCTGTCCAAGAGTATTGGATTCCCGAAGCTAGAAACAGACATCATCCGCTACCGACGACAACATGTCGTTGGTAGTTTATTTTACTCCAACTTCAAGGTGAATGACTTGTCCCTTAACCTTTATTGCTTCTAATAAGAACATGTCTGACGAAGGTTGTGTTTGTGTAGAGTATGTTATTGAGCAAAGCCTTGCAAATGCAGCAAGATCTTGAAGATAAAAAGCATGAAATTATAATCGGAAACTTGGAAAACAAAATAAAGGAGCAATCAGATGCTTTTGAGAAAAAGAACTTTGAGCTCCAGGCAGCCGAAGGCTTACTGGCGGAAGCTGAAGCAAAAATATCAGAACTGAACTCGAAGCTTCTCCGCTAGTCTGAGCAGTTCGAACGAGAAAAACAAGATCTCAATGCAAAACTTGAAGCCGAAGCTCAGCAAAATTCGGATTTGAGAAAACTACTGACAAATCTTCAAGAAAAATGCCTGGAATTTAGCAACAAGTGCATTTAACGACTAAGAAAGATTTTTTACTCGGTTGGAGCTAGCAGCGAAAAATTTACCCCCTCAGCTGAAGATCTACCAAAAACCTTCGAACACATTGAGGGGGAGATTGACGAGCTCGACGAAGTCATAGCTGGGCATGGTGACTTCTGTGCCTGGGTGGCTTCTCGAGGGACTGCTGCAGCCTTCATGAAGGCTGGCTGTGATCATGGGAAAATTGTCAATAGGCCAAATTTTACTTTGTCACCATCAATCCTGGATGACATCCCTGATCTCGCCCGAAGCATCTCGAATCGATTTGTAAAAATGATATGGACAAAAGGTGGTCGAGAGAAAGCTGGAGACGAAGCTCGTAGCCACCTTGATCCAGTAAGAAATCATACCTTGTGCTTACCTTTTCCTGTAAACTTGATTCTGACTTCCAACGACCTTATTCATGTAGGATGACGAAGCCGAAGCTGATGATCAAAAATAACGCCGAAGCCGAAGCTCCTTGGAGATTTAGATAGTAGACTGCAGACAGTACTTGAAAAACTTTTGAGATAACTTTTGTAAATGTAAACAAAAACTTGTTGTTTTTAATGTATGCTGTTCATACCTTGTAATATATCCTTAACCTTTCACTGATGTATGAGAAATGCTTTGATGTGGACGAAATTTCCTTTTTTGAGCCGAAGGCGAAAAAAACACCTTCCCTTCTTTTCGTACGCAACGAAGCATAGAAAACAACATTTTCCTTTTTTGCGAAGCTTTCCTTCATAGAAAACAACATTTTCCTTTTCTCCGAAGCTCTCCTTCATAGAAAACAACATTTTCCTTTTCTCCGAAGCTCTCCTTCATAGAAATTTTTCCCTTTCTTTTTTCTCTTCTTGCCGAAGCAACCATTTTATGCGATGAAGATGATTATCCTACATATGCCTAGATGAATGTTTATGAATGCAAATGCTATGATGTAATGTGATGTGCAAATGAATGGCCAAACACGTATCCGAAGCCATATTCATAGCCATTATTTTCTTAAAAACAATCACACCTCAGCTCTGCATTCCCTTAGGAACGACTTTGGAGCTTCTTCGCCTTTACTTTTGGCGGAATCAGCGTTGACTTTTCGCTGTAAGCTCTGCATTCCCTTAGGAACGTCTTTGGAGCTTCTTCGCCTTTACTTTTGGCGGAATCAGCGTTGACTTTTCGCTGTAAGCTCTGCATTCCCTTAGGAACGTCTTTGGAGCTTCGTTTTTTCTTTTTGGCACTCGATGGTGCATTCTCAGCTTTTACATTTACATTCTTTGGGGGATTTTGCTCTTATAGTACTAAAAAAGAAAATTACATGTGATGGCCCCATTAAAAACCTTTCTCCCCCTTCGGAAAGGAAAAGGGTGCCATGAAAGAAGAACTAAAAAAAATATATGAAAAATTACATCGAATTATACATAATATCGCCGAAGCTCATCCGCATTCCAAGATCTAGGAATGTCATTGCCGTCCATATCTTTCAATCTGTATGAACCGGGTCTTGACGAAGATGCTACTAAGAAAGGCCCGTCCCATTTCAACTGCAATTTGCCCACTGTTTCCGAGTTGGCCACCCTCCGAAGCACCAAGTGCCCTGGCCCAATATTTTTTAGCCGAACCTTTCTATCCCGCCATTTAACTGTTTCAGCTTGATATTTATTGATATTCTCCACGGCTTGCAGTCTGATCCCTTCTAAAGCATCTTTTTCTATAGAATAAGCAGCTTCGGAATCTGATTCTGCCGAAGCTACTATCCTTATTGATCCGGTTTTAGCTTCCTCTGGAGTTATTGCTTCGTCACCGAATAACAACTTGAATGGAGTGAAACCTGTAGACCTTGATGTTGTCGTGTTGTGGCTCCACACCACTTTGATTAACTGATCTGGCCATTTTCCTCTGGGTTGATTGAAGATTAACTTCATTATTCCTGTCATTATAATGCCGTTGGCTCTTTCAACGAGTCCATTTGACTCCGGGTGCCTAACTGATGCAAAATGGATCTTCGTACCAATTTGGTCACAGAAATCCCTGAAAGCTTCGGAGTCAAACTGTGTTCCATTGTCCACAGTGATAGCCTTTGGCACCCCGAAACGACAAACAATATTTTGCCAGAAAAACTTTTGGACAGTAGCCGAAGTTATTGTGGCTAAAGGCTTCGCCTCAATCCATTTAGAGAAATACTCCACAGCTACTACAACATACCTCAGGTTCCCTTGGGCCGGTGGTAACGGACCTAACGAGTCAAGGCCCCACCTTTGCAATGGCCAAGTGGGTTGTATGAGCTGTGTTAAGGACGAAGGTTGTTTTTGATCTCTTGCACATTTCTGACAACCTTCGCACTTTTGAACCAATTCTGCTGCATCCGAAGCTGCCTTCGGCCAGTAAAACCCTTGACGGAAAACTTTTCCAAGTAACGGCCTAGATCCGATGTGAGATCCACACAGGCCAGCATGTATTTCTTTCATTAACTCTATACCTTCGGTTCTGGATAAACATTTGAGCAGCGGAGCACAAACTCCATGTTTGTACAACTCCCCTTCTATCATGACATATGGACGAGCTCTTGCCTCTATCCTCTTGTTATAAGCTTCATCATCTGGAAGGAATTTACCCTGAAGGTAAGAGATGATCTCGGTTCTCCAATCTTCGCTAAAAACAGGAGATATGTTAAGGACTGCTCTTTCAAGAAGTTCCACCGAAGGTGCTTTTATTGTTTCGAAGAACACATCCGAAGGTAAGGGCAGCCCCTGTGCTGCTGACTTAGCTAGCAAATCAGCATGTTCATTTTGTCCTCTAGGGATATTTTTGACAGAAAACCCTTCGAAGGAAGCTTCGACTCTTCGAACCATATCCAGATATTTTTCAAGCTTCGGATCCTTAGCCTTACAACTTTTGTCAATATGACCCGAAACAACCTGGGAATCAGTTTTAAGTATGGCCCTTCTGATTCCCATTGCTTTTAACTTCCGAAGACCTAGAACCAATGCTTCGTACTCAGCAATGTTATTTGTGCAATTAAAATCAAGCTTTGCCGCATAACAAATTTTGACTTTGGAAGGTGAAACCAACACAGCAGCCGCTCCTGCTCCGAAGGTTCCCCAAGATCCATCACAAAACACTGTCCAGGCTTCGTTATCTTTATTCGTTTCCTCCTCCTGAGCCCCTGGCGTCCAATCAGCAATAAAGTCTGCCAGTGCCTGTGACTGAATCGAAGATCTATGAACATATTCAATACAAAATTCATTGAGCTCTGCAGCCCATTTTCCAATCCTTCCAGTAGCTTCTCGATTCCTCATAATATCCTTCAGAGGTTGTGATGAAGGAACAATTATGTTGTAAGCTTGGAAATAGTGCCGAAGCTTCCTGGAGGCCATCAAGACAGCATACAATACCTTCTCCAGCTCTGTATAATTTTTCTTTGACAAACTAAGAACCTCGGATACAAAATATATTGGGGCCTGCCTCTTGACTTGACCATCAAGCTTCTCCTGGACAAGCGCTGCACTTACCGCTGAGTGCGAAGCTGCCACATATAATAACAAAGGAGCCCCTGACATTGGTGGAGTCAATGTTGTTAGATCTATTAAATACTGTTTTAGCTCTTCAAAGGCCTTCTGTTGGATTGGTCCCCATCGAAAGACTTCGGCTGACTTCAGCACTTCGAAGAATGGTAAGTTTCTCTCTGCTGATCTGGATATGAATCTATTGAGAGATGCCAATCTTCCTGTCAATCTTTGAGCCCCCTTTTTTGTAGTTGGTGGCTCCATCCGAAGTATAGCTTCAATTTTACTTGGATTGGCTTCAATCCCCTTTGTTGAAACCAAGCATCCAAGAAATTTCCCCTTCTTCACTCCGAAGACGCATTTTTCTGGATTTAACTTCAAGCCAGCTTGCCTGAAACTGGCGAAGGTCTCCTGCAGATCAGCAATATGATTCTCCTGCTTCGTGCTTTTGACAATGATGTCATCAACATAAGTTAGCACGTTTCTGCCTATTTGAGATTGGAGAACCTTCGCAGTCATTCGGCTGAAACTTCCTCCAGCGTTTTTGAGCCCCTCAGGCATCCGAAGATAGCAATATGTGCCACTTGGAGTTATGAAGCTAGTCTTCGACTCATCTTCCTTCTTCATCCAAATTTGGTGATAGCCTGAATAGCAATCTAACAGACTCATGAGCTCTGACGAAGCTGCTGCATCAACTAAAGAGTCTATCCTTGGTAGTGGGAATTCATCCTTCGGACAAGCCTTGTTAAGATCTGTAAAATCGATGCACATTCGCCACTTGCCATTGGCCTTTTTTACCATAACAGTGTTAGCCAGCCATTCTGGGTACTTCACTTCTCTGATAACTCCTGCACTGAGAAGTCTTTTGACTTCGTTGCGAGCGCCTTCGGCCTTATCATCTGACATTTTCCGAAGCCTTTGCTTTCTGGGTCTGAAGGATGGATCGACATTGAGTGAGTGCTCGATAACATCTCTATTAACTCCGCAGAGATCATTGGCTGACCATGCAAAAACATCCTTGTTATTGAACAAAAACCTTATCAAGGTTTTCTCCTGCTCTTCGGATAACTGAGAGCCTAACAGCACCTTCTGCTCTGCTATGTCCTCACATAAGAGCATAGGCTTCGGCTGGTCTGCTGAAGCTGCTTTCTCCCTTCTGAATTTGTACTGTTCACAAGCTTCAGCTCCATCGATGTTATGGATTGCTTTTGAGTCAGTCCAATTACCTTCGGCCCTTCTTGCAGCTTCCTGACTTCCATGGATAGCGATGGGTCCCTGATCCGAAGGTATCTTCATGCAAAGATAGGCAGGATGAAGGATTGCTTCGAAGGCATTGAGAGTACCACGACCAATAATTGCATTGTAAGGGTATTCCATGTCGACAATGTCAAACACAACTTGCTCAGTTCTAGTGTTGTTGATGAACCCGAAGGTCACTGACATGGTGATCTTGCCCAATGCTACAATCTGTCTTCCTCCGAAGGCACAGAGAGGATGTGTAGCATCATGAATCTTATCTTCTGGCTCTTGCATTTGTCTGAAGGCCTTAGCAAATATGATGTCAGCTGCACTGCCTGTGTCAACCAAGACATTGTGGACCAGAAATCCTTTGATCACACAAGAGATAACCATGGCATCGTTGTGTGGGTAATCTTTGAGCTGAAGGTCCTCTTGGGAGAAGGTAATAGGAATGTGAGACCATCTTGACTTGATGAAGGGTCCTTGCACCCCAACATGCTGTACCCTTCTCTGTGCTTCCTTCTTCTGTTTCTTGTTAGCTGGCTCTGAGGACGAGCCACCTGTGATCGGGAGCACCAGCTTCGGGTCCGAAGCAGCTCCAGCTTGGTCGTTGAACGAAGCCATCAGCTCAAAAAGTGGAAGTGAGTTCACCGGAGGTGGGCGCCAATGTTGGGGACTTGTTCTCAAATGCTATGAGTTAAGAACAAGGCAACACAGAGAATGTTAAATGATAAAGTCCTTCGTCCTTTGAGGCATTATTTCCCTTAGGATATAACGATCTCCGGACGAAGGTCATGAAGGACGAAGCTTCATGATCACAGTATACATTAATGAAAGACGAAGCATATGAAACGTAAAAGATAACACGAATAATCATATAACATTATTCATTTAACTTTATTATATCATCATAGAGAAATAGAGACAATATCGAATTATAAATGTACCTTCGGCTTGGAAGGAGATGAAAATACAAGTGTGACGCAAAAGCAAATGCCAAGTCAACGTGAACAGTACGGGGGTACTGTTCACCTATTTATAGGCACGGGGTACAACCCATACAAAATTACATACATGCCCTTTACATTTGGTGATAATTCTATAGCACTCTATCGAGGTCTAAATGGCCTTTTCATCTTTAAGTCGGTTCCCTTTTCTGCGAACATGCCGAAGCTTTCCTGCTTCACAGCTTCGGCGCTGTGTCAACCTTTGTATCTTTTGAGCTTCTCCCTTTCTGATACAAGTCCGAAGATACCTGCTCACACATTATAAAGCCGCTTCTCCCTTGAAGACCTTCGGCGACGAAGCATAGACCCAACATTGGCATACAAACAAATCTTTTGCAATAGTTTTAGTAAAGAGAGTAGGATCGGCTTTTCCGACTTTGAAGCCATTAGTGATAAGAAAATCTCGCAGGCATTCATACCATGCTCTTGGGGCTTGCTTGAGCCCATAAAGCACCTTTGAGAGTTTATACACATGGTTAGGGTACTCACTATCTTCAAAGCCGGGAGGTTGCTCAACATAGACCTCTTTCTTGATTGGTCCATTGAGGAAGGCACTTTCCACGTCCATTTGGTAAAGCTTAAAGCCATGGTGAGTAGCATAGGCAAGTAATATGCGAATTGACTCAAGCCTAGCTACGGGTGCATAGGTTTCACCGAAATGCAAACCTTCGACTTGTGAATATCCCTTGGCCACAAGTTGGGCTTTGTTCCTTGTCACCACACCATGCTCATATTGCTTGTTGTGGAATACCCACTTGGTTTCTACCTCTTTTAACAAGAATAAAACATTTGCTACCAAAGACTCTAAAATATGAAACATTTGGATTTTTACCGGTGAGGAGTTCATATGATGTCTTCTTGAGGATTTGGTGAAGGTAGAGCCGGTTGATGGAGTAGCAGGCGGTGTTAATCGCCTGAGCCCAAAACCGGTCAGGAGTCTTGTACTGATCAAGCATGGTCCTCGCCATGTCTAATAGTGTTATATTCTTCCTCTCCACTACACCATTTTGTTGAGGCGTGTAGGGAGAAGAGAACTCATGCTTGATGCCCTCCTTCAAAAGAAAGTCTTCAATTTTTGAGTTCTTGAACTTTGTCCCGTTGTCGCTTCTTATCTTCTTGATCCTTAATCCGAACTCGTTTTGAGCCTGTCTCAAGAATCCCTTTAAGGTCTCTTGGGTTTGAGGTTTTTCCTGCAAAAAGAATACCCAAGTGAAGCGAGAATAATCATCCACAACTACAAGACAATACTTACTCCCGCCGATGCTTATGTAAGCTATCGGGCCGAATAGATCCATGTGGAGTAATTCAAGTGGCCTATGTGTCATCATGATTTTTTGTGTGGATGATGGGCACCAACTTGCTTCCCTGCTTGACATGCGCTACAAACCCTATCTTTCTCAAAATGAACATTTGTTAGTCCCAAAATATGCTCTCCCTTTAGAAGCTTGTGAAGATTCTTCATTCCAACATGAGCTAGTCGGCGATGCCAGAGCCAACCCATATTAGTGTTAGCAATTAAGCAAGTATCGAGTTCAGCTCTATTAAAATCAACTAAGTATAGTGGACCCTCGAGTACTACCTTAAATGCTACTGAATCAACACTTCTTCTAAAGACAGTAACACCTATATCCGTAAAAAGACAATTGTAACCCATTTTGCATAATTGAGAAACTGAAAGCAAGTTATAATCTAAAGAATCTACAAGAAAAACATTGGAAATGGAATGGTCAGGTGATATAGCAATTTTACCAAGTCCTTTGACCAAACCTTGATTTCCATCCCCGAATGTGATAGCTCTTTGGGGATCTTCGTTTTTCGCGTAGGAGGAGAACATCCTTTTGTCCCCTGTCATATGGTTTGTGCATCCGCTGTCTATTATCCAACTTGAGCCCCAGATGTATAAACCTGCAAAACAGTTTTAGGCCTTGTTCTTAGGTACCCAAACAGTCTTGGGTCCTTTCACGTTAGAAACAAGCACCTTGGGTAACCAAACACAAGTCTTGGAGCCCTTGTGTTTGCCCCCAACATATTTGACAACTACTTTGCCTGATTTGTTAGTAAGCACATAGGATGCGTCAAAAGTTTTAAATGAAATATTGGGTTCATTTGATGCAGTAGGAGTTTTCCTTTTAGGCAATTTAACATGGGTTGATTGCCTAGAGCTAGATGCCTCATTCTTGTGCGTAAAAGCATGATGGGAAACAAAATGAGACTTCCAAGCATGAATTCTCCTAATCTTGTGCTCAGGATAACCAATAGGATATAAAATGTAACCCTTGTTATTCTGATCCATGGGAGCTTTGCCCTTAACAAAGTTAGACAATCTTTTTGGGGCATTAAGTTTGACATTGCCTCCCTGTTGGTAGCCAATGCCATCTTTAATGCCAGGGCGTCTCCCACTATAGAGCATGCTTCTAGCAAATTTAATTTTTTTCATTTTCAATTTCATGCTCATTAATTTTAGTAGTTAGTCGAGCTATGTGATCATTTTGTTGTTTAATTAAAGCTAGGTGATCATGGATAGCATCAACATTAATGTCTCTACATCTAGTACAAATAGTAACATGATCAACACTAGATGTAGATGGTTTGCAATCATTTAATTCATTAATCTTAGCATGTAAAATAGCATTTTCATTTCTAAGATTGGAAATAGAAATATTGCAAACATTCAAATCTTTAGCCTTAGAAATTAACTTATCATTCTCATTTTTAAGGCTAGAAATAGATTCATTAAATTTTAGCAATTAAACCAGCATTATCATTTTTAAGATTGACAATTGAATCATGACAAACACTTGATTTTTCAACCTTAGCATTCAAATTAACATTCTCAGTTCTAAGGTTGGAAATAGTGTCATGGCAAATGCTAAGCTCCTTAGTCATATTTTCAGTCTTCTCTACTTCCTGAGCATAAGCATTCTTTACCTTAACATGCTTTTTATTTTCCTTAATAAGGAATTCCTCTTGGCTATCCAAGAGTTCATCTTTCTCATGAATAGCACCTATTAATATATTTAATTTTTCTTTTTGTTGCATGTTAAGGTTGGCAAAAAGACTAAGCAAGTTATCTTCATCATCACTAGAACTACTCTCATCACTAGATGTAGTATACTTGGGGGTGGTTCTAGCTTGTACCTTCTTTTTCGTGCTTCCTTCGCCATGAAGCATTTGTAGCCGACGTTGGGGAAGAGAAGTCCCTTGTTGACGGCGATGTTGGCGGCGTCCTCGTCGGAGGAGGAGTCGGTGGAGCTCTCATCGGAGTCCCATTCCCGACAAACGTGAGCATCGCCGCCCTTCTTCTTGTAGTATATCTTCTTCTCCTTCTTCTTCCCTCTCTTGTCGTCGCCCCTATCACTATCACTTGACATAGGACATTTAGCAATGAAATGATCGGGCTTACCACACTTGTGGCACACCCGTTTAGAGCGGGGTTTGTAGTCCTTCCCCCTTCTTTGCTTGAGGATTTGGCGGAAACTCTTGATGATGAGCGCCATTTCCTCATTGTCGAGCTTGGAGGCGTCAATGGGGATTCTACTTGGCGTAGATTCCTTCTTTTCTTCCTCCGTCGCCTTGAATGCGATGGGTTGCACCTTGGGTGTGGAGGTGCCACCTTGCTCCAAGTTGACGATATGTTTGGAGCCTTTGATCATCAACTCAAAGCTCACAAACTTTCCTATAACCTCCTCGGGAGACATTAGCTTGTATCTGGGATCACCACGTATTAATTGAACTTGAGTAGGGTTATGAAATACGAGTGATCTAAGAATAACCTTGACCATTTTATGGTCATCCTATTTTGTGCTCCCGAGGTTGCGCACTTGGTTTACCAAGGTCTTGAGCCGGTTGTACATCGCTTGTGGCTCCTCTCCTTGGTTGAGGATGAATCGACCGAGCTCCCCCTCGATCATCTCCCGCTTGGTGATCTTGGTCACTTCATCCCCTTTGTTTGCGGTTTTTAGTACATCCCAAATCTCCTGGCACTTTTTAGCCCTTGCACCTTATTATACTCTTCTCGACATAGTGAGGCGAGGAGTATAGTGGTGGCTTGGGAGTCAAAATGTCGGATTTGGGCGACCTCGTCCGAATCATATCCTTCAACCCCTACGGATGGTACCTGCGCTCCAAATTCAATAATGTCTCAAATGCTAGTGTGGAGTGAGGTTAGATGATGCCTCATTTTATCACTCCACATACAATAATCTTCACCGTAAAAAACCGATGGTTTTCCTAATGGGACAGAAAGTAAAGAAGTGCGTTTAGAAATGCGGGGATAGCGTAGGGGAATCTTTCTAAACTTCTTGTGCTCGTGGCGCTTAGAAGTGGCAGACGGAGCGTCGGAGCCGGAGGTGGAGGGCGACGAAGAGTCGGTCTCGTAGTAGACCACTTTCTTCATCTTTTTCTTCTTGTCGCCACTCCGATGCGACTTGACGCGGGGAGGTGTTTCCTCCCTTCCTTTGGCGTCCGACTCCCTTGATGGAGCCTTCCCGTGGCTTGTGGCCGTTTCCATCTCCCTCTTGGTGGATCCTTCCGACATCACTTCGAGTGGTTAGACTCTAATGAAGTATCGGGCTCTGATACCAATTGAAAGTCGCCTAGAGGGGGGGGGGGGTGGATAGGCGGAAACTGAAATTTACAAACTTTAAGCACACTTCAAGCCCGGTTAGCGTTAGAATGAAATCTAAGTCCGGGAGAGAGGGAAAAACAAATCAATAAAGAAAGTAAAGCGGATGACACGGTGATTTGTTTTACCGAGGTTCGGTTCCAATGAACCTAGTCCGCGTTGAGGTAGTCACAAAGACCGGGTCTCTTTCAACCCTTTCCCTCTCTCAAACGGCACCTAGACCGAGTGAGCTTTCTCCTTAATCAAACGGGTCACTTAGACCCCGCAAGGACCACTACAAACTTAGTGTCTCTTGCTTTGATTACATGTCTCTTAGAAATCAAGAATGAGGAAGAAGAAAGCCAACCAAGCAAACAAGAGCACAAGAAAACACGAATGATCCTCTCTCAAGTCTAAATGCGCTAGAGTTGATTTTGAGACTTTGAGCGGATCGATCTCTTGAATTGTGTTTTTGGAGTGGTGTCTATTGCTCTTGTATTGAATGAGAAGTAGTGAATGCTTGGATGGTTGGAGTGGAGGTGGTTGGGGGTATTTATAGCCCCCAACCACCAATTCAACCGTTGGGGAAGGCTGCTGTCGATGGGCGCACCGGACAGTCCGGTGCGCCAACCACGTCACCCAACCGTTAGGGTTCTGACGGTTTGGACCGTTGGAGCTTTGACTTCTTGGGGCACCGGATAGTCCGGTATCGCACCGGACATGCACTGTTCACTGTCCGATGCGCCTTCTGACGGCTGCTCTGACTCTGCGCGAACTGTCCGCGCACTGTGCATTTGTCAGTCGATCGTTGGAGTCGACCGTTGCGCTGGCTAGCCATTGCTCCGCTGGCACACCGGACAGTACGATGAATTATAGCGGAGCGGCTCTCCAGAAACCCGAACGTGGCAAGTTTGAAGTCGTATGGCCCTGGGCACCGGACACTGTCTGGTGGCACACCGGACAGTCCAGTGCGCCAGACCAGGGTTCTCTTCGGTTTCTTTTGCTCCTTTCTTTTGAACCCTAACTTTGATCTTTTTATTGGTTTGTGATGAACCTTTAGCACCTGTAGAATATATAATCTAGAGCAAACTAGTTAGTCCAATTATTTGTTTTGGGCATTGAACCACCAAAATCATTTAGGAAAAGGTTTAACCCCTATTTGCCTTTCAGTGGCCCAATGAGTCCCTCCATGAACTGCTCTTGCTTCCGTTCTTCATCAGCAACCTCCTCTGGATCATACCTTGATAGTTGAATGAATTTATCTCGGTATTCACTAACTGTCATGTTGCCTTGCTTAAGTGACAATAATTCCTTCTTCTTAATTTTCATCAAGCCTACAGGAATATGATAGTTCCTGAATTGTGTAGAAAATTCTGCCCAGGTGATAGGATTAGCAGCAACATGGGTAGCACAGTAGGAGTCCCAGGCTAGTGAGATGGTCTAACGCATAGAGCACCTTCTCCCGATCAGTACATTGAGCAATATTGAGCATTTTATTCACTATCTTCAGCCAGTCGTCTGCCTGAAGAGGATCTGGAGAGCTAGAGAATGTAGGTGGCTTGTGACTCATGAATTCCCGGTGCTGTCCTGGGGTGGAGCGGGTGGTGGTGGAGGAGGTAGTGGTGGTTGTTGCTGCCGTTCCAGTCGTTCTTGTCTCATCTCCTATCACATTTCCTGCTGCTCCTAGCACATCTCCTGTCGTTCTTGTTGCATCTGATCTTGCATATCTATCATGGTGTTTGCCATTTGCTGCAGCAGCTGCATTTGAGCGGCAGCTACTGGATCTGCTCCAGCCGGTGGAGGGTTCGGTGGAGGATTCATCTGTGGTTGAGGTTGGTTAACAATTCTCCTGTGACGGTTGTTGGCAGGTAGATCGATTCCGCCTCCCTTCCTGGTATTGACCATCTGGGTTAGAAACACATGGTAAGATAGAATTGCAAATAAGACAAGTAATTACGAGACATGATCATTTGGGGGTCTTATTAGCTCAGTTGATTAGTGTGTCACCTACTAATACTAATATATTACCTTATGGTGGTACATGCTAGAATGCCCTGCTATACTATTTCAGTCAATCAAAGAAGCAAATCAAGCATTTATCATCAGAACAAACATCCAAACACTTTAGATAGAGAATTTATATATATTTTCGTCTTCGGTCTCCTATCTCTTTAGGGAGTCTTAGATGTAGGATTCCAAGGTGTGAAATCCTTCTTGTCTTTCTAGAGTAGAAAAGATAAGAATAGTCAGAGTAAAACAACCACAGGTGAGACAGGATCAAGAAAAAGTATAGAAAGAATCAGAGTAAATGTAAGTAGGTAAGCGTTGTGTCTAGTTCTATCTAGGTTTCGTCCTACAGTCAACATTTCCTCTGATACCACTTCTGTCACACCCGGATTTAAGGGAGAAAGCCGGGTGCGTCTCATATGTGCGCCAAAGAAGAACAACACATATAATGGCCAAGTGTATAAAGAAAAATGTCATAAATATTATTACATAGCGGAAGTGTCTTACAAAAACAAATGATAACACTAAAGCGAACTAATAATTATTCCTTGGCGCCATCAAGCTGACTGGGAGACGCCACCTAGATAAGCTCGTACTACTCGTTGTAGACCTCCTTCTGAACTACCTGCTCTTCACCTGTGGGGGGTTTATATATCTCAAGGGTGAGCTCACAAAAGATCATAGCTCAACAAGTTGTGGGGAATAATGTGCATGAACTCACCAAAGGTGGGAGTTCATGTGTAGTGTAAGGTTAATCAACAAATAATGGTTAAAGTTGAGCATTGCTTCTAATAAGTTGGTTAAGTTTTATTAGCAATTACTAGATGTAAGTGTATACCAACCCAAAGTAATAATAAACCATAGTGCTATGCAAATGACAAACTGAGTTTAATTCCATAAGTTAATCATGCGAGAATCATGAGCTGCTCATGATCGCGAGCACAGCTAGTATACCAGTTTTACACTCCGCAGAGGTTGTACCCTTTACCCACAAGTCATGTTACCCAGTTGCCAAGGGGTCTAGAAGTCCCATTCATATCTACCGAGGAGACGAGGCAGGGTAACACTATGAGGCTTTTCCAAAGTTCCACTAGTTCAAGAAAACCCACTACGGATTCGGGAAGAAGGAAGCATAGGAATCCCCCGTCCAGAAAGCTAGGCAGTCCGACCCGAGAACCTCCCTATACTCTACAGTGACGCCTCCCCGCTTGCCCCTTTTAGGTAAGGTAATCTATCCCTAGCTTTCCTTATTACTTGGCCAAGGGTGTCCCATTCCGTCCTTGTGGTGGCACTATATTCTCAAGTTAAGCTCCATGTTCCAATTAACACCATAGTATTATCATGAACATTAAAGAATAGAATAACAATAATAAAATATGATCATGAGCATATTTGTCTTAACACCCAAAACCACATAGAGCAATAGCAGAGACTACCCAAAAGTGCAGTGGTGATCAAGGCAATAAGTAAAGCAGACTAGGGTGACCTATTGGGTCCCATCAAAATTAAGCCTAAAAATGCCACAGTGATTATATAGAACATTATTGGGTAAAGAAAAGTGGTCAAGGGCATAACTTGCCTTCAATGAGATCCTGCTCAGTATTATCCACTTGGGTCCTCGATTGCTTGCTCGACTACTCGCAACAATATAAACAAACATGGTATAGGAGAAATTAACATCACACCAAAGATCAAAACAGAATGCATGATAATATTCTACGCATCGTAACGAGACCGTAGGTTCAAGAACCACCAAATTCGGAGTTACAGTCAAGATGTTATGATTTTCCGAAGGTTTTAGATGTTTGACATATAATAAATTAAGTGCATAATTTTAATCTATGTTTCATGAAAAAATAGGGTTACTAGATGATAAACAATTAATATGAAATTAATGCAACTGGAATGGACCAAAAAGAATTAAAATGGATTACTTATGAATTAAACAAAATTCTGGAATTATTTTTATATAAGAAATTCAATTTCAGTGTATTTCCACTTAATTAGGAAACTGTCTGGACTGTGGCCATCAATTCCGGGTAGCTCAGGGTTCAAATTATAACTTTCAGGGCCATTCTGTTATTATTCTAATACTGCCATGGAATGCGGGTTTATATCGATAATTGTCAGGGGCTCTTTAGCAAAAGAATCGGACGAAGGGGTATCCTGGAACCCTGGCCGACTGATTGAAACTCGACGGCCGAGATTAAATCTATCCCTCTCTACGAACTGGTTCATCACACCGAGCGCCCGATCCAAGATCGACGGCCGAGGATTGCTCACGACATCAACTCCCTCCCGACTGCATGATCACTTATCAATGGTTTGGATTTAAAACGACGAAGGGGTAACCTGAGATCTAATCGTGGCCCCCGAATCTTGATCAAGGGCTAGCGCAAAACCCACCCCAAATCCTCATAACCAACCGAACCCAGGCGGCGGCGCACACCGGCGAACGGCGGGGTCATGGCCAGAGATCTCGTTCCGGCACCCCGGGTCCCTATTTCTCCACCCCGCGAGGCGATTCATGGCGAGAACTCCCACAGCTAGACTTCTACCGTGGGTTTTAACGCAAGGGACTCCGCCCCCAATGGTGGACGACGCCCAGTTCACGGCGCCAATCAGCGTGGTGGACGCAGCTATGTCTATACAGTGCACGAGGGCGAGAAGCACCATTTGATTCCTAGATGAACGACGAATCGAGTAGAGGCCCATAATAGGAATCCCAGGTGGAGGTGAAGTCGGGCCATGTGTGGCCGAGGGCTTTGCTTCGATGCCGGCGAGGAATTGGCACTCGATGGGTACTACCCCACACCCAACACCGATATAATCTTGATCTGCGCGCTGCGGCGGACGCCGTTGGCTGGATTCGAGGTCACAATCACGGCGAGACCAAGGAAGCCAGCCCAAGCCTTGGCTTTCTCTTCTCTTTTTCTTTTTCTTTTTTTCTCTTTTCTATTTTATTTTCTTTTATAATTTCTATTTTCAAATTCTAATTTTCAAACTTAAGTTTGTCTCACATATTTGAATACAAATGCAATAATACAATAATGCCAGCATGATATGCATGTCCCTTTATTTATTTGTTTATCATTTGACTAACTCAATTCCATTAGTTGAATACGAAAAAAGGGAAAAATTAAGTAATAACATAAATCCTTTTTATATTCTCCCCATACACATGTATTTTTAGAACCCCAAATATTTGGGTATTACAGCATACCTGTTTGGAATTTTCTTACCGTCATACATGCGTCCCAGCAATGCCATTCCTGTGCCCTTCAACATTTGTCTCTTCTACATCCCGCCGTATGGCACGATGATATTTCATGGCGTTGGTATGTCGATATCATCGACCGGGTACCTATAGAGTCCTCCGTCGGTGGCACAATCTGCCTTTCATTTGCGGGTTGACCCGGCTGCACCAGGTCCCCTTGACTCCACGCCAATAGTTCCTTTCTAAACAAGCAAAACATTTATGCCCTTAGCTCCACCATCCTGGGGTATTGGCTTGTGAATGCTTCCTTGATTGTTCCCATCATCAGTTTCTTCGTGGCCTCATCGTGCCCTTGATGTACGATCTTCTCCTTGTAGGTTTGTCTGCTGGGGCGTTGTCACAACCGGATTTAAGGGCAAACCCAGGTGCGCCTCATATGTGCCCAACCAAGATCAACACATATAATGACTCAGTGTATAGAGACACATGTCATAACATTTATTGCATAATGAGAGTGTCTTACAAAATAACTGATATTAAAATAACCCAAACTAAGATATTATCTCCATGGCACAAGTAGTTGACTAGGAGACGACGCCTAGATCTCATCGAACTCGTCGTAGTAGTCCTCCTCCGGTGGTACCTGCTCTTCACCTGGGGGTTATAGCAAGAGTGAGCTCACATACGTTCATTGCTCAAAAAGTTTGAGGAATAATGTGCATGAGCTCACTTACGGTGCGGGTTCATGTGTAGTGTAAGGCTTATCAACAAAATAATGGTTAAGGTTGAGCATTGTTTTTCATAAGTTGGTCAAAAAATTATTAGCAATTACTAAGTATACATGTATACCAACCCAATTAAATAAGAGATCACAATTATAATAAAACCCGCAACACAATGCATATGACAGATTAATTTTAATTCCACAAATTACTCATGTGAGGGTTCGAGCCGCTTATGACCGTGAGCATGGTTGGTATACCAGTTTTACACTCTGTAGAGGTTGTGCATCTTTACCCATAAGTAGTGTTACCCATTTTCCTAGGAGTCTAGAAATCCCATTCATCTCTACCGAGGAAACTAGGCAGGGTAGCACTACGAGGCCTTTACAAAGTTTTACTAGCTTTAGAAAACCCGCTGTAGTTTCTACAAGAAGGGGCGATATAGGAATCCCTTGTCCGAAAAGCCATTGCAGCATGATTGTCCAAGAACCCCCCCTATACTGGTAGCTCCTCACACTGTGGTTGCCCCTTTCGGGTAAGGTAGTCCTCCACTAGCTTTCCTAATTAGTCAGCCAAGGATGTCCCATACCACCCTTGTGGTAGCACTGTTTTCTCGGGTGATCGCTCCATGTTCCAATTAGCACAATGGACTTATCATGAATAGTAACAGATAACCGACAATAATAAATCGTAATGGAACATCATCATGAATCATAAGTATCATTAATCCCAAAATCAAGTAAAGCAATAACAAGACTACCCAATAATTCGTCTGTTTGCAAGGTGTGGGGGTAAGCAAAACTAGATAACCTATTAGGTCCCATCAAATTAACCTAAGCATGTTACGGTGATTAATAGGAACATTATTAGGTAAAGAATGTGATCAAGGGAACAACTTTCTTTCAGCGAGCTCCTCCTCAGAATCTTCAACTTGTGGTGCTTTAGGTTCCTCGGTCACTTGCTCGTCTATTCAAAACAATACATACAAACAATATATCTATAGAACTTAACATCACACCAAGCATGAGAACAAACTGTATAATAAAATTCTACGTGTCACTACAAGATCATAGGTTCAAGAACCACTAAAACTGGAGTTAGAATGAATTAGTTATGAATTTTATAAGATTCTAGAATTATTTTCATACTAGAAATCATTTCTCGGAGTTTTAATCTGAAATTTATCTGGAATTTGGATTGAGGATGATGTTTTGAAGAACCCCAGGGTGCTATGTATAAATTTCAAGACCTATGTGTAATACTCTTTACACCTATGTTGATGGCGGGGTAGTTCCTATGTTTCGTGGGGTCTTTCAAAAAGTTTGCACGACGAAGGGGTATGGACAGATATGAGCCGTAGGATGTGAAATTTGTGGCCTTGATTAGATTAGAACTTCATTACACATGTATGCAATGTTGACTGCCAATCCTAAGATCTACGGTTTAGATTTTATGATGGCAGATCCAATCCCATCCGCCCGATCAGATCGGACAACACATATTGTATGGGCCGAAGTGGTATCCGTTGTCTAATCCTGGCACTCTTGTTTAGGGCTTGTTCGGTTATTTTCAATCCATATGGATTGGAGGGGATTGATACGGATTGGAGGAGATTTTGACTTACTAGGGATTGAAACCCCCTCAATCCCCCTCAATCCATATGGATTGGGGTATAACCGAACAAGCCCTTAGATGGACGGTCCACAACTATCTTCCATATTTCTCTCATACCCCTCACGCCGTCTACCCCTGGCGGCCGCAATTTTCCCCCCACGGCAGAGATCATGGCCGGCAATCCGGACCGAGCGCACCGGCATTAATCCCTGGCAGAAACTTAGGCTGCACGACGCGGATGACAAGAAACAGTGACACGTGTGACTTACTGGCAATAGGGCAGTAGCTGACCTTGACCACGTCGGAGTGAGGCTAGGCAGCGGGCAGTATACACCTGCGAGCAATCCCCCCCCCCCCCCCCCCCCCCCCCCCCCCCACAAGGCACCCATGTTGTTTGATTATGCGCTGGGAACATGCGGCTCAGTTCCACGCTCTTCCCAGTTGCCTTCGTCGAAGCACCGCAACGGCGAGAGCAGCACTCTGATGATGCATTCTCTCTCTCTCTCTCTCTCTCTTCAGGGAATTCGCAAGATCTCCCTGCGGCGGTGCTTAAGGACGAGGCAAACGTGACCCGGGAATTTATAGGCCAGGCTGCGCGGTCGGGCCGGTTTGTTGGGCAGATGCGCCAACTAGATTCAGCGAGGATCGTGGCGATGGTTGTGCCTAGGTCGGCGGAGAAGATCCACAGTGGTGAGAGGGGGCCCACCATGCACACCTTGCCTTGCACTGTTACCCGCGCCACGTGCGACCCAGTTGACCCCGCCTGCTCCACGCATGGCCCCGCCGACCCCTCCCGCGTCACGTACGGCCCCAATGACCCCTCCTCACCATGAGCGGCTCTATCGACGAGCACAGGCCGCTTTGCCGACCCGCTCTCGTCTACCACCGTCGCAGGCGGGCCACTCCATCGCCCCCACCGAACCAGCACCATCGACGAGTGTGGCTCGCTTCGTCGACCCAGCCTTCATCTACCACCACGAGCTGACCCGTCCCTTGTCTCCTCACGACTCGCCGCCCCACACCAAGTCTCCCCGTGTACCACCCAGTCGCCATCCACCGTGACCCAGGCATGTCCACCCGTTGATGACTAGCTGCGCCGCCGGCGTTTTCTGCCCCTTCGACCGACTAATCCTGGTGGCCGACACAACTACCACTCCTCCGGATGACTCCCGAGTTCCCTCCTCCGTTCACGCTATGGAGTAGGAGTATGTGGCCCTGCTGGCCAACCACACCTAGGACCCCATGCCTCCCTCATCTCCTCACGACCCGTCGACCCACACCAAGCCTCACTACAGGAAACTGGTTAAAGAACGTGGGTGACAAACCATCGAACTTAATGTAATAAGCCGTCGAACTTACCGTAAGAACGTGGGTTTACCGACGAATATAGCTGACGGTGATTTCTGGACGAACTTAGAGAAGTAAGTTCGACGGCTCTGGCGAACTTAACGTTAAGAACGTGGGTACCGTCGAACTTAACATTAAGAACGTGGGTACCGTCAAACTTAACATTAAGAACGTGCGTTTTTAAGTTAGACGGGGGCCGTCGAATTTGTTCCCATATGTTCGACGGTACCTACGTTCTTAATGTTAAGTTCGACGGGGCCACGTGGCCGTCGAACTTATGTGGCCTGCGTTGGTCAACATGGGCTGCACATTAAGTTCGACGGTACCCACGTTCTTAACATTAAGAACGTGGGTACCCACGTTCTTAACCCTTTTCCAGAAAAAGATAAAAATTACAGAAATAAAAAAATAGACAAACATAAAATCACATGCAACACAGAATATCACATACAATACAGATTTCAAACACATGGATATGTATTCATATCACAAATTCACACAAGTCCAAATACATAAGTTCACAAATTCACATAAGTCCAAATACATAAGTTCACAAATTCACATAAGTTCACATCCATAGTTCACATTTTTAGTTCACAAGTTCAAACACACAAGTTCAAACATTAGCTCCATCGCTCTCGATCAGGACATCAGATTGTTGTTCGTATCTCCACCACTATAATTGAGACATCTGTCCGCAAAGTCATCGTGAGGGGGAAGAGTCACTTGATGAGAGTCGGAATCCTACAAAATAAACCAAAATGGTTCACGAAGGTGATAACTCCTGCAGTTGTGATAACAACAAAGTTACAGTTGTGTAGTGTCAATGAATATCCATTCTCATCGTTATATGCAATATGAAGCACATCATAAACTTGGAAAACGAAAAGAACTTTTCAACAAAAAACACAGTAAATCAGGGAAGGGAGGGGTATGCTTCATTAAGACATAACTTACAAAGCACAATGCATTACAAATCCCTCAGAATAGCTAGATAGAACTGTACATATATTTACAAATTCTATCTGTTCGTACATGAGCTACATTCCAGGGGACTAATTTGAAAACTAAACAAGATCAACATGCTTTTTTATTTGCAAGAAAAAAAGATACTAGAAGTCAAGCAAAATTAAAAACTCAATCCTAAGAAGCCTACTGATTGTATTCCCTTTGATGAATTCCAATATTAGTACATATTTTATCTTGACCACTTCAATAACTATTGACATCAGCACCAAATAAAATCCATTCTACTTCTGATCCAGGAGGAGCAGAGAGAATCTTACCTACAATCCGGACCAAGATTCGTCACCGTAAGATTAGTTGTGGGGCGCTTGCCATGGCCTCCATAACTACCACGAGGACTTGGGCTGCG
Source organism: Zea mays (assembly GCF_902167145.1). Lineage (NCBI taxonomy): Eukaryota > Viridiplantae > Streptophyta > Magnoliopsida > Poales > Poaceae > Zea > Zea mays. The sequence continues at coordinate 156,519,350 of NC_050099.1, read as the reverse complement.
AGTTCTTCTCCTGTGACCTCTTGGCGGCGATGGACTGTCATCATCACTTCTTCCCATGTTGTTCTAAGAAGGCAAGAGAAAATAGTAAGATTCTTCAGAAATAGCACAATAGTAATTCCGTTCATCTAAATCATGCACTTATATGTTAGACCGTCTTCAAAAAAAAGATCATCAAAATCACAATTAGTAATCAAAATCATGCACATACTTATATATGCACTTAGCTGTCTACTCAAACAGACACCAACTCTTCTTTTAATTATTGTAAGTAGGCTACACTAAAAGAGAATTGGGCAACAGGCAAAACAGAATACATATTTTTGTTATAAACCGGTTGCTTCTTTATCTGTTTATGTATATGCAAGGAATCCAACTCCGACCTGTATCTTAGAATCATCTTACCAATAGAATAAATTTTAGAAATGGTGATTAAAACACACACGACATCCATCATGATCTTATCCAGTATTGCAATCCATGAACATAGCAAGAAACAACTAGCTGTAGAACTTTATGAACAAATAGAACTAATACTATCCTTTAAGGGTTTTGCAATTTGCATATCTTGTTTGAGGAGATAATCATCGCAGCCAAGAAAGCAAAGTTTTCCCATCTTTTCTTCTCACAATTCTACCAACACGAATGTACCGCCGTCCATCCCATCCTGGGGCAGGATAACAGTTTCAACACATACACGACCCTCCTCCTCCTCCTCCCCACCCCAAACAAACACACACACAATTAAACAACTCAATCCGTTCGCTAGTTTTGAATTTGTGTGTAGAACAAGGCATAAGTCCAAAGTAGCAGGACGACGCTCCACCATCTGCAACGCGATGACGAACTAGGGTTCCTCTACAGGGAAAACGACTAGACAAACGACACGGCGAACATCATCCAACCGCGTCAGATTCAAAGCGGGGCAGACCACGGGAGTGCACTACAGCGCTCACCTCAGCGGGGCTTGCACCTGCTGTCAGCCGGTGAAGATCTCTCTTGAGGTCGAGGAGACAGGGACCTGTCAAGATGGTGGTATGTGAGGCAATCAATTGAATTGGGACATTCATTACTGGGCTTTCTTTTAAATGTTGTGCATGTTTTGTTTGAAGCAGACAGTCAGCGCGCCCAAGAAAACAAAGGTTTCCTATCTTTTCTTCTCACAACTATACTAGGAGATTCTACCAACACAGCAACACGCATGAACCACCGTCCATCCCACCGTCGGGGTTTAACAGCTTCAACACGCATACTATCCTCCTCTTCTGCGCAATGAAACCACTCAATCCGGTAGCCAGTTTTGAAATGCTAGTGTGCCGAACACCGCATAAGTCCAAGGCAAAACGACGATGCCCCACCATCCGCGACGCGATAACGAACTAGGGTTCGTCGATAGGGAAAATGATCGAATCGACTAGACAAAACGCAAGTTGAACATCATCGAACCGCGTCGGACTCGAAGCGGGGCAGACCAGGGGGAGTGCACCGCAGTGCTAACCTCGGCGGAGCAAATCAGATGAGGGCCCTGGTGACAGACTACCAGCAATCAGAGCGGCGTAATCCCCTCCCTTCTCGAGTCAGAGGCGTACCTGTTTTTGTCAAGGGCACGGGGAGCGACGGGTGGTCTCCTGCTCTCCTGTCTCCGGAAGCTTCCGAGGTCCGAACGCGACCGCGACGACGGGTGTGTGGAAGACAAGTAGGAGCGCAGGGTGGGCGACCTGGGGCGATTGGGGCCGAGCTGGCGAGCCGGGGTGGTGGCGTGGCGGCGGCGCGGCCCGGTCGCGGTGACGGTGCGGTGCCGGTGCGGGCTCCCAGCGGTGGCGGTGCGGGCTCCCAGTGGTGGCGCGACGGCGGCTCGGCCTGGCGCTGGTGAGAGAGGAGCACGTGTGGGCGCGCGAGATGAGATAGGGTGAGAGAGAGAGACGCACGCGCGTGGGATTTATGGATTTAGGTTTTTAGGATTAAGTTCGAGAGTATCCACAAGCCCGACGAACTTAACTTAAGAACGTGGGTACCCACGTTCCTAACTCGTTAAGTTCGACGGTTTTATCCAGGACCCATGAACTTAACTCAAGTAAGAACGTGGGTACCCACGTTCTTAATTTTACCCACAAACATTTATTAGTTTCTTGTAGTGCCTCCCTGTGTACCACCCAGTTGCCATCCACCGCGACCCAGAGCACGTCCACCTGATAGTGACTCTCTGCGCAGTCGGTATTGTCCACCCCTTCGACCGGCTAATCCTGGAGGCCGACACAACAACCACTCCTCTGGATGCCTCCCTGGTTCCCTTTCCGTTCGCGCCGCCGTCGCCGACCCCCATTTGCGTCACGCTATGGAGTAGGAGTATGTGGCCCCACTGGCCAACCACACCTAGGACCCCATACCGCGTCCACCAGGCACAAACGTGGTCATTGGCAAGCGGCTCTTTCGAACCAAGCTGACCTCGGGTGGCTCACTCGACCGCTACAAGGCCCTCTCTCTCGGGACTAGGCGATCCATCGGTTTGATGTCAAGAATGCCTTACTCCACGGCACTCTGATGGAGATTGTCTACTTCAGCCAACCCACTATCTTTGTCGACACCGCTCGGGAGGATCTGGTCTGCCGGCTAAACTACTCCATGTACGGCCTCAAGCAGGTGTCGTGGGCATGGTACAGTCGCTTCGCCTCCTACTCGGCCTCCATCGGCTTCGTCGAGGCCAAGTCGTACATGTCCCTGTTCATCTATCGGTGCGGCAACGACGTCGTCTACCTCCTGCTCTACATCGATGATATGCTCACGGCATCCACCGTCGACCTTCTACAACACACAATCATCTCCCTCCAGCGGGAGTTCGCGATGTAGGACATGGGGCCTCTTCACCAGTTCCTTGGCATCACCGTCGAGCGTCGGCATTAGGGTCTCTTCCTCTACCAACGCCATTACGCCATCGACATCCTGAAGTGGGCTAGCATGTTCGGCTACAAGCCCAAGTACTCCACGCCTGTCGACACTCAGGCAAAGCTCTCTGAGGATGACGGGCCTCTGGTCACCGACGCGACGTCCTACCGGAGCCTGATAGGCGCGCTCTAGTACCTGACCTTCTCTAGGCCCGACATCGCCTATGCCATTGAGCAGGTGTGCCTGCACATGCACACCCGAGGTAGCCCCATCTCACCGCTCTCAAGCGGATCTTGCGCTACCTCCACGGCTCCCTCGACTATGGCCTTCTACTCCGACCCTCCCCAATGTTGGAGCTTGTGGTCTACACCGACGCTGATTAGGCTGGCTGTCCCGACACGCGTCGGTCCACTTCTGGATATGCGGTGTTCTTGGGCGTCAACCTCGTCTCCTATGCCGCCAAGCGGCAACATGTCATCTCTGGCTCTAGCGCAGAGGTCGATTACCGCGCTCTGGCCAACGGCGTGGTAGAGGCCTCCTGGCTACGCCAGCTGCTCCAGGAGCTCCATAGCCCCCTTCAGCATGCCACCCTTGTCTATAGTGACAACGTCAGTGCGGTCTATCTCTCCACCAATCCCGTGCAACATCAGCGCAGGAAGCACGTGGAGATCAACCTGCACTTCGTCTACGAGCGTGTCGCTACCAGTGATGTTCGGGTTCTCAGCGACCCCACGACGCTGCAGTTTGCTGATATTTTCACCAAGGGGCTACCGTTGAGTGTATTTTCGGTCTAGTCTCAACATCAGTACATGATAGAGTTGAGACTGTGGGGGTATTAGAGTACTCGTTTAGGGTTTTGGGGTTAGCCCCTTGTAATTACTGTTACACCCTTGTGTAATAAGTCAGGCTTAACATATATTCTTATATATATAGGGCAGGTATAACGGGAGCCCTGGGCTTCAGATATTAAAGAGAGCCCAGGTCGTGGAGGGGGTCTGGTCCGCTCAGCCGTCGGCGCGTGGGTCTAATAGAGAGGAGACAGAGGACATGCAGAACCGATGGCGCTGTGACGGGGTGGATTAATGGAAAGGCGGGAATCATTTGGTAATTGGTGGAATTATAGGGATTAGATTTCGCATGCAAACGTGCGTAATCTGAAACGTGGGCGCGGAATTAATGGATCTTGCATGGCGTTTAATTGTGACAGTTAAAGATAATATCGAATAAGATGATGAATGGATTGGTATAAAAAAGGTACGGTATAAATGTTGCATATATAGTATATATAGAATGGCGTAAAACGTCGAGGCATTGTGCGTAAGAAGTTGTAATGTTGTTTTGTATTGAAGTTACACTCCTATAATATCAGTACGGTTACGGAAATTATGGAAATACCCTAGAAACGTGGGTGCGGTTACTTGTTTAGAGTATCATCCGTGATTTCCTTGCATTCGAAAAAAATATCCGACTACTGGAGAACTAGTTGGCGATGGAGATGGCCGGCTCTGGACAATCGCCGGCGATGGTAGGAGATGGCGGTCATCTTGGTCCAAACACCGAGGGAGTTGTTGATGGTAACTTAATGGTTACACTGCCTCCTGCTCTACTGGGGCCTATAATCAACGCTTCAAGCATGGGGGATGAAGGGCATCAACGGATTCGACCGCCAATGTCCAACATTAGCTCTAGGGAGATGGATACGCCTCAAATACTGCATTCACATGTAAGTATAATTGTTTTTTATTAATAATTGATTAGATTGTTATGATCATATTCCGTGGTACAAACAACAATGTCAATGAATTGCAGAAAAAAACATTGATCCAAATATAGTGTCAACAGTAGGGATGACTTTCAAGGATGTTGATGATGCATATAAATTCTATAAAAGGTATGCATATGAAGTTGGATTTCCATTGAATAAATACAGAGAGAAGACATTCAGTAAGTGGATAAATTGTTCACGTGAAGGTAAAAGTGCACCAAGACCAAATGATACACCTAGGATGAGGAATAGGAATTCGGGGCGTACGCAATGTAAGGCTAGAATGAAATTAAAAAAATATATGATGATGAAAAAAATGGTTGTAGCTGCAAAAATTGAACTGGTGAATTTGGAGCATAACCATGAGTTCATAACTGACGAAGCAGAGAAACAACATTTACGTTGCAACAAAAGTAGGGATGCTGAGTTCATAAATTTTGTTGATGCAATGCATGATAGCCGAGTGCCGCAGCATTGCATAGTTGATTTTATATCAGACATGCATGATGGGCCAGAGAACGTACCGGTAACTGCTCAAGATCTGAAAACATGTAAGGAATCTTTTTATGTTGCCTATGTATATATTGAGTGCCATAAATATCACTATAGTAAATGTTTGGATAATCATTTTTTGTGCATACTAATGTAGGAGGGCAGCAAGGAGACGAGAAAACTGCGCAAATGATGTAGCCAAACTTTTGTCTTTCTTTATGGAATGCAAGAAACAGAATCCACAATTTTTTGTGAATTTCAGCTAGACAATGATAGGAAAATAGTGAGTATTTTTTGGTCACACGCAAGTATGCAGGGTGAATATGCAGATTATGGTGATGCTGTGACATTTGATACAACACACAAGGCAAACATATATGATAAACCACTGGGCATGTTTATTGGAGCTAACAGCCATCTGCAGTGTACAATGTTTGGATTTGTTTTGTTGGGAGATGAAACAGTTCAGACTTTTGAATGGGCTTTCAATTCATTCAAAACATGTATGGGATGCGAGGGTCCGAGAGTTATGCTAACAGGTATGTGGTATGTGAATTTGTTATGCAAAAAAGTCAAATAATTTATTGTGAAAGTAAAATAATAGTTTGTGAGCAATTGCAGATCAAGATCCTGCAATGCCAATTGCTCTGAGAACTGTATTTCCAAAAACAATTCACAAACTGTGTTTATGGCATGTCCAGAACAGATTTATGCCATTCTTAAATGAATTATATGCAAGGTTTGCTGATAAGGATTTTAAAACAACATTCCAATCTATTATACATCATCCATTAACTCCTCATGACTTTGAATGTGCCTGGGAAATGATGCTAGAGGAATTCAATCTTCATGAAGATATGGCTCTACGCAAATTATATGAAATAAGGAAAGAATGGATACCAGCATTTTTTAAAAATGACTTCTGTGGGGTAATGGTGTCTACACAACGAAGTGAGAGCATGAACAGATTAGTGAAGCAATCACATGTAGATGCGAACACCCCTCTGCATGAGTTCGCTAAACAAATGATGAAAATGTTGCATAGAAGGAAAATGAAAGAATCAAAGGAGGCATTGATGAGCAAGGTATGTCGTGTTTGTTATCAATAATGTATGGCATACATGTTTATGTAAATACGTTGTTTAATTATGATATTAACGTCTTATAGGGACCAAGGATAACAGATACATTGTATAGGTTCGAAGTGAGAGTCTCTAGGGCATACACCAGAGTTGTTATGAATAGTTTTGAGGAATCAATGAAATACGCCACTGCATACAGAATATTGAAGGACATAGACGGTTGTGATAAAGATTGGATCGTACAACATAAAAAAAGATCTAATAAAATTGTATGGGGACAACATCAATTCAAGATAATAGCGGACATAGAAGCTGGGGAGTATACATGCGAGTGCAAACAGTGGGAACATACAGGTTTGTACATATTGTGTTGATTAAAAGAATAAAATTGCATACTAAATAATTTGTTGATTGTAGTACAAATTAATGTTTATCATTAAAAAAATAATGGTTGGTCTTCATGATTTCAGGTCTATTGTGTGTTCATCTTTTAAGAGCCTTCATGCATCTACAAGTTGAAAAGATACCTTCAAAGTATATATTGCAAAGGTACACTGTCTCATCAAGAAAAGATGTACCGTTTGAAAGAATTGATAAGAGCTTCAGGGGAAAGGATGGAGTTACTAAATCATACAGACAGAAAATGTTGCTAACGAAAACAATGAAAGTTGTTCACCAGGCGTGTATGTCAAAAGCAGGGTACGACAAGGCAATGGATGTGTTGGATGAGCTCGATGGCGTTCTATGCTGATTAGAGCCAGACATTGGATGTAATGAGTCATGTGATGTTAGTGATGATGAGGAAAACCAGGTAATAAGATTCATTTTTTTAAATGTTATACTATTTGGAACATATGAGTATGTATGGTCACATATTATTTGTACCAGGAAGGAGAAATAAATAATAATAATGCTGGCGATGGAATGGAAGATGACAATTCAATTACATGCCATAAAATATTATGTAAAGGATAAATATATAATCTTGCATGAATGAAAGTTGCCTAGAGGGGGGTGAATAGGCAAGTTAAAAAAATTTCAACAAAAACTAGAAGCAAACTGGGTAAAACTGAATTGATCTCGAAATTCACCCAGTTAACTTTGGAAATGAGATGTTCTAAATGATCCACAGGGTTCAAAGTAGTAGATCTGAGAAGGGCACTTCTCAAAATCCACACACCAAAAAGATATAAACAAATCTTCCACGCAATGGTGAGAGAACGAAGAACACAAACAAACACAATGAGCAAGAACACAAGAGACACAAGATTTATCCCGATGTTCGGTCACACCACCAAGGTGCCCTACTTCCTCATTGAGGCGCCCACAAAGAGCCGGGTCTCTTTCAACCCTAATCCTCCCTTTGCCGACCACAAAGGTCAAGCCCACACAATAATCTTTGCTCAAACGAGCGGGTAATACAAACTTTCTTGTGGTCTTCCAGAAGATTTGGAGACTCACAAGAGACACCTAGTCGTCTAGGAGCTAGAAGCTCCAAGAGTAATGAATCCACAAAGAACTCGATGTAGTACCAAAGCTCGAATGAAGAAGAGCAAGAGAGATTTGGAGATGAAGCACAAAAACCGCAGCTCTCAAACTCACTCAAAGATTTCTCTCCAAAGATTTGAAATGGGAGAGGCAAGAGGTGTGTGAGAGAGAGTGGGAGGTGTTTCTCAGGTTGGGAATGAAGTTTTGTGCGTGCTCTACTGTGGGGAAGAGTGTGGGAGGTGTATATAAAGGTGCCCCGAAAGCTGGTGGCCGTTAGGGAAATCTGACTGAAATTTGGTTGAACCGGTTTCAAATTCGGTTGAACCGGATTCCACCAGTCGGTTTTTGGTTCACTGGCGGACTCAGCCGGAGACTGGACCGGACTCAAATTCGGTTCAACCGGTTTCAAATTCGGTTCAACCAGTTTCAAATTCGGTTGACCGGATTCAAAATTCGGTTGAACCGGTTTTCCAAAAATCTGCACACGACTTTTTCTGACAGGACTGACTGGCAGACTGGCAGTGACAGAGGAAAACAGTGCAGAAACCGGTTGAACCGATTTTAGGTCCGGTTGAACCGGTTTTTGAACTGTTGCACAGATTTTGAGAAAACCGAAGTGAAACTAGGGTAAAATGGAAGTTTTAGATCAAGGATTTTGAGCTTTAGTACCAACACCAACCTTCTTTTTGGATCCCCCTTGATAGTACGACGATTCCTATACTCAAGTTAAATAAAATATAATTAAGTAAACTCCTTGAGTAATTGGTGTCTCATGTGTGATTTCTCCATGATGTTGCTTCATAAGGATCACAAACATCTTTGTCTCACCTTTTGAAGCAAACACAAATCGAGTCTGTGACTTATGCCATTTCACCATATATGAGTTCAAATCATGGCTTCAAGTCACCTTACTGATGCATCAACATGTTGTAACTCTTCATAGCTGATTAGTTCATCGACTTAGTGCAAGTACTCTCTTCTTCACCTTAGCCATGGTACCTCGGTCTACAAGTCGTCGCTTGGCCTTCACCTTCGCTTGGTTCCTCGAAGCCCTTTCCTTGCTATCTTCACCCTATCAAGCCATTCTTGAGTCACATCCTATTGAGCATCCATTGAGAAAATCATTTCTTCAATATTGTGAACCTTGCTTGAATGTCATCTAGATATAACTGCTAAGATCAATCAAGCTCTAGTTTGATTCTCATATATTCATATATGGACTAATAGTAATATGGTCAAGCCAATTCACGATTCCTCATATCTTATTCACTTTGGCTTGACCAATCCTCTTAATCACTTCAACCTCTATTATGATCATATTTATGCATAGTGATTTCTCAGGACTTGTCCATATATTTAAACCAATATAGAGACCATATTATATCCATTTGCATTGTCTCACTGGTTATTTGACCTTGTGTTGAACCTTGTTCACTGATCATTATACACTATTCAAGTATGTTCATCATACTGAATTTCCTGTTCAACACTTAGCAAACTTGTTAGACCTTTAAATGTGTTGTTATCCAAATCACCAAAACTCACAAAAGGGATGAATGCACTTTCAATGAAGTATTGTATGTAATGAATATATAACAAGGTACTAAAAAATATTTTATTTTGTAGGATGATCATAACACCATGACTGGATGTGAACATGCGTTAACATTAATAACAGCTGGTAACCAGGTACATATTCAAAATTTAGTGTTCATTTGTATATAATGAAAATAGATGTTTATGCTGCATGGAAATTATGATGTATTTGGGTTGTGCTATATAGGTGGACAACATGAGAATTCCACCTGAGGTTGGTGATACAAGTTCTCCGTGTCACATAGCACACGACCAAATGGAAGAGATTGGTGCATCCTCAGAAGCTAAGAAGGTCAGCATTGAGAACTGATTTTGCTGAGTGGTACAAAAATACTTTATGTAAATATGTGTATACTAATTAATAACTTTTTTTATTATACAGAGGTTGAATTTTAATGTGGATGTTATAAATCTGAGTATGCCGGATCGTGCAAGACCAAAAGGACGGACAATAAAAAATACAGAAGATAGGATTATGAAACTAGGTGCCAAAGGAGAAAAAAGAAGAATAGGAGATGCCAATTGTGTGGAATAGCAGATGGACATAACAGCAGAACGTGTCTGTCTGTGGAAGAGAACAGGGCAAGACTAGCAAAACTGGCTAATCGAAAGAGAGGACGATCGACCGGATCAAGACTAAACAATAAAACAACTGCTCCACAATAGAATGAAACCTCGACTGCTAAAAACATCGTATTGATGAAGAAGTAGAAAATGAATAAGCCGTTGAGCATATGGAATTGGGTGAATAATTTGAAGTGTGAATAAAGAGAGGTTGATGTAGTATAAATTTGTAATAGCACAATGACCTATGTTTTGGTTGAGGAAATTAATATTTTGCATGACTGGGTTATATAATGCGTTGATATAATACTATAATATGTTGCGTAAAACTAGACCATTACACAAAATATGAAACTAAATATATGCCAAAAATTGGCATGGAACGTTTAACAATCGGCCAATCTGGACAGGAATGGTATATAAACTCAATACACTTAACATAACTAAACAATTGGTATTACATACTTCGGGTTTCACACTTCATCTAAACCAGAAAGGTAGTAGCATAGACACTGGACACAGTTAGCATATTTAACATGGTAAATTTGTAAAAGGAACCTAATGTATATAAAATAAGGAAGTATATATGTTGCATAAAACTTGAATATTAAGGATAATATGATAATAGAAATACGCCAAACATTGGACCGAAACGATTAACAATCTGACAATCTGGACATGTAAGGCATAGAAGTTCATCACAGATAGCATAACTAGGCATTCTGGTACCACTTCTGTTTTACACACTTGAAATAAATACTGATACGAAGTAGCATAAACACTGGACATAGAAAACGTAAGTGTCATGGGGAGTATCATACAAATGAGCAACACTTGACATAAGTGCCTTAAGAAGTAACATAAACAGTTTGGGGATCCCAGGGGGAATCTTGTTCAGCTATGATATCTAAGTCTTGGCTTTCAAACAACGCCATTTCCTTGGAACATACTTGAAAGGCATCAGTTCTGCAGGGAAGGGGTAAACCCTGTTGTTGCGATGAAAGGTCAGGTAATGCAGAACAAAAGCACGTTGGTCCAATGGTTCATCCTGAAATAGTCATAATAGTTGAATTAATGCTAAGAAGATGTATGAAGGAGTAATATATGCATGATCAAAACACTAATTTAGTAACATACCGGTACAACAAATTCTGATAAGTCACCATCATCAAAATCGTAGCATCGGAAGAAGTTTGCGACAAACAAAACCACAATCATTTGACCCTGGTAACATGGTTGGACAATTGGGAAAAAGCCCAATCTTGTAGTTGCCAAACTTTGGTAAACTTGAATCTGGTCGAGCTTCATGTAACGCAATGCTAAGTCTTCTCATTATTAATCTGGACCAAGTATTTTCGTTCCATTTATCAACAATTGATCATTGTGGATTTGTTTCCAGGAAGTGCCTCCAAGCAATGGCCCATAAGGATTTGAATCTAAAATGTCTATTCGACGAAGTTGAAAGTTGATTGCATAAAGGGTCCAGTGACTACGGCGTAGCATAGGAACCATGATCTGTTAACATATATGTATAAGGTTATGAATGAACAATAATGTGTCTATGGAAAAATAAAGATAACGTAAAATATAACTTATGACCAAATGAATATTAAAATATTCTTACAAATAATACTGATTGGGGCTCACTAATTTAATTTGGTTCAGAACTTCATCTGGAGGAAGCGTCGGTTCTAGTTGTTCTTTAAGAACTGATGTTGAGAAGGGCTGCGGATTTGTACTGTGTTGTTCGAACTCCTCGATATTCAAAACAGTCTACACAAAAAATATATTGATTTGTATTATATATTTATACACTAAGGATTGAAATATGATACAAAGTTGAAGAGAAAAAAAATACCCCAACCTTGACATTTAGTATTAGTGTGTTGATTATGGTATCTTGATTGTATAATAAATCATCATCTCGAATACAGTCGATAAATCCCTGCATGAAAAAGTTCTCAAGGCATTTATTAGGGCCAAACGATTGGACAACATCCAGGACAGAACCTCCATATCCTCCAAAATCAATGATAGACCTAGAAAAAAATGAAACTTGAATTACAAATCATCTAATTATACTTAATTGAAGTTTGAATAACGAATACATACATGCTCGGATCTAGTTGTCCTGAACAAATGAACTTAAATAGTTGGCGAGCACATTCTTCACGTGATACGTGGGGAGGTTCAGCAACTGCAGATTTAGAGAAAATATCCCTTGCAATAAGTTCAGTAGTTGCCTAATATATATATTTGTTAGTAATAAATGGCATAAATAATTATGTATTGTAGTGTACATATATAAAAATATAAGAAGATGACACGACATGACTAACTTCTGTCAATGGGGTTCTGTCAAACTGTGGTGCACCAGATGCGGGAGTATCATGTTTAACAGTATTTTGTCCTTCCTGAAAAACAATAAAATTATTAATATATACGAAATCAAACATAGGTTATAACTAATATTAACATAATATGATGAAGGAATAAATACTGACAGTATTTATGGGTGGTGTTAATTTAGAAACAGCATGCTTGTCGGTTGTGGCAGCCTAGTGAATAAAATAAATAAAAACATGCATCTATATTATTGTTACTATCATAAATTGTAATTGAAAGTATAATAATTGGGAATAAAGTAAAACAAACATTTGATTTTGGAGTCTTGTCAAATATTGGGACATCCATAACTGAATCTTTTTCACAAACGTTTCCACTAACAACCTGTAATGGAAAAATATGAATTGGAGTAAATGATAACTTGTATGCTATATTTAATATATGACTAATATATAAAGTTTGTATGAAAAAACTTACCTGTTCTGATACTTTGTTATCATCAGTAGGAACATGTATTTCCTGATCGTGTTGCTCATGATCAGGGGTTCGAACAGGAGGAGTGGATACAGGAGCATTTGTTGGGGGCATTGAGGTAGTGGGCAGGATATCTACATTTAGGCGATATAATAATAAATTATTTGTTGCTGAAATGAACCAGAAATTTAAATGTAGAGTAATAAAAATAATGGTTAAACATACATATTAGCACAAACTACATCAATATACTATCGGGGTGCATAAAATAAATGAGAGTTTTCAAAATAAAATCAAATGAAAGGTGTTGGTGATGTATTAGTGTAAATGAATGCATAAGTAATATATACTATGTTGCATAAAATAAAGTATTTGAAATCGTATACCTAAATATAACTTTAGTTTTAATTATCCGTGAGCTTAATTAATTTTAAAAAATAAACATAACTATTGATACCTTCTTGCTGAGAATCACGCTGCGTGGCAGCCCTTAGAACGTCATCGATCATTTCACCAAAGGTCTCAGATAGTTCAATCTGCTTAGAAACAATCATCTGATGGCTCTGCTGAAGAGAATCACAGTACTTATCCACCTCCTTGTCATGCGCATCAAACATCGATTCGAACATTGGTCGATGCTGGGAGGGCAAACATTTCAGCTTGTTGCCAATCAAATGCTTGATGCGTGGCACATATATGTTGAAAACGTCAGAAACGGGCCGTTCTGGTGCAATGACATAACATGTTTCTGAACGGCTACGAAACTGTATAAAACCAAGTTACAACTGTTACCAGTTATTGGAATTGTAACATCTACATAACAGGACAAAAATGTTTATGTCTAACATCTGCATGACCGAATGGTTCACCAGTTTTACGGGGGGACGTCTGTCACCCCTAGCCAAATCTCTTATGGTCTCATTATCAAAAAACCTAATGCAGGGAGTACCATATTTGTTATCAGGTGATGCAGGGTGATGTAAGTGATCAAGATAGTATACCTGAACAAAAAAGAATGCAAAAAAATATATACAAAACAAATATTTGCATATCATATATATATGCTTGGTAAACAAAGAATTACTTACTAGAACAATGAGTGAACATCCATATATTGTTGTTGTAATGTTTGTTTTGTTCCTTTTGTGCCAACGACTGGCAGCATCACACAAATCAGTATAAACTAGTTGACACCAGTCAATATCAGCCATCCGGGCCATGTTTGAAGTCATTAGTACCTCATTGTTCGTAATGCCCCATGAAGCAGATGGAAAAAGAAGTCGATTGAATAAAATCAAAAAAAGCATCTGATTGATAACTCATCATCATTGCCAAGCACTATCTTGTCCCGAAGCTTGACAACATCAAACTCTTCTTTAAAAATTTTGAGATCATGTCTCAGTTTTGCAGCAGCGTCCACTTCACCATACCAATCAGTGAACTCCCTGCCCCCTCCAGCACTTGGCAATCCCAAAATAAGACGAACCGTCTCTTTTGTTATCTTCAGTTCCTTGTCAGCCCCTGGGCGTATTGTCATGTCGTGTGGATCCAACTTATCCATCAACCACCTTATGAGAGATCTGCTCTCTAAGGCATTAGTACACAAATCAAATATACTGGAAAATCCCAACCTAGCAACTGCATCCCGCTGTCGATTGCTCATTATCCAAGTTGAGACAATAACATCATAAGGAATGCAACGGATATTCAATTTCTGAAAGCATAAATGAATATGCATTAATACACAATGTATATATATTGTTATAACTAAGGATACTATATATACATACAAGTGATATTTATTAGATTCTTGGAAATAACTAAAGTCTAAAACACTAACAAAAATAAACAACATACCAAAAATAATAATATATATAAATGTAACATGGGGGTAATACAAAATTGATTGTGCATCAAAATTAACACATAAACAAACACAAATATATACATAGTACCTGGGATTTTCTAGGTGTCCTCTATTTAGGAGAGCTTGTTTTTGTAATGATATTTGACTTGACATCTATATCAAACTTTGATCTGCTTGTCACAATCGGAACTTGTGGGGAAGGGACTTTTATCTTCTTTGCACGGTTTTTTTCTGAAGGGGAAGGTGAGGTTGATCTGAATTGGCGCTTCAAAGATGGAGCATCCATGAAATCATCATCGGACAATATGGATGGAGCTGAAGGAGGATTTCTTTTTACACGACAAGCTAGTGCCTTTATACGAACACGATGAACTGGTGCTGGTTGTGGATCAGTCTGCTACTGGTTATGTGGATTATCAGCTTGATGTGCTGAGCTGCTAGATCGAGTTTGTCTTGAAATGTCAACGGAAAAAACCTCCTGACTTGACTCAATGGTTAGTCTTTTTGCATTAGTTGGAAGGCGATCAACAGATCTCATGGTTAAACACTGAATATATCTGTTGAAAAAAATATTGTTTTTAAATACAATGATTTATGCATGAATATATGCCAAAAAAACAAATTTTGACCATAACTGTCTACAATGCATACTACATAATACTAAATGGAGTTACATAACTTAAACTACCTTTTCCATTTATATGACAACATTTAATGAACCATGGTTATATACAAACATAAAGATTAATTTAATATTTCATATAATTGTAACTGGTGCATGATAAAATAAGTGCCTATTTTGCATCAACTAACTATACAACATATTTTAATAACAGGTTCATAATAATATACACATTTAGCTGATATGCAAACATGAATATTTAAATAACTATTGCATAAATAATAGTATCTGTATGTATTTATATATTGTCGGTGTTTCGGACCCGCGAGGTCCGTCAGGCAACCAGTGAATTTGTTGCTGCTTGCCCCTACCCAGATGGGTTGATGCAAGATGGAACACAAGAGGAAAAGCGGGGCTTATGTTATCCTGCACCGGGGTGCTCGTAGTAGGGGTTACAAGCGTCGCGCGAGGGAGTGAGGGCGAGAGCGAGAGAGAGAGACCCCGCTGTCAACGCGTCTGTGTCTCCACGTGCCTTGCGCCCGCCTCTACGTTCCCTTGTGTGCCCCCCTTAGGAAGGCCCTGGGCATCCCCTTTTATAGATACAAGGGGATGCCCATGTGTACAATGGGGTGTAGCTGGTGCTAACGTGGCTGGCGGTGAAGCGCCTTGAGCCCTATACACGAGCTAACGTGGCCGTCGGAGAAGTGCCTTGAGCCCTGTAGAAGCACAGCTGTCGGTGTGGCATGGATCCTGCTGACGTTGTATTGCTTCCGTAGGGGGCTGAGAGCAATCCGACGTCATGGGTGCACGCGGGGAGCCATCATTGCCTGTTACCGGAGTAACCTTAGATGGGATGCCGGTCTTGTTCCTTCATAGCCTGAGGCAGCTAGCTAGGAGTAGGGTAATGATGCATCCCCTATAGCGTAGTCGGTCCGAGGCCCAGGTCGGGCGAGGCAGAGACTTCTCCCGAGGCCAAGGCCTAGGGTCAGGCGAGGCGGAGACCTTCCCCCGAGGCCGAGGCTGGGGCCGTGGCCTGAGGTCGTGTGAGGCGGAGACCTTCTCTCGAGGCCGAGGCTTGGGGTCGGGCGAGGCGGAGCTCCCTATTGCGCCCGAGGCCGAATTCATGGAAGATCGTGACTCAGTTTTACCCTGGTGGTTGGCACAGCAGTCGGAACGGGGTGAATAGCACTGTTTTCCCGTCAGATCAGTCAGTAAAGGGGCGAAGTGACTGCGGTCACTTCGACCTTGCCGACTAAGGCACGTGTGTCAGGATAAGGTGACAGGCGATCCCCGCATTAAATGCGCATGCGATACAGTCGGTTGGGATGGCGATCCGGCCGAGGTCGTTGCACGACAAAGTCTGCCTAAGCTGGGCTTCAAGCGAGCTGAGGGTGCGCTCACTGCCTGAGGAGGCCCTCGGACGAGGCGTGAATCCGCCTGGGACTTCTGTTCCCGCCCGAGGCCGAGGCTGGGCTCGGATGAGGTCGCGTCCCTTGGTAGACGAGGCCCTGACTTGAACCGCGCTTTTTCAGCTGTTTATGGTTTGCTCTGAAGATGTTTTACAGCCGCGTTTAGGAGTGTTGGGGGTACCCCTAATTACAGTACCCGACAGTAGCCCCCGAGCCTCAAAGGGAGTGCGGGCACTCGCTTGGAGGTTCTGCAGGATTTTTGCAAGGGGACCGGCGTTTCTCGATTATATTTTGTTCCGGTTGGTGCGCGCGAGCGCACCCGCCGGGTGTAGCCCCCGAGGCCTCGGAGGAGTGGTTTGACTCCTCTGAGGTCTTAATTCCTTTGCGGTGCCTCGGTCGGCCTTGTTGTTCCTTCATGCGGCCTGGCCGTAGTCCGGGTGCGCGGTCAGGCTCCGAGTTTTCACGCTGGTTTGTTGACATGGTCAACGATTCGGCCGTAGCCTGGTGCGAGAGCAGCCCTCGAGCCTCTTCACGGAGCGAGAGGACGATCAAGGACCGTCTTGACTTTCATTGTACGCCCCTTCATCGCCTTTCTGCAAGGAGGAAGGGGGGGAGCGCCATGTTGACCTCGGAGGGCGCCGAACATGGTGTTTCCAGTGAGTTGCTAGCGGGTGATCCGAGTGGACGCCCGAGCCCCATTCGATAAGGGTCGGCTAGTGGCCCAGAGGCGCGCTCCAAAAGTACATGCAGGTGATTTGCCGGACCCGGACCCATTCGATAGGGTCCGAGGCCTCGATGCCTCCCTCCGGTGGGATTCCGTTACAAATTCATTCCCGCTGGTCTCGGAAATGTCCTAGGGTACCTCGGGAGCGTAGCCCGAGCCTCGACCATGTAACGGACGTACCCAGGGTCATCCCTAACTCTCCGTGCTCTGGGGCGGTTGTCGAACCCTTCTGAGGGGCCAGCCTTCTAACCCCTGATCAGTAGAGGGCACAGAGCCCGAGTGCTCTGGGGCGGTTGCCGAACCCCGGAGGGCGCAACCTTCGAACCCCTGATCAGTAGGAGGGCTCGGGGCCCATTTCCTTCACTGGGAAGGATCCTTTTTCGAAATACCCCTTTTCCCGGTCCTTGTGGCAAGAGAGAGAGAGGGAAAGAAAAGGACATGAAATTAAATAAGGCGGCACACCTCTTTTGACGCAGTCATCATGACGGAGGTGAAACGACGCTCGCTTCTCCTACCGGAGGCGTCGCTTGCCCTGCCAAGGAGTTGATGCGACGGGACGGGTGATTCGCGGAGCGTCTGTTGCGCGTGCGCGAGCCGTTCGAGGAACGGAACACGGGCGCATCGTCTTTACTCCGTGGGAGAGGGCTCCCCTGCCGTTTCAGGAGAGGGTGCGAGCCTGTAGATGATTGGACCGCTGCTTCCGCCCATCTGCTGCTGCAATTACTGCCGGTCCGCTTTTGGCCATATCGACCGTCGCGCCTCTCCCCGCGGCTGACTGTCCCGTGATCGTTGCACTCAATTGGCACTGTTGGGTCACGCGTGGGGCTGCCTTGAGTCGCGGCACTGGTTCCATAGTCGAGAAGACGCGACATTGGCGCGAGTGGCGGTGCGGTTTCCTTGCACGTAGTAACCGTTGCGTCGGTTACATGACATGTGGTCCCGGGCCTCCATGCTGGACTACCGGATGCGACGAAGCCGAAAGGGTGCACAACCGTGGTGCGGTTGCATGCCTCCCGCGCGGCGGTCCGCCCTTTCGTCCGCTGGTTTCGGCGAGGACGGGGGAACGCTTATAACTACGGGGCGGTTACATGCTTCACGAGCGGCGATTTGGCTTCTTCCGTTTCGGATTAGCTCGCATGACGTGTGGGACCCAGCCCCCGCGGCGGAGGGTGAGAACCCTGGAACACGTCAGTGGAGACTTTTGCCTGTGACGCTTGGGGGTGTGAGTGAGGAGGTCTGCCTTTAAAAAGGGATCGATCCCCCGGGCAGTAGCCATGCCTTCACACTTCTCGCATTCATCGCGCCTTTCCACCTTCCGAGTCCCCAGATGGGGTGCACCTGCGTTGCCTTCTTTTTGCTGCTGTTTGAGGAGCGCAACCCCGTGGGGGTTGGCGCTCTTCAATCATCGCTCGGCTTCAAGGATTTTCATCATGCAGCCCGGCTGCAGGACCTCACCAATGGTCATCCGTAGGGATGATCACCAGCCTTGTGGTGGGGAGAAGCAAGCCGGGCTGTGGCCTCTGCCCCGCCCTCAGCTTCAAGGATGTTCATCATCCGAGCTGGGGAGGAGGGCGCGCCGAGTTGTTGCCCGCCTCTGCGTGGGCCGGCGACCCGCTTCTTCCTCCGGCATTCGGGGGAGAAGGTCATCCTCCAGCCTTGCGGAGGGGACATCCTCCAGCCATGCGGGGGAAGGCGAACTACTGCTGCCTGGTTAGGGTGCAGCTTTCCGTCCTCCACTCGGGCGATAGTCGTGCCGTGCGTAGGTGGCTGCTGTCGCCGATGCTGAAGTGGTGGTGGCCGTCGCTGGTGAGGCTTCCCACTGCATCGGTGGTTGCTTCCGCCGACGAGACCGTCAGTGTCGCCTGTGCTCTGGACCTCCGGCTCTTTGGCTTTAATGGCTGGTTCTCGTCCCTCGTGAGGGGACGTGAACGAGGGCCTTTCAGCAGTAGCATTTGCCCTGAGGCCATCGCTGCTGTTGTCTAGCCGCCCGAGACGGAGGTCGCTGTCGCGCTGCTGGTGCAGTGGTCGTCGGCGAGCCACCTGGGGTTTGTTATCCCGCAGGCCTTCTGATGTGGAGGTTGTTCATTCCTGCGGGAATGGACCCAGAGTCCCGTTTGTAATGGTACCCTCTTGAGAGCGAGATGTAGTAGCTTTAAGTACTAAGACATCTGTTGTAGATCGGGACAACCGCCGAGGGCGTTGCCGATGTCTAAGTCTAGGTACCATTGTTACCCCAAGTACGTGTGTTTGTTCATTGTGGCTGCCGAGGCCTGAACATTTGGGTATAAAGCCATGTTTCTTTCCTCTTGTTTCGAGCATTTAGGACTTGTTCGTCAGTAGCAGAATCACTTATCCGAGCGTGAGTCACTTTTCGCGGAAGGTGATGAGTGAGGTATCCGTATCCCGGAGGCGTAGGAGTCCCTTGGCTCGGTCGGCCTTGCCGCTTACGTGGTCTCCCGTCGTCGTTAGGATTCCGTTATCGACGCAGATGAAAGGCTCGAAAGTCGTTTCAGCGGAAAACTTTTCCGAGGAAAGATTTGAAGCAGAGGGGGCTTCCTCCTTTCTAGACCCGAGACGCCCGCTCGGGCCGGGACCCTTGCGGAGGGTCTGGCTGTGGTCGTCGGGTCTACCCGATCTGCCCGAGGCATGGCCTCACAGCAGCGTGATCGGGCCGAAGGTATGTTTTGCCCGCTCTGTGACTTTGTTTATGTCTCCATTCTTCTCCTTTTGTCTGAAGAATGTTGTCCTGTTGTCTGCAGGGTCCGAGACGGCTCTTAGCGAGGTCGTCAAGAACTACAAGGCACTTGCCGAGGCGGCTGAGCAGAAGGAGGCCGAGCGTGTGGCCATGTCCGAGGCCATCTCGGCTTTCTGCCAGGCCTTTGGCCTCGACGGCGTCCCCTCGGGTAGCTCCCCCTAGAGTCATCTGCGGGCCTTGGGCGGCCATGTGCGCAACAGACTCCGCGGGGTGCTGCACCATGGCGTCAGGCGGGCCTTCGTCGTGCTCCCTTCCCACTACGATATGGATCTGAAGCGGGTTAGCGAGGGGTACTGCTTACCCGACGAAGAGGAGGCTGCCTTAGCCGAGGTCCATAGGCTTGACACGGCTGTCGAGGGCCCAAGTGCGGCGCTGGCTTCCTCCTTTGAGGTGGAGACCCTTCCGCTCGTGTCGTCGTCCGAGGCCGGGCTAGTTTCTGTCGAGGGTGGAAACGACGCCGAGCGTGCTGCTCCTCCCCCTGCCGATGTCTGCTGCAAGAATAGTTTGCTTGAAGTATGCGTATGTTTTTTGCGGCCGCTGAGGCTAAAACATTGCAATCGTCGGATTATAAAGCTGCGTTTTCCTCTCGCTTCGTGTATTAGGACTTGTTCGGTAGCAGAATCCCTTGTCCAAGCGTGAGTTACTTTTCGCGGAAGGTGATGAGTGAGGTATCTGTATCCCGGAGGCGTAGGAGTCCCTCGGCTCGGTTGGCCTTGCCGCTTACGTGTTCTCCCGTTGTTTTTAGGATTCTGTTGTCGACGCAGTCGAAAAGGCACGAAAGTCGTTTTGGTAGAAAAGTTTCCGAGCGTTAGGACTTGTTCGGTAGCAGAATCGCTTATCCGAGCGTGAGCTACTTTTCGCGGAAGGTGATGAGTGAGGTATCAATATCCCGGAGGCGTAGGAGTCCCTCGGCTCGGTCGGCCTTGCCGTTCAAGGTCTCTCTCGCTCGTCGTTAGGATTCTGTTATCGACGCCGTCGAAAAGCACGAAAGACGTTCTAGTAAAAGACTTTCCCGAGGAAAATTTTGACGCAGAGGGAGTTCCCCCCTTCTAGCCCCCGAGGGAGGGTCGGCCTTTACCGAGGCAAGGCTGATCCTTCCTTGACGGTTAGACTTTATTTGCGCATGTAAAGAAAAGCGAGATACATGAATGACTTGAAACATTTTTAAGGGTAAAAGCGACGTAGCTGTTGGATGTTCCAAGCATTGCTGTAGACCTTGCCTTGATCGTTGGCCAACTTGTATGTCCCGGGCTTCAAAATCTTGGCGATGATGAAAGGCCCTTCCCAAGGAGGAGTAAGCTTGTGGTGCCCTCGAGCGTCTTGTCGCAGCCTAAGTACCAAGTCTCTCACTTGGAAGCCTCGGGGCCGAACCCTTCGGGCGTGGTAGCGTCGCAGAGACTGCTGATACCGTGCCGAGTGTAGTAAGGCCATGTCCCGAGCCTCTTCCAGCTGGTTCAACAAGTCTTCTCAGTTGGTCTGGTTGCTTTGGTCGTTGTAAGCCTTTGTCCTCGGGGAACCGTATTCTAAGTCCGTGGGTAGGATGGCCTCGGCCCCATAGACTAGAAAGAACGGCGAGAAACCCGTGGCTCGGCTCGGCGTCGTCCTCAGACTCCAAACCACCGAGGGTAGTTCTTTAATCCACCGCTTGCCGAACTTGTTGAGGTCGTTGTAGATCCTCAGCTTTAGTCCCTGCAAGATGATACCGTTGGCGCGCTCCACCTGCCCATTTGTCATTGGGTGAGCCACGGTGGCCCAGTCCACACGGATGTGGTGGCCTTCGCAGAAGTCCAGGAACTTCTTCCCAGTAAACTGCGTGCCATTGTCGGTGATGATGGAGTTCGAGACCCCAAAGCGATGGATGATATTTGTGAAGAACGCCACCGCCTGCTCGGACCCGATGCTGGTTAGGGGTCGGACCTTGATCCACTTGGAGAATTTGTCGATGGCGACTAGCAGGTGCTTGAAGCCCCCAGGTGCCTTCTGCAAGGGACCGACGAGGTCCAGACCCCATACGGCAAACGACCAAGTGATGGGTTTTGTTTGCAGGGTCTGAGCGGGCAGGTGCGTCTGTCTCACGTAGAATTGACACCCTCGGCAGGAGCGTACAATCCTAGTGGCGTCGGCCACTGCGGTCGGCCAGTAGAAACCTTGTCAGAAAGCGTTTCTGACGAGGGTCCAAGGTGTTGTATGGTGACCGCAAGCCCCCGAGTGTATCTCTTGTAACAGCTCTTGTCCCTAGGCGACGGATATGCATCGTTGGAGAATGCCTGAGGTGCTACGGTGGTAACTCTTTTTCATCACCCAGCAAAACGAACGACTTGGCTTGCTGAGCCAGTCACCGAGCTTTGGCCTTGTCAAGGGGTAGCTCTCCTCGGAGGAGATATTGCAGGTACGGGGTCTGCCAGTTTTGGTTTGGCGCAACCCCATTCCGCTCTCCCTCGATGCGCAAGGCCTCACCCTCGGCGGCCGAGGTCTCGTCGGGTTCGGGCGCGTCGTCGAGTTTCACGGATGGTTGATATATGTCCCTGGAGAAGACGTCCGGGGGAACCGTCGTTCGCCCCGAGGCTATTTTCGCAAGCTCATCCGCAGTCTCGTTGTATCGCTGAGCAACATGGTTGAGTTCCAGCCCGTGGAACTTATCCTCCAAGCGCCGAACTTCATCGCAATAGGCCTCCATTTTTCGATCGCGGCAGTGGGAGTTCTTCATGACTTGGTCAATGACGAGCTGCGAGTCGCCCCAAGCGTCGAGGCACCGAACCCCTAGCTCGACGGTGATGCGCAACCCATTAACCAAAGCCTCGTACTCGGCCATGTTGTTTGACGCCAAAAAATGGAGGCGCAGCACGTAGCGCACATGTTTCCCGAGGGGCGAGATGAAGAGCAAGCCAGCACTTGCTCCTGTTTTCATCAGCGACCCATCGAAATACATGGTCCAAAGCTCGGGCTGGATCAGAGCTGTCGGCAATTGGGTGTCGACCCATTCAGCCAGAAAGTCTGCCAAGACTTGAGATTTTATGGACTTCCGAGGGGCAAATGAAATTGTTTTTCCCATGAGTTCCACCGCCCATTTTGCTATCCTACCCGAGGCCTCTCAGCACTGGATGATCTCTCCCAGGGGGAAGGATGACACCACGGTCACCGGATGAGACTCAAAGTAGTGTCGCAATTTTCGCCGTGTCAGAATTACTGCGTACAGTAGCTTCTGGATTTGCGGGTAGCGGATCTTGGTCTCGGATAGTACCTCACTGATGAAGTAGACTGGCCTTTGGACGGGCAGTGCATGCCCTTCTTCTCATCTCTCGACTACGATCGTGGCGCTGACCACCTGAGTGGTTGCGGCTACGTAGATCAAGAGGGCTTCTCCCGCAACGGGGGTCACCAAGATGGGTGCGTTGGTAAGGAGTGCCTTTAAGTTCCCAAGGGCTTCCTCGGCTTCGGGGGTCCAAGTGAAGCGCTCGGCCTTGCTTAAGAGGTGGTACAAGGGTAATCCTCTCTCGTCGAGGCGCGAGATGAAGCGGCTCAGAGCCGCGAGGCATCACATGACCCTTTGTACTCCTTTTAAATCCTTGATGGGTCCCATGTTGGTGATGGCTGCGATTTTCTCCGGGTTGGCCTTGATGCCTCTTTCGGAGACGATGAACCCTAGGAGCATGCCTCGGGGGACTCCGAAGACACACTTCTCGGGATTGAGCTTCACGCCGTTTGCCCGCAGGCACCCGAAAGTTACTTCGAGGTTGGAGAGGAGATCAGAGGCTTGTCTTGTCTTGACAACGATGTCATCGACGTAAGCCTCACCGTTCTATCGATGTGTTCTCCGAACACATGGTTCATGCACCTTTGGTAGGTTGCACCTGCATTCCTCAAGCCAAATGCATAGCAGTATAACAATACATGCCAAAAGGTGTGATAAAAGAAGTCGCGAGCTGGTCGGACTGTTTCATCTTGATTTGGTGATAACCTGAATAGGCGTCGAGGAATGACAGGGTTTCGCACCCAGCAGTGGAGTCCACAATTTGATCGATGCGAGGCAGAGGGTAGGGAACCTTCGGACATGCTTTGTTTAGACCAGTGTAGTCTACGCACATCCTCCATCTCCCACCTTTTTTCTTTACAAGCACAGGGTTAGCTAGCCATTCTGGATGGAATACCTCTTTGATGAACCCTGCAGCCATCAGCTTGTGGACCTCCTCGCCTATGGCCCTGCGGTTCTCTTCATCAAAACGACGCAGGTGCTGCTTCACGGGTCGGGCACCGGCTTGGATGTCCAGCGAGTGCTCGGCGACAACCCTCGGTATGCCTGGCATGTCCGAGGGACTCCACGCAAAAATTTTGGCATTTGCGCAGAGAAAGTCGACGAGCATTGCTTCCTATTTGGGGTCGAGCTCGGAGCCGACCCTGACGTGCTTGCAGGCGTCGTTGCTGGGGTCGCGAGCGACAGATTTAACCGCCTCAGCCGGTTCGAAGTTGCCGGCGTGGCGCTTCGCGTCAGGCGCCTCCTTGGAGAGGCAATCCAGGTCGGCGATGAGGGCCTCGGATTCGGCGATGGCCTCAGCGTACTCCACGCATTCCACGTCGCACTCGTAAGCGTGCGGTACATGGACCCGACGGTGATGATTCCCTTGGGGCCCGACATCTTGAGCTTGAGGTACGTGTAGTTGGGGACGACCATGAACTTGGCGTAGCACGGCCTTCCCAGCACCACGTGATAGGTCCCTCGGAACCCGACCACCTCGAAGGTGAGGGTTTCCCTGCGGAAGTTGGAGGGAGTTCCGAAGCATACGGGCAAATCGAGTTGCCCAAGGGGCAGGACGCGCTTACCAGGGACGATCCCGTGAAAGGGTGCTGCGTCGGCCCGGATCGTGGACAGATCTATCCCCAAGAGCCCTAGGGTCTTGGCGTAGACGATGTTGAGGCTGCTACCTCCGTCCATGAGGACCTTGGTGAGCCTGGCGTTGCCGATGACGGGGTCGACGACAAGCGGGTACCTTCCCGGGCTCGGCACATAGTCGGGGTGGTCGCCTTGGTCGAAGGTGATGGTGAAAGGGAATTAGGCTTACACCTAGTTCCTAAATAATTTTGGTGGTTGAATTGCTCAACACAAATCTTTGGACTAACTAGTTTGCTCTAGTGTATAAGTTATACAGGTGTCAAAGGTTCACACTTAGCCAATAAAAAGATCAAATTTTGGATTCAACAAAGGAGCAAAGGGCCAACCGAAGGCACCTCTGGTTTGGCGCACCGGACTGTCCGGTGTGCCACCGGACAGTGTCCGGTGCACCACCGGACATGTCCGGTGCACCAGAGGACTCCAACACAAACTCGCCACCTTCGGGAATTTCCAGAGGCACTCGCGCTATAATTCACCGGACTGTCCGGTGTACACCGGACAGTGTCCGGTGCGCCATGGAGAAGCGGCCTCAGGAACTCGCCAGCTTCGGGAAACTCCAACGGCTAGTCCGCTAAAATTCACCAGACTGTCCGGTGTGCACCGGACTGTCCGGTGCGACTCCAGTGCAACGGCTATCTCCGCGCCAACGGCTCTCTGCCGCGCATTTAATGCGCGCTCTGCGCGCGCAGAAGTCAGGCGCGCCCATACTGGCACACCGGACAGCAAACAGTACCTGTCCGGTGTGCACCGGACACCCAGGCGTGCCCACAAGTCAGAAGCTCCAACGGTCAGAATCCAACGGCAGTGATGACGTGGCAGGGGGCACCGGACTGTCCGGTGTGCACCGGACTGTCCGGTGCGCCATCGAGCAGACAGCCTCCCAACGGGCACTTTTGGTGGTTGGGGCTATAAATACCCCAACCACCCCACCATTCATTGCATCCAAGTTCTCTACTTCCCAACTACTACAAGAGCTCTAGCATTCAATTCTAGACACACCAAAGAGATCAAATCCTCTCCATATTCCACACAACGCCCTAGTGACTAGAGAGAGAGATTTGCTTGTGTTCTTTCAAGCTCTTGCGCTTGGATTGCTTCCTTCTTTCTTGATTCTTTCTTGTGATCAAACACTCACTTGTAATTGAGGCGAGAGGCACCAATTGTGTGGTGGCCCTTGCGGGAAGTTTAATTCCCAAGTAATTTGAGAAGAGAAGCTCACTCGGTCCGAGGGACCGATTGAGAGAGGGAAGGGTTGAAAGAGACCCGACCTTTGTGGCCTCCTCAACGGGGAGTAGGTTTGCAAGAACCGAACCTCGGTAAAACAAATCCGCGTGTCACACTCTTCATTTGCTTGCGATTTGTTTTGCTCCCTCTCTCTCGCGGACTCGTTTATATTTCTAACGCTAACCCGGCTTGTAGTTGTGATTATTTTTGAGAATTTCAGTTTTGCCCTATTCACCCCCCCTCTAGGCGACTTTCAATTGGTATCAGAGCCCGGTGCTTCATTAGAGCCTAACCGCTCGAAGTGATGTCGGGAGATCACGCCAAGAAGGAGATGGAGACCGGCGAAAAGCCCACTACAAGCCATGGGAGCACTTCATCGGAAGAGTCCCGCACCAAGAGGAAGGAGAAGAAAAAGAGCTCCTCCAACAAAGGGAAGGAGAAGAAATCTTCTTCGCACCACAAGGAGAAGAAGGAGAGATCTTCTTCCCACAAGCCACATCGGAGAGGGGACAAGCACAAAAGGATGAGGAAAGTGGTCTACTACGAGACCGACACTTCATCAACATCGACCTCCGGCTCCGATGCACCCTCCGTAACTTCTAAACGCCAAGAGCGTAAGAAGTTTAGTAAGATCCCGCTACACTATCCTCGCATTTCTAAACATGCACCTTTACTTTCCGTCCCATTAGGCAAACCACAAACTTTTGATGGTGAAGATTATGCTAGGTGGAGTGATTTAATGCGATTTCATCTAACCTCACTCCACAAAAGTATATGGGATGTTGTTGAGTTTGGTGCACAGGTACCATCCGTAGGGGACAAGAATTATGATGAGGATGAGGTGGCCCAAATCGAGCACTTCAACTCTCAAGCGACAACAATACTCCTTGCCTCTTTAAGTAGAGAGGAGTATAACAAAGTTCAAGGGTTGAAGAGCGCCAAGGAGATTTGGGATGTGCTCAAAACCGCGCACGAAGGAGATGAGCTCACCAAGATCACCAAGCGGGAAACGATCGAGGGGGAGCTCGGTCGGTTCCGGCTTCGCAAAGGGGAGGAGCCACAACACATGTACAACCGGCTCAAGACTTTGGTGAACCAAGTGCGCAACCTCGGGAGCGTCAAGTGGGACGACCACGAAATGGTTAAGGTTATTCTAAGATCTCTCATTTTCCTTAACCCCACTCAAGTTCAATTAATTCGTGGTAATCCTAGATATACTAAAATGACCCCCGAGGAAGTTATCGGGCATTTTGTAAGTTTTGAGTGCATGATCGAAGGCTCGAGGAAGATCAACGAGCTTGATGATCCATCTACATCTGAAGCTCAACCCGTCGCATTCAAGGCAACGGAAGAAAAGAAGGAGGAGTCTACACCAAGTAGACAACCAATCGACGCCTCCAAGCTTGACAATGAGGAGATGGCGCTCGTCATCAAAAGCTTCCGCCAAATCCTCAAACAAAGGAGGGGGAAAGACTACAAGTCCCGCTCCAAGAAGGTTTGCTACAAATGTGGTAAGCCCGGTCATTTTATTGCTAAATGTCCTATATCAAGTGACAGTGACCGAGGCGACGACAAGAAGGGGAGAAGAAAGGAGAAAAAGAAGTATTACAAGAAGAAGGGCGGCGATGCCCATGTTTGTCGGGAGTGGGATTCCGACGAAAGCTCAAGCGACTCCTCCGACGACGAGGACGCCGCCAACATCGCCGTCACCAAGGGACTTCTCTTCCCCAACGTCGGCCACAAGTGCCTCATGGCAAAGGACGGCAAACGGAAGAAGGTTAAATCTAACTCCTCCACTAAATATGAGTCTTCTAGTGATGATAATAATAGTGATGAGGAGGATAATTTGCGTGTTCTCTTTGCAAATCTTAACATGGAGCAAAAAGAAAAATTAAATGAATTGATTAGTGCTATTCATGAAAAGGATGACCTTTTGGATTCCCAAGAGGATTGTCTAAATAAAGAAAACAAGAAACATGTTAAGGTTAAAAAGGCTTATGCTCTAGAAGTAGAAAAATGTGAAAAATTATCTAGTGAGCTAAGCACTTGCCGTGAGATGATTGACAACCTTAGGAATGAAAATGCTAGTTTAAATGCTAAGGTTGATTCTCATGTTTGCATTGTTTCAACTTCCAAACCTAAAGATAATAATGATGATTTGCTTGCTAGGATTGAAGAATTGAATATTTCTCTTGCTAGCCTTAGAGTAGAAAATAAAAATTTAATTGATAAGGCTAAAAATTATGATGTTTGCAAAGTTACTATTTCCGATCTTAGAGATAAAAATGATATTCTTCATGCTAAGATTGTTGAACTTAATTCTTGCAAACCGTCTACATCTACTATTGAGCATGTGTCTATTTGTGATAGATGTAGAGATATTAATGTCAATGCTATTCATGATCACATGGCTTTAATTAAACAACAAAATGATCATATAGCAAAACTAGATGCTAAAATTGCCGAGCACAACTTAGAAAATGAGAAATTTAAATTTGCTCGTAGCATGCTTTATAATGGGAGACGCCCTGGCATTAAGGATGGCATTGGCTTCCAAAGGGGAGACAATGTCAAAATTAATGCCCCTCCTAAGAACTTGTCTAACTTTGTTAAGGGCAAGGCTCCCATGCCTCAGGATAACGAGGGCTACATTTTGTACCCTGCCGGCTATCCTGAGAGCAAAATTAGGAAAATTCATTCTAGGAAGTCTCACTCTGGCCCTAATCATGCTTTTATGTATAAGGGTGAGACATCTAGCTCTAGGCAATCAACCCGTGCCAAGTTGTCTATAAAGAAAACTCCTAATGCATCAAATGATCATGCCATTTCATTTAAAACTTTTGATGCATCATATGTTTTGACTAACAAATCCGGCAAGGTCGTTGCCAAGTTTGTTGGGGGCAAACACAAGGGCTCCAAGACTTGTGTTTGGGTACCCAAAGTTCTTGTCTCTAATGCCAAAGGACCCAAAACAGTTTGGGTACCTAAAGTCAAGAACTAAATCTGTTTTGTAGGTTTATGCATCCGGAGGCTCAAGTTGGATACTCGATAGCGGGTGCACAAACCACATGACCGGGGAGAAAAAGATGTTCTCCTCATATGAGAAAAACCAAGATCCCCAACGAGCTATCACATTCGGGGATGGAAATCAAGGTTTGGTCAAAGCACTTGGTAAAATTGCTATATCTCCTGACCATTCTATTTCCAATGTTTTTCTTGTTGATTCTTTAGATTACAACTTGCTTTCTGTTTCCCAATTATGTCAAATGGGCTACAACTGTCTTTTTACTGATGTAGGTGTCACTGTCTTTAGAAGAAGTGATGATTCAATAGCATTTAAGGGTGTGTTAGAGGGTCAGCTATACTTAGTAGATTTTGATAGAGCTGAACTCGACACATGCTTAATTGCTAAGACTAACATGGGTTGGCTCTGGCACCGCCGACTAGCCCATGTTGGGATGAAGAATCTTCATAAGCTTCTAAAGGGAGAACACATTTTAGGATTAACAAATGTTCATTTTGAGAAAGACAGGATTTGTAGCGCATGTCAGGCGGGGAAGCAAGTTGGAGTCCATCATCCACACAAGAACATCATGACGACCGACAGGCCGCTTGAGCTACTCCACATAGATCTATTCGGCCCAATTGCTTACATAAGCATCGGCGGGAGTAAGTATTGTCTTGTAATAGTGGATGATTATTCTCGCTTCACTTGGGTATTCTTTTTATGGGAAAAATCTCAAACCCAAGAGACCTTAAAAGGATTCTTGAGACGGGCTCAAAATGAGTTTGGCTTAAGGATCAAGAAAATAAGAAGCGACAACGGGACGGAGTTCAAGAACTCTCAAATCGAAGGCTTCCTTGAGGAGGAGGGAATCAAGCATGAGTTCTCCTCTCCCTACACGCCACAACAAAATGGTGTAGTAGAGAGGAAGAATTGAACTCTATTGGACATGGCAAGAACCATGCTTGATGAGTACAAGACACCGGACCGGTTTTGGGCCGAAGCGGTCAACACCGCCTGCTACACCATCAACCGGTTATATCTTCAACGAATCCTCAAGAAGACATCATATGAACTCCTAACCGGTAAAAAGCCCAACATTTCATATTTTAGAGTCTTTGGTAGCAAATGCTTTATTCTTGTTAAAAGAGGTAGAAAATCTAAATTTGCTCCTAAGACTGTAGAAGGCTTTTTACTCGGTTATGACTCAAACACAAGGGCATATAGGGTCTTTAACAAGTCCACTGGACTAGTTGAAGTCTCATGTGACGTTGTGTTTGATGAAACTAACGGCTCTCAAGTAGAGCAAGTTGATCTTGATGAGATAGGTGATGAAGAGGCTCCGTGCATCGCACTAAGGAACATGTCCATTGGGGATGTGTGTCCTAAGGAATCCGAAGAGCCTCCAAATGCACAAGATCAACCATCCTCCTCCATGCAAGCATCTCCACCAACTCAAAATGAGGAAGAGGCTCAAGTTGATGAAGAAGAAGATCAATCAAATGAGCCACCTCAAAATGACGGCAATGATCAAGGGGGAGATGCAAACACGGAAGACAAGGAGGATGAGCAAGAACCAAGGCCGCCACACCCAAGAGTCCACCAAGCAATCCAACGAGATCACCCCGTCGACACCATCCTCGGCGACATTCATAAGGGGGTAACTACTCGATCTCGGTTGCACATTTTTGTGAGCATTACTCTTTTGTTTCCTCTATTGAGCCACACAGGGTGGAGGAAGCACTTCAAGATTCGGATTGGGTGGTGGCGATGCAAGAGGAGCTCAACAACTTCACTAGAAATGAGGTATGGCAGTTAGTTCCACGTCCTAACCAAAATGTTGTAGGAACCAAATGGGTCTTCCGCAACAAGCAAGATGAGCATGGTGTGGTGACAAGGAACAAAGCTCGACTTGTGGCCAAGGGTTTCTCCCAAGTCGAAGGTTTGGATTTCGGTGAAACCTATGCACCCGTAGCTAGGCTTGAGTCAATTCGCATATTATTGGCCTATGCTACTTACCATGGCTTTAAGCTTTATCAAATGGACGTGAAAAGTGCCTTCCTCAACGGACCAATCAAGGAAGAGGTCTATGTTGAGCAACCTCCCGGCTTTGAAGACAGTAAGTATCCTAACCATGTTTATAGGCTCTCTAAGGCGCTTTACGGGCTCAAGCAAGCCCCAAGAGCATGGTATGAATGCCTTAGAGATTTCCTTATTGCAAATGGCTTCAAAGTCGGCAAGGCCGATCCTACACTCTTTACTAAAACTCTTGAAAATGACTTGTTTGTATGCCAAATTTATGTTGATGATATTATATTTGGGTCTACTAACGAGTCTACATGTGAAGAGTTTAGTAGGATCATGACACAGAAATTCGAGATGTCGATGATGGGGGAGTTGAAGTATTTTCTAGGATTCCAAGTAAAGCAACTCCAAGAGGGCACCTTCATTAGCCAAACGAAGTACACTCAAGACATTCTAAACAAGTTTGGGATGAAGGATGCCAAGCCCATCAAGACACCCATGGGAACCAATGGGCATCTCGACCTCGACACGGGAGGTAAGTCCGTGGATCAAAAGGTATACCGGTCGATGATTGGTTCATTGCTTTATTTATGTGCATCTCGACCGGACATTATGCTTTCCGTTTGCATGTGTGCAAGATTCCAATCCGACCCTAAGGAATCCCACCTTACGGCCGTCAAACGAATCTTGAGATATTTGGCTTATACTCCTAAGTTTGGGCTTTGGTACCCTCGGGGATCCACATTTGATTTGATTGGTTATTCGGATGCCGATTGGGCGGGGTGCAAAATCAATAGAAAGAGCACATCGGGGACTTGCCAGTTCTTGGGAAGATCCTTGGTGTCTTGGGCTTCAAAGAAGCAAAATTCGGTCGTTCTTTCCACCGCGAAGCCGAGTATATTGCCGCAGGTCATTGTTGCGCGCAACTACTTTGGATGAGGCAAACCCTGCGGGACTATGGTTACAAATTAACCAAAGTCCCTTTGCTATGTGATAATGAGAGTGCAATCAAAATGGCCGACAATCCCGTCGAGCATAGCCGCACTAAGCACATAGCCATTCGGTATCATTTTCTTAGGGATCACCAACAAAAGGGAGATATCGAGATTTCTTATATTAACACTAAAGATCAATTAGCCGATATCTTTACCAAGCCTCTTGATGAACAAACTTTTACCAAACTTAGGCATGAGCTCAATATTCTTGATTCGCGCAATTTCTTTTGCTAGATTGCACACGTAGCTCATTTATATACCTTTGATCATATCTCTTTCATATGCTATGACTAATGTGTTTTTCAAGTCCATTTCACACCAAGTCATAGGTATATTGAAAGGGAATTGGAGTCTTCGGCGAAGACAAAGGCTTCCACTCCGTAACTCATCCTTCGCCATCGCTCCAAGAAAAGGACCTTGTCTTTGGGGGAGAGAGTAAAAGCCCAAAGCAAAAGGACCGGACTTCGTCTTTGGTATAATCTTAACTCATTTACTTATGACCAAAGGGGAAGATAGTACTTCGATGGGCTCCAATGATTCCGTTTTTGGCGATTCATGCCAAAGGGGGAGAAAGTATGAGCCCAAAGCAAAAGGACCGCACCACCACCTATTTCAAAAACTTAGTGCTTTCCAAGAGTATTTATCAATTGGTATCCTATTGTGTTCAAAAGGAGGAGAAAATTAGTTTTTCAAAAATGTATATCAAAACCCTCTTGAACACTAAGAGGTGGATCTCCTTTAGGGGGAGTTTTGTTAAGTCAAAGGAAAAGCATTTGAAACAGGGGGAGAAAATTTCAAATCTCGAAAATGCTTTGCAAATCCTATTCATTTACCTTTGACCATTTGCAAAAGAACTTTGAAAAAGATTTACAAAAGAGTTTGCAAAAACAAAACATGTGGTGCAAGCGTGGTCCAAAATGTTAAATAAGAAAGAAACAATCCATGCATATCTTGTAAGTAGTTACATTGGCTCAATTCCAAGCAACCTTTACACTTACATTATGCAAACTAGTTCAATTATGCACTTCTATATTTGCTTTGGTTTGTGTTGGCATCAATCACCAAAAAGGGGGAGATTGAAAGGGAATTAGGCTTACACCTAGTTCCTAAATAATTTTGGTGGTTGAATTGCCCAACACAAATCTTTGGACTAACTAGTTTGCTCTAGTGTATAAGTTATACAGGTGTCAAAGGTTCACACTTAGCCAATAAAAAGATCAAATTTTGGATTCAACAAAGGAGCAAAGGGCCAACCGAAGGCACCTCTGGTTTGGCGCACCGGACTGTCCGGTGTGCCACCGGACAGTGTCCGGTGCACCACCGGACATGTCCGGTGCACCAGAGGACTCCAACACAAACTCGCCACCTTCGGGAATTTCCAGAGGCACTCGCGCTATAATTCACCGGACTGTCCGGTGTACACCGGACAGTGTCCGGTGCGCCATGGAGAAGCGGCCTCAGGAACTCGCCAGCTTCGGGAAACTCCAACGGCTAGTCCGCTAAAATTCACCGGACTGTCCGGTGTGCACCGGACTGTCCGGTGCGACTCCAGTGCAACGGCTATCTCCGCGCCAACGGCTCTCTGCCGCGCATTTAATGCGCGCTCTGCGCGCGCAGAAGTCAGGCGCGCCCATACTGGCACACCGGACAGCAAACAGTACCTGTCCGGTGTGCACCGGACACCCAGGCGGGCCCACAAGTCAGAAGCTCCAACGGTCAGAATCCAACGGCAGTGATGACGTGGCAGGGGGCACCGGACTGTCCGGTGTGCACCGGACTGTCCGGTGTGCACCGGACTGTCCGGTGCGCCATCGAGCAGATAGCCTCCCAATGGCCACTTTTGGTGGTTGGGGCTATAAATACCCCAACCACCCCACCATTCATTGCATCCAAGTTCTCTACTTCCCAACTACTACAAGAGCTCTAGCATTCAATTCTAGACACACCAAAGAGATCAAATCCTCTCCATATTCCACACAACGCCCTAGTGACTAGAGAGAGAGATTTGCTTGTGTTCTTTCAAGCTCTTGCGCTTGGATTGCTTCCTTCTTTCTTGATTCTTTCTTGTGATCAAACACTCACTTGTAATTGAGGCGAGAGGCACCAATTGTGTGGTGGCCCTTGCGGGAAGTTTAATTCCCAAGTAATTTGAGAAGAGAAGCTCACTCGGTCCGAGGGACCGATTGAGAGAGGGAAGGGTTGAAAGAGACCCGGCCTTTGTGGCCTCCTCAACGGGGAGTAGGTTTGCAAGAACCGAACCTCGGTAAAACAAATCCGCGTGTCACACTCTTCATTTGCTTGCGATTTGTTTTGCTCCCTCTCTCTCGCGGACTCGTTTATATTTCTAACGCTAACCCGGCTTGTAGTTGTGATTATTTTTGAGAATTTCAGTTTCGCCCTATTCACCCCCCCCCCTCTAGGCGACTTTCAGATGGGCTTGTCAGACCAGTCTAGGTAGACTGACGCCGCTACCTTCACCGAACAGACCTCCCGGCGCTCCTGCTTGCGGTGCCGAGCCGAGGCATTCGCCACCTATCCGCCGTAGATCATGAAGCAGTCGCGGACCACTGGGAACTCCTCGTCCTTGTCGCCCCCCTTCTTGTTGTTGCCTTGGTCCTTGCCACCTTCTGCCGAGGGTCCCGCCTTGATCAAGTAGCGCCGGAGCATGTCGCACTCCTCAAGGGTGTGCTTGACGGGACCCCTGTGATAGGGGCACGACTCCTTGAGCATCTTGTCAAACATGTTGACCCCTCTAGGAGGCTTCCGGGTGTTCCTGTGCTCGACGGCAGCGACAAGATCCACGTCAGCGGCGTCGCGCTTTGCTTGCACCTTCTTCTTGGCCTTCTTTTTCGTGCTGCGCTGGGCGGACGCCTCGGGGGCGTCTTCCTTCGATCTTCCCTGAGGCTGCTTGTCCTTCCGGAAGATGGCTTCGACCGCCTCCTGACCAGAGGCGAACTTGGTGGCGATGTCCATCAATTCACTCGCCTTGGTGGGAGTCTTGCGCCCCAGTTTGCTCACCAGGTCCCGGCACGTGGTGCCAGCGAGGAATGCCCTGATGACGTCCGAGTCGGTGATGTTGGGCAGCTCGGTGCGCTGCTTCGAAAACTGCCGGATGTACTCTCGCAGGGATTCCCCAGGCTGCTGGCGGCAGCTTCGGAGATCCCATGAGTTCCCAAGGCGCATGTACGTACCTTGGAAGTTTCCCGCGAAGGCCTTGACCAGGTCGTCCCAGTCGGAGATCTGCGCAGGAGGCAGATGCTCCAGCCATGCCCGGGCAGCGTCGGAGAGGAAAAGGGGGAGGTTGCGGATGATGAGGTTGTCGTCGTCCGTCCCTCCGAATTGGCATGCCAGTCGATAATCCGCAAGCCACAGCTCCGGCCTTGTCTCCCCTGAGTACTTGGTGATGGTAGTCGGGGGTCGAAATCGGGTCGGGAACGGCGCCCGTCGTATGGCTCGGCTGAAGACTCACGGATCTGGCGGTTCGGGCGAGGGACTCCGATCCTCCTCACTGTCGTAGCGTCCTCCGCGCTTGGGGTGGTAGCCTCGGCGCACCTTCTCGTCGAGGCGGGATCGATGGTCGCGGCGGTGGTGCTCGTCGCCGAGGCGATCCGGGGCTGCAGACGTCCCGTCTCGCGTGCGCCTGGTGCAGACCGAGGCCTCCCGCATGAGTCAGGAGGACGTTGCGCGATGATCCGAGGGGCATCCTTGCCTTCGGGAGGTAGAGCTCTCAGCTCGTCGGACTACGACATCCTCCAGGAGATCCTTGAGCTCGCCTTGGATATGCCGCCCCTCGGTAGTGGATGGCTCCGGCATCGTTCGAAGCATCATCGCTGCTACAGCTAGATTTTGGCCGACCCCGCTGGAGGCCGAGAGCAGCCCTGCCCTGGCACCGTCAATGATACGGCGCTGGACATCCCGAGCCCGATGACGCGCTCGTCCGGTGAGAGCTTGGCCTGCCCATTCCTGCTCGATGTTTTGTCGGAGCTGCACAAGCCACCTCGCTTCTTCGTCGAGCCTGGCCTGCATCTCGCGGAATTGCTCGAGCTGTGTGTCCTGACCCTCGCAGGGACTGGGACCACAGCTAGCTCCCGTGGGATGTCAACGCGAGACGCAGGCACTGGGGCGTTATCATCTTTCGGCATGCTGAGGTGGTTGTCTCCGCCGTGATCCCCCTGATCGACGTGGAAACACTCACGACTCAGGTCGCAACCCTCGTCGCCGAGGCTATGGCCATCGTCAGAGCAGCCGGAGAGGCAGTAGTCACATGCGGACATGAAGTCTCGCATGGTACTGGGATCACGGAGTCCGGAGAAATCCCAACCGAAGTCAGAGTCGTCGTCTTCCTCAGAACACGCGAGTCCAAAGGTTGAGACGACCGTCAGTCGGTCCCAAGATGACCACATATGGTACCCCGGAAGGTTAGGGTATGCCCTTGCGAAAGCGCTCACCGAAGCGGGGTCGCTTGGTGGATCGAAGCTGAATCTAAAAGGGATAGGGTGGAAAACGGACGATACCTCTTGGTCGATGGACGGTGGCAAAGTCGCGTCGGGGACGAACTGCACCGTTATCTCAGGTACAAGGCTAACTCCCAGCAAGTCCTTTGCGAGGGTGCTAGTGTCATCAGTCTGCTCGGGGTTGGCACGTAGCGGGGAAACGACACCCGTCGTTGTCTCAGGTGCGAGGACAACGCCCGACATGGCCCCCGAAGGGGTGCCGGCGTCGTCGGCTCTCTCTGGCCTGACAGCCGATGAGGTGCCGCCTCCTACACGGCCACGGTTGCCCCATCTCCTCCTCCTCCGGTGAGGAGGGTGGCGGGGCAAACCCGAGTGTTCCTCTTCTGCCACGGGGGGAAGTCGTCGTCGAGCTCGCCGCTGCCGGGCGGGCTGAGGACCGTTGTCGCTGTCGCGCTGCGGGGGGAGGAGTACCATGTCGTAGCTGCCGTCAAGGGACATGAACTCGAGACTCCCGAAGCGAAGCAGCGTTCCCGACTGAAGAGGCTACTGGAGGCTACCCATCTGGAACTCAACGGGAAAGTGTTCGTTAACACGCAGCGAGCCCGTACCTGGCACGCCAACTGTCGGTGTTTCGGACCCGCGAGGTCCGTCAGCCAACCAGTGAATTTGTTGCTGCGTGCCCCTGCCCAGATGGGTTGATGCAAGATGGAACACAAGAGGGAAAGCGAGGCTTATGTTATCCTGCACCGGGGTGCTCGTAGTAGGGGTTACAAGCGTCGCACGAGGGAGCGAGGGCTAGAGCGAGAGAGAGAGAGACCCCGCTGTCAACGCGTCTGTGTCTCCACGTGCCCCTACGCCCGCCTCTACGTTCCCCTGTGTGCCCCCCCCCTTAGGAAGGCCCTGGGCATCCCCTTTTATAGATACAAGGGGATGTCCATCTATACAATGGGGTGTAGCTGGTGCTAACGTGGCTGGCGGTGAAGCGCCTTGAGCCCTGTACACGAGCTAACATGGCCGTCGGAGAAGTGCCTTGAGCGCTGTAGAAGCACAGCTGTCGGCGTGGCATGGATCCTGCTGACGTTGTCTTGCTTCCGTAGGGGGCTGAGAGCAATCTGACGTCATGGGTGCACGCGGGGAGCCATCATTGCCTATTACCGGAGTAACCTTAGATGGGACACCGGTCTTGTTCCTTCATAGCCTGAGGCAGCTAGCTAGGAGTAGGGTAATGATGCATCCCCTGTAGCGTAGTCGGTCCGAGGCCCAAGTCGGGCGAGGTGGAGACTTCTCCCGAGGCCGAGGCCTGGGGTCGGGCGAGGCGGAGACCTTCCCCCGAGGCTGAGGCTGGGGCCGTGGCCTGAGGTCGTGCGAGGCGGAGACCTTCTCCCGAGGCCGAGGCTGAGGCCGAGGCCGAGGCTTGGGGTCGGGTGAGGCGGAGCTCCCTGTTGCGCCCGAGGCCGAATTCGTGGAAGATCGTGACTCAGTTTTACCCTGGTGGTTGGCACAGCAGTCGGAACGGGGTGAATAGCGCTGTTTTCCCATCAGATCGGTCAGTAAAGGGGCGAAGTGACTGCGGTCACTTCGACCTTGCCGACTGAGGCACGTGTGTTAGGATAAGGTGTCAGACGATCCCCGCATTAAATGTGCATGCGATATGGTCGATTGGGAGGGCGATCCGGCCGAGGTCGCTGCACGACAAAGTCTGCCCAAGCTGGGCTTCAGGTGAGCCAAGGGTGCGCTCACTGCGTGAGGAGGCCCTCGAGCGAGGCGTGAATCCGCCTGGGACTACTCTTCCCGCCCGAGGCCGAGGCTGGGCTCGGATGAGGTCGCGTCCCTTGGTAGACGAGGCCCTGACTTGAACCGCACTTTTTCAGCTGTTTATGGTTTGCTCTGAAGATGTTTTCCAGCCGCGTTTAGGAGTGTTGGGGGTACCCCTAATTACGGTACCCGACATATATAATACAACAGATGTGTAAACTAATGATTCAAGTAGATAGAACAATGCAATTGTGCATAATATCTTGACCAATGTTCATAAACATCTGTACAAATGTGCATAAACAGTATTAACGATGTGCATATATATCAATATCAATAAGCATATACGTGTTACTAATATTATGTAAAAATTACTCTCTGCAAACTCATGAATAAATACCTGAACTGGAGCCTTTGCCTAGGTCTTTGAATGCCGAGCGATACAGAGGATCTATAAGAAATGCAGATAATCTAAAATCAGAGCTCCTGAAACAAAGAGAGATGCAATGAGCGATGCAAAATGAGTCTTTTAGAGAAATGTATAATCGGATACAAATCACACACAACTAAAAACTAAGGGAAACAATCAAACAGACTTCAAATCGACAAAAAAAACTTCAAGAATCGACGGAAACCTCGATGTATTCAAGTTAGATGGATTACCTGGAACTTCTCGGGAAAGAAATGATTGTTCAATCGGGCTCCAATGTTCGGAGATTGAAGGAGCGCAGCTGGATTGGAGCGGCGGAAATCGACTGGCAAGTCGCCTCGGCCGCAGGGGAAGTCGCCTCGGCTGCAGGGGTTACGGGGTTTCTAGGGGAAGCCGCCTCGGCCGCAGGGGTCACGGGGTTTCCTTCCTATTCGGCGGATGCAGAAGCTGTAATGCCGGACTCGCGCGGATTGCTCTCTATTGATTGCGCGAAGACGGTTTTGGAAACGGGATACGGGGGGACGTGGGCTGGGCTGACGAAGACAGAGGGATAACGGCGCCGTGACAGTATAATTGCTGATCAGATCTGGTTCAACCAATTGTGCATATTGACTAGCCTAGACTTACTCTATTATTGAAAGCCCAGGACTCTTAATATATATATATATTGTGGCTATCGATGGTTTCTAGTTTTGCATATCATATTTCTTGTATGATGCGACCGGCAAATGGAGGAGATAAATACTTTATGACCAGTTGTAGTATATCATTTAACACAACTGTTGGTCCATACTATGTTATTTTTTATATACCATATTATAGTTTATATTGTCATCGTCTCATTTTCACACTTAATACAAAGGCAAGGAGCGCTAATTACTTTACCCTTTATTTCTTTTGTGATATGTCTTCCTTAAGGATTCATCCAATGTAATCCCCACTACCCTTCTTTTTTATTTTCCTTCTATTTAGGTATGATATAGACCTAATTCTTATACAAAGAAAACTAGTTCGCTTCACTTTATCTCACTTTCTCTAGAATCTTTAGAAAAAAGAATTGATCTACCCTTTATTCAAGACCCGTTTAGGGTTTGTTTATTTCGATATCAATCCATATGGATTGGATGAGATTAGGTAGAATTAAAAACCAAACAAATCAAAATTCTTCTTATTTTTTTTTCTAATTTGATCTAATTCAGTAAAAAGGGAATAACTGAGCAAGACCTTAAAATTTGGCTGGACGCCTCCAAATTCTTGGGGACGCCACCGCATACATTACCCTCCTCTCCTACGTAGGTGTGCGTGGAAATTAAAAGGTCAGGTCCTTTACCCGTACCCACCCGATTATATGATCTACGTACACATATCATTCAACAATCGTGCACGTACGGCTGGACAAGCAAACGAGTGCGCATGATGAGTAGTGCTCGCAGTGGTACTGGTACACACGTCCAAGTCGTCCGCCCGGCCGAAAGGGGTGGTGCACGCAGACGCAGGCAGGAGACACGAACGAGAGGCCTGGTCCGGACCAGCAGACGCATGCGCGAGGGCGCGCACTCGCGGTCGGGGACACTGCTGCCATGCGAGGATGCCCACAAATCATGGTAGCTGCAGGCTGCCGGACGGGCATTATACCGCCGCGAGACCCGCTCGATTTGACGACACAAACGAGCAGACGACGAAGCGAGGCCGGTGGTGGCAGAGGAGAGAGCGGCGGGCGAGGCGGCAGCCGCTGACGACGACACGGCGTGCCGGGACCGCGTGCGTGCTGTATGTGGTGGCCTGTGGGGATCGGCACGCTGCGCGCATGCAGCTGCAGATGCATGCAGGTGCAGCGTTGGATTTGGAGCGGTGGTTCTTTGGTGGTCTCGGTTTTTATTTTTCTCGTCGTGCGCGCGCGCTCGCTCGCTCGCTCGCAGAACTTGTCCATCGACGAAATGATGCGGTTCGTGAGGAAATCCCATATGGGGCGCCGAAAGCCTGGCAGCAGGTTTGCCAGCGGCGAGCAGGTCAGCTGTGCGTCCACTGAAACTCTCTACTGCGCTTTTATTTAAGAAAAAGATTCAAAAAAAACCCCCCGTATTATAGGTTGGAGTCCTTGCTTGCACAAAATAATCCGCGGCTGACCTGCTCGTTTTATTGAATCTTTACCTCCACGGCTCCATCGACTAGGTCTTCTTCTTCGACCTTTACCGACATCGATGCTCGACGCTGACTGGACTAACTGTCCTAACACGCACTGGTCCACCTCCGGTTACACCGTGTTCCTGGACGTGAATCTCGTCTCTTGGGCCATGAAGCGACGACCTGTCGTCTTATGCTCCAGTGCGCTGAGGTCAAGTACCGCGTTGTAATCAATAGCGTGATCAAGACCTCCTGCTCCGCCAGCTTCTCCAGGAGCTCCACAGCCCCTAGAGCGCTCCACTCTTGCCTGCTGCGACAACGTCAACGGAGTCTACCTCGATCTCCATCAATCCCATGTAGCATTATATTAGCATACGAAGCATGTGAAGATCGACCTTCACTTCATCCGCGAGCATGTCGCTGCCAGTGATGTTTGCGTTCTCAGCGTCCCGACTACGTCATAGTTCACCGACATCTTCACCAAGGGACTATCGTTGAGCGTATTCATTGAGTTTTGATCCAGTCTCAACATCTATGCAGGATAGAGTTAAGACTACGGGGTGTTAGACTCTAGTTTAGGGTTAGGCTTGTGCCCTCTTGTATTTACCTAATTACCTCTGTGTAATTAATGGGCTTGGCCCACCTAACTGGTCTATATAATACACACCCAATCCTGGATTAGGGTTAGGATTTCCCACACATATCCATGGACTGGGAGTGCCGAAGGACGAGTGTTGAGTCTTGACCGAGGTACTAGAAAAGTCGGGTGAGTAGCCATTGTGGTTGACACTTGGGGACACCGACATGTGCAAGGACATGGCGGAGTGGATCGTGTCGTCGATGCAGTTGCGAACCGACAAGACACGTGTCTAGGAAATAGGGACGCGTAAGTATGCTACCCACAGGGGTTTCGGTGGTTGAGCCTCAAAACCACTCATCCCAACAATTTATAGGTTTCGCTGGAATTGGGCCTCAAAATTCGGCGTCGCGATTCCAGAGGGAACTGGAGGCGGCACGTAGCGTCATTTGCGGAGAGTGCACCAAGGCGAAGCATCTTCATAAAGACTATGTTGTTGTCAGATCAAAATTCCAAGAGTTGGTCCATTTCACCCCTAGCTAAGTGGATAGGCTCTATGTATCTAGGGGTAAATAGAAAAGAGTTATAACCCTCTATAAATAGGAGGGGAGGGCTGAACCATTCAACTATCTCTTTTAGCATTTTATTTCCATCACTTAGCTTAAAACTTCATTTTGCTCTCAAGTTCTAGGAGATCCTTAGATGCCTTAAACCTTGACATCTAAGTTCATGAAATTTTGAGTAAGTGTGGCCATAACCACACTTTTTCTTCCGAGTTTTTCATTTCGTGTCAAATCTGATGGTGTTTGTTCATGAGTTGTTTCTTCCCATCTATACCTGTCGGGGACCATAATTAGGGGTAACCACCATCAGCACAAAGCTGCAAAGGCCTGATGGGCGCAATACAGGTCAAAGCTCCGTCCACTCAAGGGACACGATCTCGCCTCACCTGAGCCCAGCCTCGGGCAGGAACAGTAGACCCAGGTGGATTCACGCCTCGCCCGAGGGCCTCCCCAAGCAACGGGCGCACCTTCGACTCACCCGAGGCCCAGCTCGGGCAGGCTTCGTGGAGAAGCAACCTTGGCCAGATCGCCACGCCAACCGACCGTATCACAGGAGCATTCAATGCAAGGATCGCCTGACACCTTATCCTGACGCGCGCTCCTCAGTCGACAGGGCCGAAGTGACCGCAGTCATTTCACCCCTTCACTGACTGACCTGACAAGAAAACAGCGCCGCCTGCACTGCTCCGACTGCTGTGCCACCCGCCAGGGTGAGGCTGAAAGCAGCCAAGCCCAGCCTCAGGCGCCATAGGAAGCTCCGCCTCGCCCGACCCCAGGGCTCGAACTCCACCTCGACCTCGGAAGACGGACTCCGCCTCGCCCGACCCCAGGGCTCGGACTCAACCTCGACCTCTGACGACGGTCTCCGCCTCGCCCGACCCTAGGGCTCGGACTCAACCTCAATCTCGGAGGACAGTCTCTGCCTCGCCCGACCCCAGGGCTCGGACTCAGCCTCAACCTCGGAGGAGTCACCGCCTCGCCGACCTCGGGCTCGGACCGACCACTCCGCAGGGGGGTACATCATTACCCTACCCCTAGCTAGCTCAGGCTACAGGGAACAAGACCGGCGTCCCATCTGGCTCGCCCCGGTAAACAAGTAATGATGGCACCCCGCGTGCTCCATGACGACGGTGGTCCTCAGCCCCTTACGAAAGCAAGGAGACGTCAGCAAGGACCCGACAGCCCCGACAGCTGTGCTTCTACAGGGTTTAAGCGCTCCTCCGACGGCCACGACATCGCATGAACAGGGCGCCAACACCTCTCCAACAGCCACGTCGGCATGTACATAAAGCTCTGGCTCCTCTCCGCTAGACATGTTAGCACATTACTACACTCACCATTGTACACCTGGGCCCTCTCCTTACATCTATAAAAGGAAGGTCCAGGGCCCTCGTACGAGAAGGTGGCCTCGCGGGAGGACGGGCTGACGGACAGGCTCTCTCTCTCCCTCGCGAACGCTTGTAACCCCCTACTGCAAGCGCATCTGCCCTGGGCGCAGGACAACACGAGCCGTGGTTCCCCTTATTGTTCCCCCTTGTGTTCCGTCTCGCGCCGACCCATCTGGGCTGGGACACGCAGCGACAATTTACTCGTCGGTCTAGGGACCCCTCGGGGTCGAAACGCCGACAATACCCCTCTAGTTTGAGTTTTGAGTTGATCTTTGCCTTCACAGGTTTGGGAAGTGTTTTGGGGTTAATCTCTAGTTTAGAAATTGTCCTGGATTCATTACAACATTTGGTATGAGGCGATCTAATTCGTGGACAAGTTTTCTAACAGATTTGCTCTTTTGACAAAACCCATGTCAAGTTTGAGTTTTTGGCTCTAACGTTGAAGTTTTGATCTTTTTGGGTACAAATTTTGTGGGCAACTTTGAAACACACTTGTGAAAGTCTATGCAAAATTTAGCTTAATTAAAGTCTGCTTGGATTGATTTTGTATTTTATAAATTCAATTCAAGATGATGAAAACAACATGAGTAAGAGAGTAAGTGGCACTGTTTTGAGTCTTTTCA
The DNA here is from genome assembly GCF_902167145.1 of Zea mays. NCBI lineage: Eukaryota > Viridiplantae > Streptophyta > Magnoliopsida > Poales > Poaceae > Zea > Zea mays. The sequence continues at coordinate 156,475,236 of NC_050099.1, read as the reverse complement.
GACTTTTCAGTGTGTGCTTTGCAATTCGTCTATTTCGTTGGACTCGTGTGTGTCCTAGGAACATTTCCAAAGCATGAAATCATTGGTTGGTTGATATGTTTTAGTTTGAGCAATTGTTTTATCTCCAACAAAGTTAAGCACTCATTTTCTTAAGTTTAGAAGATTTCTCTTGCAAAGACATTTCTAGTTGGTTTGATTGCTTTGATGTGTTGTTCGATCATCACCAAGAACATTTAGCCACCGCTGGGTGGTTCCATATCTCTTGTGTGTCCTTTGGAGTTTTAGAGATTAGGGTGTAATATTGGGAATCAAGCTAGGAGTGCTTCAACCCAAATTTTTTTTGACTTCCATTCACCGTCTCTAGTCACCTGATTCGATCCTCCAGTTACCTTCACATGATTTTTTTTCTTCCCTTTGGTTCTTAAAGGGTCATAGATTTTTTATTTCAATTTTAAGTAACGGTTATAAATAGTCTAATCGAATGAGTTTGATGAGCTCTTCGCATATATACACTACCGGAAATAGCTGCTTTGTCAAGTGCTTGAAGCACTCGGCAAAACCTGGAAAACACTCGATGAAGTCTTTGCTGAGTGTGACACTCGGTAAAGAAGTCTCGGTGAACTGTATATCGGCAACACCATCGGCAATAGGTGAGGATAGGTCCTAATCCTATCTGCGGTTGCGTAGACAGGGTTAGTTTCCATGCTCTACTCCGATCCGAGATAGAGTTTCGGCAGCACCTCCCCATTGTTCTCTAGATACACATCCTGGCAGGGAGAGTGTACTGTCCAGAGAATAGCAGGGAGGTGACGCCAAAACTCTGTCTCAGACCGAAGTAGAGCATGGAAACTAACAACATATACGCAACCCCGAGCTGTCCACAAAACATGGACAATCCAAAATAGATACATTGTAGATATGCAAAGATCTACATATCTACATTGTATCTCTTTCGAACAGGAGACGCCTAACTGGGTTACGTGATCTACGACCATGAAACAAAAATCGAGGTTATACCTACGGTGGCGGTGGAGTCAGGCTAGCGGGGCTGTGGCAGGTCGGTGCAGTGGTGATGCATCGCGGTGCAGGCAGACCCGCGACGGCTAGGAAGACCTCTGCAAAAAAGAACACAAGTCTGTCAACAAAAAAATTCAGCAGCACCTCCCCCGCACCGGAAGGTTTTTAAAACCTGCAAATAAAACTAACAACACGATGACCGACATACACACACATTTCATGCTTTAAGAGCATACAATCTACAAAAAGATCAATATTGTAAAGACAAATAAACCCACAAGGGTACTAACTTGGACTTAAAATTAGATGGAAGAACCTAAACTTATACAAATTATGCATCACCACTTTGCATGACAAGCCTAGAAACTAAGGATTTGACCCTCGTGACATTGCATTAGAGCCCATGTATTCTTAATTATTCCTATATATGTTTGAGTTTGCTCCCCTTGTATGCCACCACCAAACTAAGAATAATAAATGAACAAAGCATATAAATTAACTAAATTATCCTAGCAAATAATACTAAACCCTAAACCAAGAAAGGGAGTTTACCTTGATGTGCTTCCGGGGTGGCGGTGTGGTGGCCGGAGCCGAGGACGCATGGCCGGCGGGGGGGGGGGGGGGGTGCTGAGTGCCGCGGGGCACGGGCGAGGCCAGGGAGAAGCACGCGGCGGCGCGGGCTACGAGCTAGGCCGACGAGCGGCGACACGGTGGGCGTGGGGGCGGCGGCGTGGTGGGTGTGGACGAGGCGGCAGGGCGGCGCCAGCGTGGTGGGCGTGGGGCGGCGGCGCGGTGAGCGAGCGAGAGAGAGAGAGAGAAGAAACACCTCGGTTATGGAAAACCTCTTTTCCGTGACACTCGGTGCACTAACAACCACTCGACAAATATTGTTTTAATTTTTTTAAAAATTCTTTGCCGAGTGTCCCACGGTCATTACTCGGCAAAGAATGTTCCTTTGACACCCAGCAAAGTATATTTTTATTCTTTTATTTTTTCACCAAACTTTTTATGGTGTGTTCTTATAGTATGTAGACCTACATGTTCAATTTTGACACAATTATCAAAGTGTTTGCTATAGCTATTTCATTTAGTTTGTTTAATTGAATTTCTTCGGATTATTCAAATTTAATTTGAACTGTAAGTTACTCGAAAAATGGAAAACAGTGAATGCAAAAATGATATTCATGTTATTTAGCACATGTTACGGCCTATTAAGAAACAGGCCAGAATTTTCGAGCACCATGCTCACGAAATATGACCGTGAACTTGCTATCCAGTTGTTTTAAAACCGTATAAAATACAAACAAAGTTAAAAAAATAGCGAAACTTGTCAACATTTCCTATGATAAAAATTTGAGACTGTTTCGAGAAAGTTGTCACGCACTATATGTAGAAAGCTAAGTGTTCTTCACATTAAATCATAGAATTTCATTATAGACCGGCACTACCGGAATCCGAGGCTTTGCCGAGTGTTGCATTCTTTGCCGAGTGCCTTTTGTCGGGCACTCGGCAAAGACGGCTTTGCCGAGTTCCGCACTCGGTAAAGTTAGGCTCTCGGCAAAGAATCCCTTTACCGAGTGCTGAACACTCGGCATAGCGGAGCACTCGGCAAAGACAAGTTTGCCGAGTGTCAAACACTCGGCAAACGGGGCTCTCGGCAAAGGGCCGTCAGCGGCCGTCGCAGAGCTAACGGCCGTCAGTATTTGCCGAGAGCCAACGGCTGGCACTCGGCAAAGAGGCTTCTTTGCCGAGTGTCAAGTAGTGGACACTCGGCAAAGAATTGTTTGCCGAGTGTCATCTCCAGACACTCGGCAAAGTGTATTTTCATTTTTTTTATTTTGTCTCCCAAACTTTTTGTGGTATGTTCCTACACTATGTAGACCTACATGTATCATTTGTGGACAATTATAACATAGTTTCCATAGTTAGTAGATTTAGTTCGTTTATTTGAATTTCTTCGGAAAATTCAAATTTGAACTGCAGGTCACTCGAAACTTGGAAAACCGTGCATGAAAAAATGATATTCATGTTACTTAGCATAAGTTACGACCGATTGCAGAAGCGTACCGGAAACTTCGAACAACATGCTCACTAAACATGGCCGTGAACTTGGCATCCACATGTTTAAAAATTGTATAAAACACAAACAAAGTCAGAAAATCATGAAACTTGTCCACGTGTCATGATATCATATGTACGCGGAGGCAAAGTACTGTCCCAAGTGTAATTCGTCTAGGTTTATGGAGGTAGACTCTGGTGATGGACAAAGAGGCAGCTCGACATCCCCTTGACAATCCTACGACACCTTCCGTTCGTACCGAGGATCCAGCGTCTGTACATGACAGAGGAATCCGCGAAACAGATGACTTGGCACAAAAATGGAAAACGATACAATCCTGACAAGATGGTGCATGCATCAGATGGTGAAGCATGGAAACACTTTGATGACATTCACCGTGAGAAAGCCGAAGAGGCTCGTAATGTACGTGTTGCGTTGGCCACAGATGGGTTCAATCCCTATGGAATGAGCGCTGCCCCGTACACATGTTGGCCCGTGTTTGTTATCCCAATCAATCTCCCACCTGGTGTGTGCTTTCAAAGGCAGAATATATTCGTGTCGTTGATAATTCCCGGACACCCTGGGAACAAAATGGGCGTGTACATGGAGCCTTTGATCGATGAATTGGTACGTGCCTGGGAGGAAGGGGTATGGACGTTTGACCGAGCTACGAAGACAAACTTCAGAATGCATGTTTGGTACCAGTACTCCATGCATGACTTACCGGCCTATGGGCTATTCTGTGCCTGGTGTGTTCACGGTAAGTTCCCATGCCCAGTTTGCAAGGAAGCTCTCAGGTTCATTTGGTTGAAAAAGGGTGGCAAATATTCGTCCTTCGATAAACATCGACAATTTCTTCCTGCTGACCATCCATTCCGCCTAGACATCAAGAACTTTACGAAAGGTGTCGTAGTGACAGACCGCCCACCTGCAACGATGACTTGTGCCGAAATTCGTCAACAGATAGATGGGCTCGTGGCCAATACAGAAGGTGGTTTTGTGGGATATGGTGAGCAGCATATGTGGACACATAAGTCTGGCTTGACTCGGCTCCCCTATTATGACGACCTGCTCCTTCCACACAACATTGACGTGATGCACACTGAAAAAAATGTTGCCGAGGCACTGTGGGCAACAATTATGGACATTCCTGATAAGTCAAAGGATAATGTGAAGGCAAGAGTGGATCTGGCAGCGTTATGTGATAGACCAAAACTAGAGATGAAGCCGCCAAGTGGCGGAAAGACATGGAGAAGGCCTAAGGCCGATTTCGTCCTAAGCAGGGCCCAGAGGAAGGAAGTACTTCAGTGGATCAAGATGTTGATGTTCCCTGATGGGTATGCGGCTAACCTGAGTAGGGGGGTGAACTTATCTACTATGCGAGTCTTAGGGATGAAGAGTCATGACTTCCACATATGGATTGAACGGATTCTTCCTGCGATGGTTCGAGGCTATGTCCCTGAGCATGTCTGGCTAACGCTTTCAGAGTTGAGCTATTTCTTCCGTCAGCTTTGTGCAAAAGAGTTATCTCGGACCGTGGTTGCAGACTTGGAAAGATTGGCCCCCGTGTTACTGTGTAAGCTTGAGAAGATATTTCCACCCGGCTTCTTCAATCCAATGCAGCATTTGATTCTTCATCTCCCCTATGAGGCACGAATGGGGGGCCCCGTGCAGGGACGTTGGTGCTATCCAATCGAGAGATGTCTAAAGACTATTCGAAAGAAATGTAGAAATAAATGCAAAATCGAGGCTTCCATTGCAGAGGCATACATTCTAGAGGAGGTCTCAAACTTCACAACAACTTATTATGGTGACAAACTGCCGAGCGTGCATAATCCACCCCCTCGTTACAATGATGGCGACAATGAATCGAACCTTAGCATATTTCGAGGCCAACTCGGAAGCGCAAGTGGCTCGACCACCAAGACCCTGAATCATGACGAGTGGCGACATATCATGCTATACGTATTGACCAACCTTGAAGAGGTGACGCCATACATGGAACAATTTCTTCATGAATTCTGACGTCGATCAAGGGACCCCACTCCACAGGAATATGATGCTCTTCTTAGAAAGGGTGTGAGAAATGGGTTGCCCGATTTCATTTCCTGGTTCAAACGTAAGGTACGTGCTTAGTTTGTAAAAGAGATACGTCTTTGAACTCAATTTAGCATCTTTTAACTTGCGAATACTTGCAGGGCCAAAGAGATCCGTCTATGAGTGCCGAGTTGAGACAAGTAGCCAACGGCTTTGCTTATAGGGTCAAGAAATATTCTGGGTATGACGTCAATGGATACCGTTTTCGCACAACACACTACGACCAAAGTCGGCCCAATCGGAAAACAACGTGTTCTGGAGTCTTTACGCCGGGCCTTGACAATGTCGATTATTTTGGACGAATTGAAGAAATATATGAGCTCAATTTTTATGGTTCCAAACCTCTTACTCCAGTGATATTCAAATGTCATTGGTTTGACCCTCAAGTGACGAGACGGACACATTCTAATCTTGGGATAGTCGAAATTCGACAAGATTCCACCTTAGCAGGAGACGATGTCTATATCGTGGCCCAACAGGCCACACAAGTGTATTATCTCCCATATGCGTGTCAAACGAAAGAACATCTTAAGGGTTGGGATGTTGTGTATAAGGTATCGCCGCATGGGAGGTTACCTGTTCCTAACGATGAAGATTACAACTTAGACCCGGACACATATGATGGAGAGTTCTTCCAAGAAGATGGGCTAGAAGGGCGATTTGAGATAGACTTAACAGAAGCTATCGGAATGGACGTAGATATTGAAATGGTTGTTGATGAGGAGGATGATGAGGTGCAAAATGATAATGACTTAGTAATCCTTGAAGGCAATGATGAGGTTGCGTCTTCCGATGGTGTTGAGATTGAAATGCTTGATAGTGATGATGAGAGTTTTGATCCGGCTAACCCCGACACATATGAAGATTATTTTTAATCGATGTAATGCTATATGACTTTTTATTTCGCACCTGTTTTTAAATTGCACTTATTTTATATGCACTTATTTGTTTACTCTTAATTGCAGGTTGTTGGACAAATATGGTGGGCGGTTTCCTGAGGAGGAGGAGGGGGAGGAGGAGTAGGACGGCGGACGATGCAGAGCAGGCAGCGCAGCAGCACGAGGCAGAGCAGGCAGCGCAGCAGCAGGCGGCGCCTCAGGACGACGACGACCAGCAGCAGGACGACGACGACCAGCAGCAGGACGCCTCAGGTTTAGGCGGCTCTAGTTCAAGGAGCATCTACCTGCGAGGCCCCGCGAGTCTCCCGCCGCGTCCCATACTTCGGGACAGACGACCGTTGATTCGGCCGGAAGGGGAGAGATATGTAACTTTATGTTCTTCATTCTTGTTCATATTATGTGTTCAAAATCATAATATAAACTAATACTTTTTATTTATCACTTGGACAGGTCTTGGACGGTTTTGGATTATGCTGGGGGTCATCGTCGCCCCCCCAACAACATCCTCGGCCTGCTGTGCAGGGAACACTTCCCTGGACTTGTGGAGTACGCCGGAGTGACAGGCCCAGCCTTCACCTTCGACCACTACGTCGTCGCCCCCGATGCAGTAGACCGGGACGGCAGGGAATTCAATAACAAGGCGGAGCGGGTGAAGCAAGAGCTGTGGGTAAGTCTTAGTATAATATAAAATATGTCGCATTCGTTGCAAATTCTTGAAATAATGTATGGATACATCGTTTTTGTATGCAGGATTTCTTCAGATGCGATGCTGGATACGAGGCTAGGGCGGATGTGGTGGCCACCACGTCCTGTAAGAAGCTCGTCGTGGACATGCACTATGAGGCCCGCATCCAGGCCATCATCACCTACCACGACTCCGTCCTTGGGGAGAAGGTGACCAAACCTCAAGCCCGAACCATGTCGTTGACCAGGGAGCAGTACCTGCAGGTAAAGTCATGCATGTTTGGTACAAGTACTCCATGCATGAATTTTATTTTATCTTCTGATATGCACTTTATGTGTTTACTTTGCAGGTGATTCCACATTGGTGCGCCGCACATCCTCTGTGCTGGGAGCAGATGGTGGATAGGTGGTGTTCGGCTGAGTGGGACGAGGCGCACACAGCTAGCCGGGAACGGCGTTTGATGATGCAAGGCCCCTCGCACCACCAAGGCAGCCGGAGCCTGGGCCAATATGCCGAAGCATGGGTACGCCACCTATTTTATTTAGATATATAGCACTAAGTTAGATATTATTTCTAACTATCTCGTTGGTTTTCGTTACAGTCGGCGTCACATGGTGGCAGGCCTTGTTCCACCTTCTCGGCCTATGCTATGGCCCATAAGGGTAAGGCGACGTCCGACGTCACCTACAACCCGGATGACGGGCCCGAGGCCTACACCAACCCCGCCGTCTACAGCCGCCTCCATGACTACACCGCCATGGCGCAGGAGGTCCATGGCCCAGACTATGATCCGAGCACCGAGCCTATCGACCCCGATGTGCTCATGAGGGTCGGAGGAGGCAAGAGACATGGGCGGTACTGGATTGCCGATGGGGCAATCGACTCGTCCTCCACTCCCACTCTGTCTCAGGTGAGAGCAAGGAGCACGGGCTCGAGCCCAGCCATTCGACCTCGGCACGACAGCTCACAGCATCGCATACAGCAACTCGAGGTTAGTGCTTCTATAACTCGTCCTTCCTTTAGTTATATATCTAGTCTTTGAGTTACTATAACGTTGGCTTGTAATATTACAGACCCAACTAGAAGAGATGGAGGCGAGGATAATGGCGGAGCGGGCGGCGGCTGATCAGAGGATGGCGGAGATGTTCCAGTACATGCAGAGCCTTGGCGTCGCACAGGGCATCGCTCCGCCACCTCCATTGTTCCCCCCAGTTGACCCTACTCTCTTCCACACTCCTGTGAGTATCAAAATTGTAGTTAGATGTTTGTAATGCATCTGGTATAACACATGCTATCTCTTCTCTGTGCAGGGCCAATCTGGGGCGGCATCCAACAACCCTCCGGAAGGGTTCAGCCCAACGCAGCCCCGGCCAAACCGCCCACCTCCATGAGTCATTGTTTTAGACTTCAGAACTTATGTATAATACTTATGTTTCTGTTTGATACTTATGTGAGAGCTTGCGACGTTTGAGACTTATGTTTGTGTTTAATACTTGTGTTGAACACTTATGTTTGTGATGGATATTTATGTTTGTGGTCACGGTTTTATGTTTGTGTTGGCTATTTATGTCTGTGATGATATCTGTGATGTATATATGTGATATATATGTGATATCTTCTGTTTGTGTGGATGGAAAACAAAAAAAATAAAAAAGGTACATACTGGTCACTTTGCCGAGTGTAACACTCGGCAAAGAGGCTCTTTGCCGAGTGTCTGGGTCATAACACTCGGCAAAGAGCACAGATCTGGACACCGGCTTAGGTTCTTTGCCGAGTGTTATGTCGCTGGCACTCGGCAAAGAGGTCGGCTTTGCCGAGTGCCTATTGGGGCACTCGGCAAAGAGCCTGACATGGGGACCCTCCCTGGCGGGCTCTTTGCCGAGTGCTGCCTGGAAGACACTCGGCAAAGATATCTTCGTTGCCGAGTGTCACCGTTGACACTCGGCAAAGCCGCCGTCTCCGTCAACCGGCGCCGTAACGGTCGCTTTTCTTTGCCGAGTGCTCCATGACACTCGGCAAAGATATTTGCCGAGTGCCCGAGAAAAAGTACTCGGCAAAGAAGTCTTTGCCGATGCACTGTTTGCCGAGCCTTCTTTGCCGAGTGTTACACTCGGCAAAGCCTTTGCCGAGTGTTTTTAAGGCTTCGCCGAGTGCTTCCGGCACTCGGCGAAGCTATTGATTCCGGTAGTGCGGTTAGCTTTCTACCTAAACTATAATTGTATGAGAATTAATCGATAAGGTGTTTTTATTAGAATTATGGTACCTGCACGGTGAGCGTGACCTTTTTTCTACCTAAGCTACTTGACGCGGCAGCAAACGTGCAGCGTGTCGTACTTAGGCTATGTTTGGTTTCTTTAGTCTAGAGATTAAAGTTTAGATAGTGGACTAAAGTTTAGTCCCTAACATGTTTGGTTCTAAGGGCTAAAAATAGTAAGAATATACTAAATGACTCATAATAAGACTAAAATAACCTTTAACATTCTCCTGCTATTAGTACAATTGAACTAAGTGAGGGGTAAATGTGGAATTAATATAGTTTAGTCCCTTTTAGCACATATGTGAAGGACTAAAGACTAAATCATTTTAGTCCATATTTTAGTCCCAGTGTTTGGTAAAAAAGGAACTAAATGAGACTAAAAACTAGAGACTAATCTTTAGTCCATTTAACCAAACACCCCTTTGGTCTAGAACATATTCTAGAACCAGATAGCCATTGGTCTAGAACATATTCTAGAACCAGATAGCAATATGGTGCGGCTGCCGACCTAAGAGGCTAACTTCACGTGTTATTGTGATGTGTTGCGTCGTTGCTGTGAACGCGTCATATAAATAAAACAAAGTTGTTGCGTGAGAGTAATATTTCATATCCAATATTTTTTATAATTAATACCTGTACTTTGATGATTTTCGGGCTAGGTGGTCCGTGGCCCACACGGACGAGCATACGGTCGAGGACGACGGGCAAAAGGCGAGCTAAAACAAGGAGAAAAAGAACCGGGGTCATTCAGCGCTGGGCGGCTAGCTATTTATGCACAATGAGTCACATGCATGCATGCATGCACAGAGAGGCAGCGGCTGTACGCGCGCCATCATCATTCGTACGTGCGTATTTCCCGTTTCGTTTTCTCCTTGGCACGTTGTGTTTTCGCCTCTTCTCCATGCACGCATACTATCAGATCTGCATCACTTGGTTTCTATTCTTTTCTTGCCGCTGCATGTCTGGGCAGTACGCGGCAGAATATATACGCGTACGCACTGTGGAGTACCAGTTTCTAGGGCACTGGGCACGCCATGAGAGTTGTCAAGGATTCTGTGCAAGTACATGCCGCGCTTTCTAGCTATTTATTAATCCACACTAGCGCTAGGGGTGTTAGGATTAGCTCAAGTTCCATCTGATCTAGCGTGTAGTTGTAGTTTATAATATTAATTTAAATAGTTTTAAAAATATTTTTAATTTAAATAATGAAAAAAATGACTTATATAATAAAGACTTACAACTTTAGCTTTATAATTTTCTTGAGTACCTAACGATCTGCTTCATCAATTACACCAAATTTTTTTTGGAGCTAGAGATATCCCAAACAAGACCTTACTTTCACAAGTCCCAAATATTCACTACCGGACACAGCTCCTTTGCCGAGTGTCTCAGACACTCGGCAAAGGCTATTTTACACTCGGCAAAGAACGCTCGGCGAACTGTACATCGGCAATGGCCTCTTTGCCGAGTACTTTTTGTCGGGCACTCGGCAAAGAATTTGCCGAGTGCCATTTGGCACTCGGCAAAGAAAAGTCACCGTCACGGCGCCAAGTGACGGTGACGGATCCTTTGCCGAGTGTCTTCTTAGGCACTCGGCAAAAAGGCCAATTTTGTCGAGTGTCTGCTATCATGGCCCTCGGCAAAGACGGCTCCAGTGGGCCCCACCGCTAGTCCCTGTGCCGAGAGCTCTCGTAGGCACTCGGCAAAGGAGACTTCTTTGTCGAGTGTCTAGTGGACTGGCTCTCGGCAAAGAGTCCTCCAGTGGGCCCCTTTGCCAGCCCCTTTGCCGAGTGTCATCGTCATAGCACTCGGCAAAGAAGGCTTTATCGGTTCCCAGTTTCCTCCTTTGCCGAGTGCCATGGTCATAGCACTCGGCAAAGAAGGCTTTACCGGTTCCCAGGTTTCCTCCTTTGCCGAGTGTCATGGTCATAGCACATGTCGTAGAATGCCTTTGCAGTCGCCTCTGGCTCGTCCTCCATACGTCCTTCGGCGAACTGTGCCTCATGATAGTCGTTCAACATGTCTGCTACCCCGGCATCAGCATCGTAATCCTCGACGCGTTGTCTCACCACCTCCTCTCTCGTGCGATGCGCTTCACCATGGAAGATCCACCGAGTATAGTCCGGCGTAAATCCATTCTTCCAAATATGTTCTAACATGGCCTTCTTTGTTTTCCTTTTCCTGTTGTCACATTTGCTGCACGGACAAGGGACTAGACTAGCTCCTTTAGCAACTTCGCCAAATGCCCGTTCCACGAAAGCATCGGTCTTCCTAATCCATTCAGGGGTGACATCATTACGTCTTACGCGGCCCGTGTACATCCACTCACGGTCCTCCATCCTCTAACATATATAACCGAGTATAGTTTAATATAGACATGTAATGCATGTACACTACGTTCCTACCATCTAATAGGTGAGGATAGGTCCTAATCCCACCCGCGGTTGCGTAGATGGAGTTAGTTTCCATGCTCTACTCCTATCCGAGATAGAATTTCGGCAGCACCTCCCCGCTGTTCTCCGGATACACGTCCTGACAGGGAGAGTGTACTGTCCGGAGAACAACAGGGAGGTGACACCGAAACTCTGTCTCGGACCGGAGTAGAGCATGAAACTAACACCATCTACGCAACCGCGGGCTGTCCAAAAAACATGGACAATTCGAAACTGATACATTTGTAGATATGCAAGGATCTGCATATCTACACTGTATCTCTTTCGAACGGGAGACGCCTAACTGGGTTACGTGATCTACGACCATGATGCGGAAATAGAGGTTATACCTAGGGTGGCGGTGGAGTCAGGCTAGCGGGGCTGTGGCGGGTCGGTGCAGTGGCGACGCGATGCGGTGCAGGCAGACCCGCAACGGCTAAGAAGACCTCTGCAAAAAAACATGCCTGTCAACAAAAAATTTCGGCAGCACCTCCCCCGCACGGGGAGGTTTCCAAAACCTGCAAATAAAACAAAACAACACGATGGCTGACACGCACACACATTTCATGCTATAAGAGGATACAATCTACCGAAAGATCAACCTTGTGAAGACAAAATAACACACAAGGGTACTAACTTGGACTTAAAAATAGATGGAAGAACCTTAACAAGAAAAGAGTTATCCTCTTGGTATGTAAATGAGTTTTTTTTCTTTCGGTGACTTATCCATTTTTCAAGAAGGCGAATTAATCTAACATTGTGAAAATTCAAATACATGAAAAACAAAGAATGAACATGGAGAAGCAAATACATGGAAACATGAAATATGGAATACATATCAAATACATGGAATATCAAATACATGAAATAAAAATACATGAAATAAAAACACATGAAAAATAAAATACATGAAAAATAAAATACATGAAATAAAAATACATGAAATAAAAATACATGAAAAATCAAGAGATACAATGTGACTATATCAATCTAAAATCATCTAAAATTCTTATAGAATCATCTAAAATTCATGAAAAATCAAGAGATACAATGTGACTATATCAATCTAAAATCAATCTAAAATTCTTATAGTAGCAGGGGGATCGGAGGGGATCGAGGGGAGGGAGCAACCGAGATCGAGAGGTGGAGGTGTGCTCGGGCCGACGGCGGTGTGCTCGAGGCGGGCCGACGGCGGTGATGCGGCACGGCGGGGCGGCGGGGACGCGGCGGGCGTGGTGGCGGGGACGCGGCGGGCGTGGAGGCGGGCCGGCGGCGGTGATGCGGCACGGCGGGGCGGCGGGGACGCGGCGGGCGTGGTGGAGGCGGCGGCGCGGCGTGCGTCGGGCCGGGCAGAGCGAGTGAGAGAGAGAGAGACAGAAACGGCCGCTGGTGGAGATATGTAAAACTTCTTTGCCGAGTGCCCGTGATCTGACACTCGGTAAAGAAGTTTTTATCAACTTCGCCGAGTGTCCACCGGGTGACACTCGGCAAAGATCTTTTTATTTTTTTAAAAAAATTATTTGCCGAGTGTCCTTGGGACACTCGGCAAAGTTACTTCTTTGCCGAGTGTCTTTCTCTGACACTCGGCAAAGTTACTTATTTGCCGAGTGTCTTTCCCTGACACTCGGCAAAGTGTATTTTTATTTTTATTTCTTCTTTCACCAAACTTTTTCTACTATGTTCCTACACTATATAGACCTACATATTCCATTTTGGCAAAATTATCAAAGCGTTTGCTATAACTATTAGATTTAGTTCGTTTAATTGAATTTCTTCGGATAATTCAGATTTGAACTGCAAGTCACTCGAGAAATGGAAAACAGTGAATGCAAAAATGATATTCATGTTGTTTAGCACAAGTTACAGCCTATTCTAGGAACAGACTGGAATTTTTGAGCACCATGCTCACGAAACATGACCGTGAACTTGCGATCCAGTTATTTTAAAATTGTATAAAACACAAACAAAGTCAGAAAATCATGAAACTTGTTGTTGGGGACTTGTTCTCAAATACTATGAATTAAGAACAAGGCAACATAAAATATTAAATATTAATGCCCTTCGTCCGCGGAAGCATTATCTCCCCAAGGATTTAATGAGCTTCGGACGAAGACCATAAACAAAATATCACGAAAGTCATACCTTCGTGATCAGACTCGAAAGACAATATGAGGTAAAATGTAAAATATAAGGCATTATAGAAAGACATGCCGAAAATGAATAACAATATTCACATATATTTTATTATGTGAACGTAAATATTGAAACATAACATTTAGGTACATTTATACCTTCGTCTTAGCAGAAAGCAATAATTCCAGCGTAATGTGCCAGTGATTACAAGATTGCGTGAACAGTACAGAGGTACTGTTCACCTATTTATAGGCACAGGGCGTAGCCTGTGAGGAATTACAATCATATCCCTCATAAGGGATTACAACGGTGACTCAAACATTTATGGACTAAAAGGTCATTCTACTTTTATGTCGGTTTGCAGATTCCGAAGCTTCATGAAGAGGAACCTTCGGTCATCTCATACTAACAGCTTCAGCCGAAAACTGCTTCTTCCTACAAGACCTTCGGCGACGAAGCATAGTCCCAACAGTAGCCCCTTTCGCGGTGCTAGATCGTTTTTGGTAACGAGCTTGATCTGTGAAAAAAGTCTCCTAAGCTTCAGGAAGCCGAAGGTCCAAAAAACACCTTCCCTGAGCTCGTTGACGAGAAACGATTCAGTTTCCCAGCGCATAACGGTCCCACCTTGCAGAGTTACTGTTTGGTCTCTGCGGTCCACCGCACAGCGAGTGCAAGCGGCTGTCCGCCTGGTGTAAAAATCCTGGCGCTTCGCCTTCTTACCTGCAGTACTATATAAACAGACGAGTAGGTGTGAAGTTACCACAGCATTCATTGCTATTTGCACTGTTTTGCTGCCAAAATTTTTAACCATAGCCGAAGCTTGACTCTCGGAATCGAACGAAGCTCCAGCTTGAAGCCTGCTTCGTCAGAAGAAAAAACTTCGGAAGAAAAAGTATTTAATTCCCACAAATTCAGAATTAAATGGCCAGAGTGCGCTCTACCGCTAGGGTTGAGCGTGAGGGAGGCGAAGCTGAAGGTTCGGAGACTATTCCCATCTCCGAAGCGATGCAACGATCTGGGCTGGTAACTTCGGAAAAAATCCCCAGTGCTGATGCAGAACAAGCAGAACAAACAACTGCCGAAGCAGAAGAAGAAAACATTGAGGAAACTGATCCTGAAGATGATTATCGTATTGCTATGCCAAGTAAGCCCAGCCACTTGGACTTCGGAAAGTCTACTGTTTCGAAGGCTGATCTCTCCAAGATGGTAAAGTCGGGTTTTTTCAGTGAAAGTCAGAAGAAGCTACTACGCTTCGGGGGGGAAGAAACTACCCCAAAGCCGGAGAAGGATGAAATAGTCATTTTCAAGAGCTTTCTAAAGGCTGGATTAAGATTCCCCCTACATGGGATTATTGCAGAGGTACTGAAGAGGTTTGGTATCTACTTTCATCAGTTGACTCCTAACGCTATCGTTAGGCTTAGTGTTTATATCTGGGCCCTCCGAAGCCAAGCGGTGGAGCCGTTTGCGGACAGCTTTTGTCGAGTTCACGAGCTGCACTATCAGACGAAGGCTAGAAAAGATGGATTGCATGACAATTTTGGTTGCTATAATTTTGCTTATCGGAAAACCACAAAGTTTCCTGTAATCAGCTACCGAAGCAAATGGGCGGCAGGTTGGAAGTCGGAGTGGTTCTATGTCAAGGTTGATGACGACAAGGAGAAGCTTGTGCAGAGTCCGCTTGAACTAATCTTCGGAGAAACCCGACCTCGTTGCAACATGACACCAGAAGGCCCAACCCAACAAGCGTTGGATGAATTCAGAATTATTGCAGAGCATATCAGTACAAGAGACCTGGTTCAGGAGTTTTTGGCTTTCAGGGTTTTTCCTAGTTTAAAAGAATGGGAAATGCCGAAGCTAGAGGGGGAAAAAAAGAAGGAGAACTTGTGCGGTTACCTTACTATTTCAAGTTTAAGAAATACTTTAAAACACCTTGCCAAGAGTGGCTGGATACAATTGAAGTAACGTGCAATGAAATACTCGGCAATTACTCCAAAAAAGAAGATCAGTTGATGACCGCGGCCTTCGGCACCCGTCCGAAGCGAAGATTGAATCGAGTGCTGGACGCCTTGGGTTTTGAATACCCTGACTACGAAAATTTGAATAAAGGTGTCGGAGGCCGGAAAAGGAAAAGGATAGCCGAAGCTTTAAATGAAGATGAGAAAGAACCATCAAAAGAGAAGAAAATTCCGAAGAAGAGGAAAGTAACATCTCCGAAGCAAAAAGTATCCGACGAAGAGGAGACTCCCGCATCACACTCTGCCACTGACGTGGAAGAAATTTTGAAGGTAATGACTGAATCCCTGCCTGCGAAGCTAAGTCCATTGAGGCCTCAACTGACAAAGTTTTTTCAGAAGGAAAAGGAGCCGGAAAAAACGAAGAAAACGACTAAAACAAAGAGACAAAGAATCATCGCAGTGACAGAAGTCATTTCCAAGACACCACCGAGAGCTTCAGCTCAGAAGATACCAGCGGGTGAAGAAATAACAAATATTGAAATCACACCTTCGGAGGTCGCGGCTGCCGAAGCTACCTCAATTGAAGATTTGAACTTGGAAAGCACAATCGAACACATCGACAAAATGCTGCTAGACATGGCCACAGAAGAAGCTACTACTGCCGCCGAAGAGGCCGTGGCCGCAGTGTCGGGGAAAGAAAAGGAAATTGCTGACGAAGCTTCAGAGGACGAGGCCTTCATGTTTCAAAATTTAGTTGGAGAAAAATTGTCTAAAACTGAAATAGAAGAACTTAAAGAGTATGCCAAATCTTGCGGATATAAACCAGGAGCACTCCTCTTCGGAGGTATTGATGATGAAAGATTAGACTGTATCCGGGATCAAACTGGAGCTAAGGTTATCGGTACTCTGGCAAAGAGTATCGGCTTTCCGAAGCTAGAAACGGACATTAGCCGCTACCGACGACAACATATCGTTGGTAGTTTATTCTATTCCAATTTCAAGGTGAACTACTTTTCCCTTGACTTTTATTGTTTTTAATAATGAAGACATGTTTGACGAAGGTTGTTTTCGTGCAGAGTATGCTGTTGAGCAAAGCTTTGAAAATGCAGCAAGATCTGGAAGACAAGAAACACGAGGTTATAATTGAAAATTTAGAAGGCAAAATAAAAGAGCAATCAGCTACTATTGAAAAGAAGAACTTCGAGCTTCAAGCAACTGAAGGCTTATTGGCGGAAGCCGAAGCTAAAATAACAGAACTGAACACGAAGCTTCTCTGCCAATCTGAACAGTTTGAACAAGAAAAGCAAGAACTTAATGCAAAACTTGAAGCCGAAGTCCAACAAAATTCAGATTTGAAAAAACTATTGGCGGGCCTTCAAGACAAATGTTTGGAATTTAGCAACAAATGCATTCAACGCCAGAGAAAAATTTTCCACTCAGTTGGAGCTAGCAGTGAGAAATTCACCCCGTCAGCTGAAGATTTACCAAAGACCTTCGAACATATCGAGGGTGAAATTGATGAGCTTGACGAAGTTATAGCCGGGCATGGTGACTTCTGCGCCTGGGTAGCTTCTCGGGGCACTGCTGCAGCTTTCCTAAAAGCTGGTTGCGATCATGGAAAAATTGTCAATAGGCCCAATTTCACTTTATCACCATCAATTCTAGATGACATTCCTGATCTCGCCCGAAGCATTTCTAATAGATTTGTAAAGATGATATGGACAAAAGGCGGGCGAGAAAAGGCTAGAGACGAAGCTCGGAGTCATCTTGAACCAGTAAGAAATCATACCTTGTGCTTACCTCTTCCTTCAAGCTCGATTTTGACTTACAACAACTTAATTCATGTAGGATGACGAAGCCGAGGCCGATGATTAAAGAGAATGACGTCGAAGCTGAGGTCCCTTGAAGATTAAATAGTAGTAAACTGTAGACAGACTCAAGAAACTTTTGAGATAACTTTTGTAAATGTGACTAAACTTGTCTTTAATGAATTCTGTTCATACCTTGTAATATGCTCTTACCCTTCCATTAATGTATGAGAGGTGCTTTGATGTGGATGAAATTATCTTTTTGAGCCGAAAGCGAAAAAACACCTTCCCTTCTTTTCGTACACAGCGAAGCATAAAAAACAACATTTCCATTTCTTCCGAAGCTCTTCTTTTCGTACACGAAGAAGTACAAAAGACAGTTTTTTCTTTTTGCTGAAGCAACCACTTATGCTATGATGATGGTTATCCTACATATGCCTGGATGAATGTTTATGAATGCAAATGCTATGATGTAATGTGATGTGCAAATGAATGTCCAAACACATATCCGAAGCCATAATCGCAGCCATTATTTCCTTAGAAACAATCACATATCAGCACTGACTTTTCGCTGTAAGCTCTGCATTCCCTTAGGAACGACTTTGGAGCTTCTTCGCCTTTTACTTTCGGCGGAATCAGCGTTGACTTTTCGCTGTAAGCTCTGCATTCCCTTAGGAACGACTTTGGAGCTTCTTCGCCTTTTACTTTCGGCGGAATCAGCGTTGACTTTTCGCTGTAAGCTCTGCATTCCCTTAGGAACGACTTTGGAGCTTCTTCGCCTTTTACTTTTCGGCACTCGATGGTGCGTTCTCAGCTTTTACATTTACATCCTTGGGGGATTTTGCTCTTATAGAACTAAAAAAGGAAATTACATGTGATGGCCCCATTAAAAACCTTTCTCCCCCTTCAGAAAGGAAAAGGGTGCCATGAAAAAGAAAAAATATAAAAAATTACATCAAGTTACACATAATATCGCCGAAGCTCATCCGCATTCCAAGATCTAGGAATGTCGTTGCCGTCCATATCCTTCAATCTGTATGAACCGGGTCTTGACGAAGATGCTACCAAAAAAGGTCCCTCCCATTTCAACTGCAACTTGCCCACTGTATCTGGGTTAGCCACTCGCCGAAGCACCAAATGTCCTGGCTCAATATTCTTTAGCAGAACCTTTCTATCACGCCATTTGATTGTTTCGGCTTGATACTTATTGATGTTCTCCACAGCTTGAAGCCTGATCCCTTCTATAGCATCTTTTTCCACAGAATAAACAGCTTCAGAATCTGATTCTGCCGAAGCTACTACCCTTATTGATCCAGTTTTGGCTTCCTCCGGAGTTATTGCTTCGTCACCAAACAATAGTTTGAATGGAGTAAAGCCTGTTGACCTTGATATTGTTGTGTTGTGGCTCCATACCACTTTGATTAATTGATCTGGCCACTTTCCCCTGGGTTGATTGAAGATTAACTTCATTATTCCTGTCATTATAATGCCATTGGCTCTTTCAACGAGTCCGTTTGACTCCGGATGCCTGACTGATGCAAAATGGATCTTCGTACCAATTTGATCACAGAAATCTTTGAAAGCTTCGGAGTCGAACTGTGTTCCATTATCTACAGTGATGGCCTTTGGTACCCCGAAACGACAAACAATATTCTGCCAGAAAAACTTTTGAATGGTGGCCGAAGTTATTGTGGCTAAAGGCTTTGCCTCAATCCATTTAGAAAAATATTCCACAGCCACTACAACATATCTTAAGTTCCCTTGGGCCGGTGGTAACGGACCTAACAAGTCAAGGCCCCACCTTTGCAATGGCCAGATGGGTTGTATGAGCTGGGTTAAGGACGAAGGTTGTTTTTGATCTCTTGCACATTTCTGACAACCTTCACACTTCTGAACTAATTCCGCTGCATCCGAAGCTGCCTTCGGCCAATAAAACCCTTGACGGAAAACTTTTCCAAGTAACGGCCTAGATCCAATGTGAGATCCACACAGGCCTGCATGTATTTCTTTCATCAATTCTATACCTTCGGTTCTAGATAAACACTTGAGTAGTGGAGCACAAACTCCATGCTTGTACAACTCCCCTTCTATCATGACATATGGACGAGCCCTTGCCTCTATCCTCCTGTTATAAGTTTCGTCATCTGAAAGGAATTTACCCTGAAGGTAAGAGATGATCTCAGTTCTCCAATCTTCGCTATAAACAGGAGATATATTGAGGACTGCTCTTTCAAGAAGTTCCACTGAAGGTGCTTTTATTGTTTCGAAGAACACATCTGAAGGTAAGGGCAGCCCCTGTGCTGCTGACTTAGCTAGCAAATCAGCATGCTCATTTTGTCCTCGAGGGATATTTTTGACAGAAAATCCTTCGAAGGAAGCTTCGACTCTTCGGACCGTGTCTAGATATTTTTCAAGTTTCGGATCTTTAGCCTTGCAACTCTTGTCGATATGACCCGAAACAACCTGGGAATCAGTTTTAAGAATGGCCCTTCTAACTCCCATTGCTTTTAACTTCCGAAGACCCAAAAGCAGGGCTTCGTACTCAGTAATATTGTTTGTACAACTAAAATCGAGTCTTGCCGCATAACAAGTTTTAACTTTGGATGGTGAGACCAACACAGCGGCTGCTCCTGCTCCAAAGGTTCCCCAAGACCCATCGCAAAACACTGTCCATACTTCGGCATCTTTATTTGTTTCTTCATCCTGAGCCCCTGGCGTCCAATCGGCGATAAAATCTGCCAACGCTTGAGACGGGATCGAAGATCTATGCAAATAATCAATGCAAAATTCATTGAGCTCTGCAGCCCATTTTCCAATCCGCCCAGTAGCTTCTCTATTTCTCATAATATCCTTCAACGGCTGCGAAGAAGGAACAACAATATTGTATGCTTGAAAGTAATGCCGAAGCTTCCTGGATGCCATCAAAACAGCATATAACACCTTCTCCAATTCTATATAATTTTTCTTTGATATACTAAGAACTTCAGATACAAAATACACTGGGACCTGCTTCTTGACTTGGCCATCAAGCTTCTCCTGAACAAGTGCTGCACTTACCGCTGAGTGCGAAGCTGCCACATATAATAACAAAGGAGCCCCTGGCGTTGGTGGAGTTAATGTTGTTAAATCTATCAAATATTGCTTCAGTTCCTCGAAGGCTTTTTGTTGGCTTGGTCCCCATTGAAAGACTTCGGCTGATTTCAGCACTTCGAAGAATGGTAAATTTCTTTCTGCTGATCTAGATATAAATCTATTAAGAGATGCCAGCCTCCCTGTCAATCTTTGGGCCCCCTTTTTTGTAGTTGGTGGCTCCATTCGAAGTATAGCTTCAATTTTACTTGGATTAGCTTCAATTCCCTTTGTTGAAACCAAGCATCCAAGAAATTTCCCCTTCTTTACTCCGAAGACACATTTTTCTGGATTCAACTTTAGGCCAGCTTGTCTAAAACTAGCGAAGGTCTCCTGCAAATCAGCAATGTGATTTTCCTGTTTCGTGCTTTTTACAATGATATCATCAACATAAGTTAGCATATTTCTGCCTATCTGAGACTGGAGAACCTTCGCAGTCATTCTGCTGAAACTTCCTCCAGCGTTCTTGAGCCCCTCAGGCATCCGAAGGTAACAATATGTTCCACTAGGGGTTATGAAACTGGTCTTTGGCTCATCCTCCTTCTTCATCCAAATTTGATGATAGCCTGAATAACAATCGAGAAGACTCATAAGCTCTGACGAAGCTGCTGCATCAACTAAGGAGTCTATCCTTGGCAAAGGGAATTCGTCCTTCGAACAGGCCTTGTTGAGATCTGTAAAATCGATACACATTCGCCATTTGCCATTGGCCTTTTTTACCATAACAGTGTTAGCTAGCCATTCTGGGTACTTTACTTCTCTGATAACTCCTGCACTGAGGAGTCTTTTGACTTCATTACGAGCACCTTCGGCCTTGTCATCAGACATTTTCCGAAGCCTCTGCTTTCTGGGTCTGAAGGATGGGTCAACATTGAGCGAGTGTTCAATAACATCCCTGTTAACTCCGCAAAGATCATTGGCTGACCATGCAAAAACATCTTTGTTGTTGAACAAAAACCTTATCAAGGTTTTCTCCTGTTTTTCGGATAATTGAGAGCCCAACAGCACCCTCTGCTCTGCTATGTCCTCACATAAGAGCATGGGCTTCGGCTGATCTGCTGAAGCTGCTTTCTCCCTTCTGAATTTGTACTGTTCACAAGCTTCAGCTCCATCTATGTTATGGATTGCTTTTGAGTCAGTCCAGTTTCCCTCAGCCCTTCTGGCAGCTTCCTGACTCCCATGAATAGCAATGGGTCCTTGATCCGAAGGTATCTTCATGCAAAGGTAAGCAGGATGAAGAATTGCTTCGAAAGCATTGAGGGTGCCACGACCAATAATTGCATTGTAAGGGTATTCCATGTCAACAATGTCAAACACAACTTGCTCAGTTCTGGTGTTGTTGATGAATCCGAAGGTCACTGGCATGGTGATCTTGCCCAGTGCTACAATCTGTCTTCCTCCGAAGCCACAGAGAGGGTGTGTAGCATCATGAATCTTATCTTCTGGCTCTTGCATTTGCCTGAAGGCCTTAGCAAATATGATATCAGCTGCACTGCCTGTATCAACCAAGACATTATGGACCAGAAACCCTTTGATAACGCAAGAAATAACCATAGCATCGTTATGAGGAAAATCCTTGAGCTGAAGGTCCTCCTGGGAGAAGGTGATTGGTATGTGGGACCACCTTGACTTGATGAAGGGTCCCTGCACTCCAACATGTTGTACCCTTCTCTGCGCCTCTTTCTTTTGCCTTTTGTTGGCTGGTTCTGAGCACGAACCACCTGTTATCGGGAGCACCAGCTTCGGAGCCGAAGCAGCTCCATCTCGATCGTTGAACGAAGCCATCAGCTCAAAAAAGTGGAAGTGAGTTCACCGGAGGTGGGCGCCAATGTTGGGGACTTGTTCTCAAATGCTATGAATTAAGAATAAGGCAACATAAAATATTAAATATTAATGCTCTTCGTCCGCGGAAGCATTATCTCCCCAAGGATTTAATGAGCTTCGGACGAAGGCCATAAACAAAATATCACGAAAGTCATACCTTCGTGATCAGACTCGAAAGACAATATGAGGTAAAATGTAAAATATAAGGCATTATAGAAAGACATGCCGAAAATGAATAACAATATTCACATATATTTTATTATGTGAACGTAAATATTGAAACATAACATTTAGGTACATTTATACCTTCGTCTTAGCAGAAAGCAATAATTCCAGCGTAATGTGCCAGTGATTACAAGATTGCGTGAACAGTACAGAGGTACTGTTCACCTATTTATAGGCACAGGGCGTAGCCTGTGAGGAATTACAATCATATCCCTCATAAGGGATTACAACGGTGACTCAAACATTTATGGACTAAAAGGTCATTCTACTTTTATGTCGGTTTGCAGATTCCGAAGCTTCATGAAGAGGAACCTTCGGTCATCTCATACTAACAACTTCAGCCGAAAACTGCTTCTTCCTACAAGACCTTCGGCGACGAAGCATAGTCCCAACACTTGTCGACATGTCTTGATATCATATGTAGAGCCTATGATAAAAATTTGAGCGTGTTTCATGAAAGTTGTCACACACTATGTGTAGAAACCTAGCCGACCTCCATATAAGTTTTATGATTTCATGTGAGGGTCGGCTAGGTTTCTACACATAGTGCGTGATAACTTTCACGAAACAGTCTCAAATTTTTATCATAGGCTCTACATATGATATCATGACATGTCGACAAGTTTCATGATTTTCTGATTTTGTTTGTGTTTTATACAATTTTAAAACAACTGGATCACAAGTTCACGGTCATGTTTCGTGAGCATGGTGCTCGAAAATTCCAGTCAATTCCTGAAATAGGCCGTAACATGTGCTAAATAACATGAATATAATTTTTGCATTCACCGTTTTCCATTTTTCGAGTGACTTGCAGTTCAAATCTGAATTATCCGAAGAAATTCAATTAAACGAACTAAATCTAACAGGTATAGCAAACATTTTGATAATTGTGCCAAAATTGAATATGTAGGTCTACATAGTGTAGGAACACACCACAAAAAGTTTGGTGGGAAAAAGAAAAAAATAAAAATATACTTTGCCGAGTGTCAGAAAAGACACTCGTCAAAATATAGGTTTGCCGAGTGCTCAACAGGGAACACTCGGCAAAGAGGTAAGTTTGCCGAGTGTCGTCTCTGGACACTCAGCATAGATAACGACCGTCACCTATTGACGGCTGCTGACGGCTCTTTGCCGTGCGCCTCATTTCGCCGAGAGTTTGACACTCGGCAAAGATTTCTTTGCCGAGGGTCATTATGTGCCGAGTGTTTCGCACTCGGCAAAAGATATCTGTGTCGAGTGTCGTTTTTCACCGAGAGTGGCACTCGACAAAGACTATTTTGCCGAGTGCCCGATATACTACACTCGGCAAATCTCGTGGCACTCGACAAAGAGCCTGTTTCCGGTAGTGATTAGTTCTTTAACTAGGTTGTTTAATCACTCTCTTTAGTGAAGAATATGTAGCACATATATGTGTATTTTATGACAATAATATGATGAAAAAGTTAAACAATATTATCAATAATGTTCAATAAGAACAATCTTCCATAATTATATTGTTGGATAATAATTATATTCTTCTGGGTTATTAATGGTTCTTATATCTAACTTAGTCTTTTTTTTGCTTTGCTGATCTTTGTAGGAAAAGGTGGAGTACAGAAAGTCATGTCACAGATGTATGGTTCTTTAAGATTGAAGCTAGATTAGGCCATATATTTCTTGAAGCTGTAGAGAGGCATTAAGTGGCGATAAAGAACATAATTGAAACTATCTGTCCATGTAACAATTGCAAAGATCATCTCACACAAAATGATGTGACTGTAATTAGATAACCCATGATTGTGCAGTTTGGATCGATCTTGGTGAAACAACCATTAATATTGAGCCATGAGAAGCAAATATGGAAGAAAAACTTGAAGCATTTATAGCTAGACCTGATGCAGACATATTGAGTTCCTATGAATAATTTGGTGTTGGTGTTGGTGGTCGAGCTACTGAGGACGAAGCTGGTGCCAATGATTGGATGGCCAAGGATGTTTGAGGATGAAGATGGTGGCAATAATGATGGTGGAGTATGTGAGGGGCACAAAGTGGAAGGTGATAATTTGGAGGGAATGCTTTGTGCCATTGGACGAAAGGCTAAGTATGGTGTTGAAAAATTTGGAAACGACAAAAACAACATAGGTTTGTATGGTGTTGAAATGGGTTGTTCGACACACTAGACAGTGCTATATTTTGTGCTTGAGGTATAGGTGTACATTCGGGCTGCCCGGCCCGGCCCAGCCCAAGCCCGAAAAGGCCTGTATTATTTGAATTTTGGGTCGGCCCGACCCGTTTGAATTTCGGGCCGTGCCGGGCCAGCCCATGGGCCTAGCCCTCGGCCCACAGCCCGACCCGTAATTGCTTAAACGTGCCGGGCTCATTTCAGACGGCCCGAAATTATAAAAGGCCGAAATTCAATTTTTGGCCCGAAATTCACATTAGGGCCCGAAATTAAGTTTTTGGCCCGAAATTCACATCAGAGCCCGAAATTCAAAAAAAATAATAAAACAAATAAAAGATAAGACAAATAAATTTGAACAAAAGCAAACTTAATATTTGTATTAAAGTTACCACGCTATGCAATGACTACCTCGTTTACAATCATTTTGTTAGAAGGAAAAAGAGTATAATCAGCTCTATACAAAGTTTGTAACAGTCTATTATCTAATGTTCATAACAAAAGTAAAATTACATCACATACTCTAATTCAAAGCTACAAAAAACATCTAACTAGCATTATCTCTAGCTTTGTGTTTTTTATCAAGTATATAAAAGTGTGGAATGAAGTGTGGTTTTAATAAATATATGAGCCTTTTTGTGCCTCTATATGGGCCATTTCGTGTCTGCCTTAAACGGGTCGTGCTCGTGCCTGCCCATGGGCCGTGACCTCGGCCCAGACCTAGCCTGATATAACGGGCCGTGCTAGCCCGACACTAAAATATTTCGGGCCGTGTCGTGCCTGGGCCGTGCTTTTTTCCGTGCTTTGGGCCGGCCCATCAGGCCCAGCCCAAATGTACACCTATAGCATGAGGTGCTCATCCTAAAGCCTAAGTACAATTGGGTAAGGAAAATTGACTAATGTGCATTTAACTTAATGTTTTGGTGTTTGATAATCAATATAACATTTGGTCCAATGTTAGTGTCTTTGGTTATAATTCAAATATGAAAAGTAGAACAGAACTAAGGTAAAATAGTGATCCATATGATCAACACCTCAAACAAGACACTAGACAACCCATTGAAGATCTACAAGAACATGAAAGAGTCCAAGACACAAGGT
Source organism: Zea mays (assembly GCF_902167145.1). Lineage (NCBI taxonomy): Eukaryota > Viridiplantae > Streptophyta > Magnoliopsida > Poales > Poaceae > Zea > Zea mays. The sequence goes on along the minus strand of NC_050099.1, from coordinate 156,449,457 downwards.
ATAACCAAAATAGGGCAAAATATCACGAAGAAACAATGAGAGGTGTTTTAGAAGCTATTAGACTGGGGCGTTGGACTATCTTGAGGGAACATTAGAACATATGATCATAGCTACCCTAGTTGGTAGAGGAGCTCTTGCATCAGACCAAAAGTGGCAAGGCGTCGGAGTATGTTCTCACACTATTCATGCTTAGGAGGAACATAGAAGCCTCCTTGAATGAGATTATCAGATCATCGAGGATGAAGTATGATGAGGCACTAAAAGTGGCCTAGAGGAGGGTGAATAGGCCACACTTGAAAATTTCATCAAGAACACAAATGAACTGAGAATAACCAGTTCAACTAGTGCAGGCCGGTTCAACCGCTACCAAGGATGGTTCAACTACTCTAAACCAGTTCAATGGAAAAACGAGAAATAAAATTTATGTATGTGATGTCCTTGATGTTCCTTAATGTTGTAGGAAGTACATCTAAAAGGGAAACTTCTCAAAACCTACACACCACAAATTTATGGGCAAAAATTCACAATGTAATGTGAGTATGAAGAATAAGAACAATCACAATAATCAAGAACACAAGAGACACAGGGATTTATCCCAAGGTCCGATCACGCCACCAAGGTGCCCTACTTCCTCATTGAGCTGCCCACAAAGAGTCGGGTCTCTTTCAACCCTAATCCTCCCCTCAACGACAACCCAAAGGCAGGAAATAGCACACCCCATAGATTTCTCAATGTAACAATGGCTACTTGTTCTCTAGACTATATAAAGGGAACCTAGCCTCCCATAGAAACCCAAGCAGACTTAGCCTACAGACCAACTAGCATTCAACAAGACAAATTGACATCCTCTCATCCAACTAAGTTTCTAGTAGACATACAAGCACGAGAGCTCAAGATTCACCTTGTAACACATTCCCAATCATCGACAAAGACTTTAACATAGTAGTAGACGTAGGGTACTTCTATAAACCAGTCTAAATCTTCTCAAAAGCTCACCAAAGCAAAGCCATTAGAATGGTAGCTCGTGAAATCCCCCACTAACATACAAATTTACTTGTCGTGAGTTCAAAACCCTGACACATTGGCTTTATCGAACAAAATCCATGTACTAACCTAGAGTTGCTCATGGTAACCCACTAAGGGCTGATTTGGTGACAAGGGGATCACGGGAGGATTGGAGGGGGAAATGAACTAATTCCCCCCTCAACCCCCTCCAATCCCTCATGTGATCCCTGGTCACCAAATCGGCCCTAAGGGAAATACTGAACCCCCAACCTAGGAAGAATGGGCTCAAGAACCAATTGAGTACCTTAATCTCCCTAGGCTCGATATTAAGGATCAATCGACTGATTATTTGGGGTTCTCATGGGACTTACCTAATTGTGGCATGTGCACAACCCTCTTGGCAATAAAAGCTAGTGTTGTACAGCCTAGCAAACAAGAGAGAATGTAAGCCTAAGAATGATTCAAATATGCTTGATTGCTCAAGATGTAATTTCTCTAAATGGGGATGACTAGAAACAATAACAACATATGGAGGCCAAAAAGTAGGAAGAAATCACGTCAATGTGGCTATAAAAATCATAGATGAGGCACTTCACCCTCCATCCAAGTCTCCATGACATAAAAAAAGGATCTACATGAGCATGAATCATGGACCCTAGGCCATGTGAGGAAAGTCAAACCCCTTGGTTTTGGATTTAGGGAAGAAGGTGGCCACCGAGTGGAAGGAAGAAGAGGAAACTAACGAAGAAGCCATTAGGGGATTCTTAAGCAACAATAGTTGCTGAAGTCCCCCAAACCTCACGGGAGGGCCAAGGCAAGAGTGTGCATGAACCATCCTAGATTGACCTAGGTAGAGATGAGGAAGCAGAAGGCCGCAACTTGACTATAAACTTCTACATATGGCAACATGAAGGATAGCCTCGATCAATAACATTTAGAGGGAGGGGGTGACCCCATTTATCCTAAGGCATATGTGAACATTCCCCTCACACCATGACATGGATCTACTCCTTCCTCTCCACCATATCTATATTTTGTTGTACTCCCACCAATCTCACAAAGAGGTGCCTCCAGCACCAAAAAGATTCACATGGAGGGCACCATCCCACTCTAGGAAACCCTTCATATTGGTGGAAGTAAGATAGAGCTTGTGTGGAATACCTTCTAGCCTCCCTCGCTAAGAAGGTGATTTATAGCCCGGGCAAGAGGAACACAAAGAGCTAGGCTATGAAATTATCCACCAATAGAAGATGACTCAAAAGGATCGATGGTACTAGGGCCCAACACCCCTGAGTAGTCACAACCTATGAACCATGCCATCCACACACGCGCGCACGCTCATGCATAGAGACTGAGGGGCCACACCCTCTCAAATTCACCACATTGGACCAACAACTCAGAACTATGCATTCAAAATTCCAAACCATTCAACCCTTAGATCATCACCACATGACATGGTGCTTTGCTCCATACAAAGCATGGTTCCCCATGCATAATAACACCTCCTACCAGCATAGCACTCAAGGAATATCAAAAGACTACACCAAGTAGTGGCAGAGGAGCTATGCACAAGGAAGTTGCCTAGACTACCGATAAACTAAGCCCATGATGGGGCCATGGGGCACTAGCATGCATCATTAGAAGCTCAAAGGACCAGCTGATAGATATCATGTGGCCGCTCCCAAGATAGAAGATTAAGAGCAATGGCGCTGCATGGTGGGCCTACCATCAGCCTTCCACTTGAGTGGCGGAGCACCTTAGTAGTTGAATGTGCAGCTCGAGCTTATGGATCTAAATGGAATTATCTAAACTTTACATCGACTTGTATGAAAGGAATATTTTATATCTCTCAATGTGACTCATATGTAAATTGTAATTTTAGATGGACATTCCTATGCTCTGATATACTTGGTTTGCCTTTTCTTCTCATGATTTGCTTGTAGCCAACAAAAGAGCTACTCTAAGCATGTTAGGGTTCCTTCTAATAATGAAACATTTGTCTAATAAAACTCTTGTTTTTGGATTGGCTTTTTGAGAGTTAAAGTCAATTTTCTAGATAGTGGTTCCTTCAAAGTACAAAGAGGGGGGGTTAGATTTTGGAAAAACAATTGGTTAGGAACCAAAACCTTTAGAGATGGATCTCCAAATCTTTATAGAATTTTAAGTAAGAAGGATCATATGATGGCAAATATTTTATGGATTGTAGCACTTAAACTATCATTGAGATGGGGTTTAGTAAACAAAAAAATCAACTCTTGGTATTAGGGCTAGAAACAAGCGGAGTCGAGCTCGGTTCGGTGCGGCTCGCTGGCTGACCGAGCTCGGCTCGTCTTGGCTCGCTCACTCAACGAGCTGAAGAAGGAGGCTCGGCTCACAAGCTACACCTTGATAAATAATATTGCATTATATCATGACTTAATAATATATAAATGTGAAAAATATAATCACCATTCAATATTATAAGTAATCTAAATCATGAACTATCATATATTCATCATCAAAGGCTAAGGAAGGAGTCCAATATCTATAAAATTATCTAATATCCACCATTATTCTATAGGTTGATTAATTTGGCATCGCTCGCGAGCCAGAACGAGCCGGCTCGACACGACTCGTTGGACCAACGACCTCGAAAATCAGGCTTGGCTTGGCTCGCAAGCTGCTCTAAGCCAAGCCAAGCCGAGCCAAGCCGCCCTGAGCTCGAGCCAGCTCATGAGCCTCGAGATCTTTTCCAGCCCTACTTCATATGACTTAGTATTAAAAGTTGTCCCAATTATTCTCACAACTAATAGGGGTTTATTTTGGTAGAACCTTACTAAGAATGTCTTCTTCATGATCTAGTCTCTTTATAGGACTATGATTTGGTAAGGAGTCCTCCTAGCTAAACTCCCACTTTGGAAACTAAGAGTACCACTAAAGATCAAAATTTTCCTTTAATGCATACAACATGGAGTTACGCTTACTAAGGATAACTTAGCAAATATTAAATTGGTAAGAAATTGTCAAATGCTTTTTTAGTTATGGTGAGACTATTTAACATTAAATTTTTTGTTGCTATTTTGTTTGGAATGTGGTGTACATCACATTTCGAATACAACTGCCGACTATTTTCTCTAATATATTTGGCTCTTGGCTAAATAGCTTTTGTCCTAAGTTTGGTGTGACACAACAGGATAAGAGACTCCCTAACCCATGGTGTAGAGGGCAATGGACATGTATGATAACCCCTTTAAGGCCTACTTTGGGTACTCTAGTATTGATCCCAATCCACATGTATTGAGGTAGATTGGGTATAACTTAAACCAATTTACACCCCAATCCACATCAACACATGTGGATTGGGGTCAATACTAGAGTACGCAAACAAAGCCTAAGGTAGAGGGGGATCCTTGCACCCCATGGAAGCCTCAAGAAGGTGCATGGGGAAGGCGCTGTCGTGGCAGACAACACATGATGGTCAAGCGCCAAACTACGTCAAGTACATGAGAGAATGGTTGCGGTGTTGTCGACTCCCTCCTCCATGACAAAGGAAGCATCAGATGATGCTAAGATGGAGAAATTAGAGGTGATAAGTGAAGAAGTCCCAAGTCATGAACCACTTGCTTTTGTACCCATATCCTCCATGATATATAAGAGGAGGCATGGGCTCCTCTAGAAGGGGATCTAAAAATCATGTAGCCAAGATAGGGAGATCATCAAGATCAACCCGATATAAATAGCATATTGGCTCACGTAATCGAGCATAAGTCGACTCGAACCCTAGGATAGCACCACACAATCTCTAGCCAAACTCTTCTTCCATGCTGATTGTTGTAAGAAACCCCTGATTAGGCTTTCCTAACACAAAGAACATTATAATGGTGCACTTATGGTTTAGAGGTTTGAACGAACTAAGATAAATTGTTCATGACTCTGAGTGTTTTGAGAATGTCCAAACCACTAGAGAGAGATATCGATCTACGACGAACAATATGATGCATATCGTGATGACAAACCCGACCATGACACTAAGTCTAACACTTATCTGGCATGATAGAGACAATGATATATTATGACAGTTTCCGCAAAATTTGGGCGACATTTCTGAAATCGTTTGAAGCGTAGATTTGTATTTTTCATTTCTAGTTGTCGGCCACTAGCTCGCTCTAGTTGGGCTAAAATCTTGTTTGCTTTTTTTATCTCCTAGTCATTTAAGGCTTATGACCTTGTTTTATGGTCAACGGTCAGTTATGTCAGATAGTAGAAGCTCAAATCTTGTTCCATCGTCGTTAAAAAAAGTGGGTTAGGATTATGTTTTTTGTCAAGTCAGGGTTATGGTTATGGTTGCTATATTGCATTGAACGACAGAAATAAGCGCTATATATGTATGAAAAATAAAGGTTCGAGAATTAGAACTATTGTAGCTAGATATTTTCCCTACAGATTAAAGCACTAGAGTGAAACGGTTGGACGATAGCTTTCGGAAGGGGGTAGGTGGAAAAGCTAGCAAAACCTGCCCTGATCCAGCCTACTCACTACCAGAAACAGCTTCTTTGCCGAGTGTCTAAAGCACTCGGCAAAGCCTAGAAAACACTCGGTGAAGGCTTTGCCGAATGTGACAAAGAAAGCTCAGCGAATTATACATCGACAACGACTTCTTTGTCGAGTACTTTTCATCGGACACTCGGCAAAGTCTTTACTGAGTGTCACTCGGTACTCAGCAAAGAAAAGTCATCGTCACGACGCTAGGTAACGGTGACGGAGCCTGTGTCGAGTGCCCACAGCAAGACACTCGGTAAAGGCTCACTTTTTGCCGAGTGTCCACTATCTTTGTCGAGTGTCCACTGTACTGACTGAAAGCATCTAGGCCCCCAGTTGGTTTTAGTGATTAATGACAACGTAATATTATATGTGACTAACGTGTGTTTTGCAGAGACAAATGGTAAGTTAGGTCGCATGACAGGTAGAAGTACTACAACGGTGAAAACAATCCCAGAGATAAGAACTCGAAGCGACGGCTAAAACGACGAAACAAAAGGTGAAGGTCTACGGAGTCCGAGTGTCAAGGAGATGTGGACACTCGCGATTTAGTTAGGTCTTTTATTCTCTTTTAGCCGTACTATAAAGAGGGGTTGTCGATGAGTAGTTTGACCAAGAGAGTTCTAGTGTAGTGTTGGTGCACAATCACACTCATATACAGTGCTAGGTGTCACTCTAGAACTCACACACAAGTTAGAGCGAAAACCGATTTGAAAATCAGCTGAAAAACAAGAGTTAGTGTTTCTGGCCTTGGGGCACCGGACTGTCCGGTGTGCACCGGACTGTCCGGTGCACCCTCTGCCAGGTGGGGCCAGGCTGGTCCGCGGCAGAGGCTTTCCCTCCGCAGAAACCCGAGAGCGTAGCTTTCAAAGTTGAATTTTAGTGGCACAACGGACACCGCACCGGACTGTCCGGTGTGCACCGGACAGTGAACTGTTCACTGTCCGGTGTGCCATGAGTCCAACGGCTAGCTGTCAGAACTAGCCGTTGGAAACGACCGTTGGCGCACCGGTGGCGCACCGTTGGCGCACCGGTGGCGCACCGGACTGTCCGGTGCGCCATTGCGCAGTGAAATGCCTGTAACGACTAGTTGGTGGGTGAGGGCTATTTATACCCCCTCCACCCACCATATTCAATGTCTTGCACTCCACATTTATTCCAGCACATTGCTAGAGCATTGCAAGCACCAAAAGCCTAGTGAGGAGATTAGAGAATCATAATCCGCGTTTGTTCCTCATTAGCGCTAGTGAGAGCCACCTAGAGCACACACCACTTGCATTAGGCTTCTCTTGGTCAAGCGAAAGTCTACGACTTGTTACTCTTGGTGATCGGCATCACCTAGACGGCTTGGTGGCGTTGGGAGCTCGGTGATCACCGTGAAGATCTTGTTGGTGACCCGACTCAAGTTTGTAAGCGGTCTCGAGGGATCCACCGCGCCGGAGTGGCAAAGGATCATCTCATAGTGAGCACTTGGTTCTTGCGAGGACCAAGGGGGAGCGATACCCTTGCGCGGGTGCTCCAACGAGGACTAGTGGAGAGTGCCGACTCTTCGATACCTCGGGAAAAATTGGAGGAGTCTTCTAAACTTTGCTTTACATTCCGCACTTAATTCAAGCACTTTACATTGTGTATTTGTTTAGCAAGTATTTGAAGTATTGTCTTAGCTTTATTGCATTTCTAGTATTATATTCTTAGTACTAGTTGTTGGGGTGAAGTTGGGCTCTTGCTTAGCTCTTGCTTAGGTTTTAATTAGTGTTAATTTTAAGAGAAGCCCAATTCACCCCCCCCCTCTTGGGCATCGTGATCGTTTCAATTGGTATCAGAGCCTTGTTTCTCATAGATTAGCTTAACCGCTAGAGTTACGATGTCCGGTGGGGATGGACCTCCTCCCGTTTTTGATGGTGACGATTTTCCTTATTGGAAAATTCGTATGGAAGCATACTTAGAGGCTATAGACATTGGTGTCTATAAAGCCGCCACACAAGGATTCCCCGAACCTAGAGATCCCACAAATCTCGTAGGTGATGAGTTCAATTATGAGAAATGGAATGCTAAGGCCAAAAACACCCTTTTTAGAGGCCTTTGCAAAGATGTGTTCAATAGAGTAAGAAATCATAAAAATGCTCATGATTTGTGGATGGACATTTGTGCTCTACACGAAGGAACTAGAAGTGAACGTGAGGAAAGATACCACATAGCCATGCGAAAGTTAAATTCTTTTGAAATGCTTACTAATGAAAATGCAAATGCTATGTACTCATGACTTAATATTCTTGTAGAGGAAGTTAATGGATTGGGGCTTACTCAAATCTCACAACCAGATGTTGTGAGGAAGATTCTCAGTGTCCTCCCAATAGACAAATATGGACACATTGTCACTGTGCTACATCAAATGGATCTTTCAGTTACCACACCTACACAAATTTTGGGAAAGATCAATGCCCATGAAATGTACATGCACATCAACGACAAAGAAGAATCATCTTCCAAAAGAAAGGATTTGGCTCTCAAAGCAAATCATGAAAGAAAAGGAAAAGCAAAAATACAAGTTGAGGAAGAATCCTCAAGTGATGATGACCTTGATGCAAACATTGCCTTGATGGTAAGGAAGACCACCAAGATGTTGAAGAAGCTAAATAGAGAAGGAATCAAATTTGATTCAAGGAAGAAGAAATTCTTTTCCAACAAAAGAAAGCTCATTTCTGAGATGGACTGCTACAACTGTGGTGAGCTCGGTCATCTTGCTCATCAATGCAACAAGCCCAAGAAGAATAAGTTCAAGGGCAAGAAAGAAGATGAAAGCGATGATGAAAAGAAGGAAAAGAAATTCTTCAAGAGGAAGGATGGGAAGCAAAAGAGGTTTCACAAGAAGAAGAATGGAAAGGCATATATTGTTGGCGACTGGCTCACCGACATCGAATCATCAAGTGGGTCTTCTTCAAGTGAAGAAGAGAATGATGAAAAAGTTGCCGCCATCGCCGGGGACTTCTCTTCACCACCACCATCGCCATCATCGACTTCTCACCTATGCCTCATGGCTAGGGGTGAACGGAAGGTACAAAATGATATTAATATTGCTGATGATAGTGATAGTGATAGTGATGAGGAATTTGCTTCACCTTCATATGATGAGTTAGCTGACTTGCTTAAAGAATATACTCAAATCATTAGAAAGTCAAAAGCTAAGTGTGATAGGTTGAAAAATGAAAATGAATCTTTAAATGCCAAATATGACATAGTTATAAAGGCTAGTGATGAAATAAAAGAAGAGAATAAAACTATGTCATCAACTATAAATGAGCTCACAAACTCCCTAAAAGATGCTAAGGAAAAATATGACAAATTAAATGAAGCTAATAGGGAGTTGCAAAATAGACTAGTAAAGATCAAGAAAGACTATACTCAAATTAAATTTGATCATGACAATCTTCTTGTTGAAAATGAACTTTTATCTTGCAAAACACATGAGGCTATTAACCCTGTTGTTAAGTTTGATGTAGCAACCTCATGTGATGATTTGATTCAAGAAGAGCAAACTAGTCTACATGCTGAATTGACTGAAAAAGTTGAAGTCCTGACTTTAGACAACCAAAAATTGAAGAATTACTTGACTGATGCAACTACTAGAGGAAAGGTTGCTATTGAGAACAATGATTTCAACAATGAGTTGGCAGTGGATAATCAAAGGCTTAAGAATGAGGTCAAGAAACTAAAAAGTGAAAATGAACATCTTGCAACAAGTGTGCAAAAGTTCAACAAGGGTCAATACCTCCAAAATGAGCTGCTTATGAACACTGTTATGAAAAATAACAAGAGTGGTATTGGATACAATGCTTTTGTGCAAAAGAAAGCTATCACTCAATACAAGCCAAAGCAGACTCACAAGCCTATCAAATGCTTTGAGTGTGGAAATGAAGGTCATTTTGCCCACAACTGCAAAGCTAAACCACCAACTCCCTTGCCTAAGCACTCAAGACCATTTGCTTTCAATGCTCACTATGTTCTAAGAAAGGTTGCAAATGGAAAGGTTAAGGTTACATTCCTAGGTCCACCAAACAAGAGTAGACCTAGACAAATCTGGGTGGCAAAGTCCTTAATTGAGAGAGTCACTGGTCCTATGCAATATAGGGCCCTCAAAACTCAAGCTTGAATTATCTGTGAATGTAGGTGAACTACAAGACCGGTGGGAGCCATTGGGTTATTGACAGTGGTTGCACACAACATATGGCAGGCAACCCACGGATGTTCACCTCACTAGATGAAAATGTTGATGGTCAAGATAAAATCACATTTGGAGACAATTCAAAAGGAAAAGTGCAAGGACTTGGCAAGGTGGCAATCTCAAATGATTTATCAATATCAAATGTTCTCTTAGTTGCACCTTTGAGCTTCAATTTATTATCAGTGGGTCAACTCTGTGATCTTGGACTTCAATGCTTATTCACTCCAACAGAGGTTATTGTAACAAAGATGGATGATGAATCAATGGTATTCAAGGGATTTAGATACAACAACCTCTACTTAGTGGATTTCACTTCAGAAGATGCAGACTTAAGAACTTGCCTCTTCACCAAAGCTTCTCTTGGATGGCTTTGGCATAGGAGGCTTGCACATGTTGGGATGAGCACACTCAAAAAGGTATTAAAGAAAGATATGGTTAGAGGATTAAAGGATGTGGTGTTTGAAAAAGACAAGCCATGCAGTGCATGTCAAGCTGGAAAGCAAGTTGCTAATACACATCCCACTAAAGCTTTCATGTCAACATCAAGGCCACTGGAACTACTTCATATGGATTTATTTGGACCTACAAATTATGTCAGTGCCGGTGGCAACCTCTACTGTCTAGTGATTGTTGATGACTTCTCAAGATACACTTGGGTGTTCTTTCTCCATGACAAATCTGAAGTTGCATCTATATTCAAGAAGTTTGCCAAGAAAGCACAAAATGAATTTGATTGCAAGATTAAGAAGATTAGAAGTGACAATGGCAAAGAATTTGACAACACCAACATTCATGAGTACTGTGATGAAATTGGGATCAAGCATGAAGTATCTGCCACATACACACCTCAACAAAATGGAGTTGTTGAAAGGAAAAATAGGACCTTGATCACTCTTGCAAGAACAATGATTGATGAGTATAACACACCGGAGAGGTTTTGGGCCGAAGCTGTCAACACTGCTTGTTATGCATCAAACAGGCTATTTCCTCACCGGCTACTTGCGAAGACTCCTTATGAACTGCTAAATGGGAAAAAGCCAGACGTCTCCTTCTTCCGGGTGTTTGGGTGCAAATGCTACATCTACAAGAAACGCCATCACCTAGGGAAGTTTCAAAGACGTTGTGATATTGGTTTTCTTTTGGGTTATTCATTAAAGTCCAAAGCATATCGAGTATTCAACCATGCCACTGGCGTGGTAGAAGAAACATATTATGTGGAATTTGATGAGACTAATGGCTCCCAAGGAGCACTTGAAAATCTTGATGATGTAGGTGATGAGCCACTTAGGGAAGCAATGAAGAACATGCCTATTGGAGCTATCAAACCAAAAGAAGATGAAGAAGAGGTGCAAATCATTGACAGGCCTTCTTCATCAAATGTACCACAAGATGATGAAAAAGATGAGAGGCATGCAAATGAAGATACATTTGTCTCTCATGAACAAGCAAGGGTACAAGCCGAAGATGTTGATGCTCCTGGATCCTCTTCCCAAGTGATTGACAGAAGAAACTCATCACTACTTCAAGCTCATCCACAAAACCAAATCACCGGGAGTCCTTCACAAGGGGTTATTACTCGATCACATAGACATGCTTCTTTTATTGAACATCACTCTTTTGTTTCTTGTGTTGAGCCTACTTGTATAGATGAGGCGCTACAGGATCCGGACTGGGTGAATGCCATGCATGAAGAACTTAACAACTTCACCCGTAACGAAGTTTGGACCCTGGAGAAGCCCCCACAAGATGCAAGAATCATTGGAACAAAGTGGGTGTTCAGAAACAAACAAGATGATCAAGGTGTGATTGTAAGAAACAAGGCAAGACTTGTCGCAAAGGGATTCTCTCAAGTTGAAGGCTTAGATTTTGGAGAGACCTTTGCACCGGTTGCTCGACTGGAAGCCATCCGTATCCTACTTGCATATGCATCATGCTATGATATAAAACTTTATCAAATGGATGTAAAAAGTGCATTTTTAAATGGCTTCATAAATGAACTTGTATATGTTGAGCAACCGCCTGGATTTGAAGACCCTAGATATCCTAACCATGCTTACAGGTTGTCCAAGGCGCTTTATGGGCTAAAGCAAGCTCCAAGGGCTTGGTATGAGCGTCTTCGCGACTTCCTCATCGAAAAGGGCTTCAAGATCGGGACCGTCGACACAACTCTCTTCACAAAGAAACATAACGGTGATATTTTCATTTGTCAAGTATATGTTGATGATATAATCTTTGGCTCGACAAATGACTATCATTGCAAGGAATTTGGTGAGTTGATGTCGAAGGAGTTCGAGATGTCAATGATTAGTGAGCTAACATACTTCCTCGGCTTTCAAGTCAAGCAAATGAAAGATGGTAACTTTCTCTCACAAGAGAAGTATACCAAAGACTTGTTGAAAAGGTTCAACATGGAGAAGTGCAAACCAATCAAGACCCCCATGCCTACAAATGGACATCTCGACTTAGATGAGGGAGGTAACCCGGTTAATCAAACTCTCTACCGTTCTATGATTGGTAGTTTATTATACCTTACCGCATCTAGGCCCGATATTATGTTTAGTGTCTGCATGTGTGCTAGATTTCAATCTAATCCTAAGAAAGCTCATCTTCGCGCTGTTAAGAGAATTCTTAGGTATCTCAGGCACACCACAAGCATTGGTCTGTGGTATCCCAAAGGAGCTACTTTTGATTTAATTGGCTATTCCGATTCGGATTATGCCGGTTGCAAAATTGATAGAAAAAGTACTTCTGGGGGATGCCATCTGCTTGGTAGATCACTAGTTTCATGGACATCCAAAAAGCAAAATAGTGTTGCCTTGTCAACTGCCGAAGCGGAATACATTGCTGCAGGTGCTTGTTGCACACAAATTTTATATATGAAACAAACTCTTCTAGACTACGGCGTAATTCTAGAAAAGGTACCTTTGTTGTGTGATAATGAAAGTTATGTTAAAATTGCTAATAATCCTGTACAACACTCTCGCACCAAGCACATTGATATCCGTCATCACTTCCTTAGAGATCATGTTGCTAAAGGAGATATCATTTTAGAAGGAGTGAGGTCGGAAGATCAACTAGCGGATATTTTCACTAAGCCTCTTGATAAGACCCGCTTTTGCATGTTGAGAAATGAACTAAATATTCTTGATCTCAGAAATTTTATGTAAAATGTCAAATGGTGTTGTCAAGCTTGCATTGCATGTTTAAATTCCTTGTATTGCATCTAGAGCTTGTCTAACCTAGTTAAGATAACCGCCAACAAAGCGAGTGAAAAAGCTTAACTCGGGTCAAACTTGACAAGTCTTAGTTTTAAGCTTTTAGCACTTAAATTCTTACTTTTTATGCAATTATTGGTTCTTGAAATATGCATGAGGTACTGCACTTAGGGGGAGTATTCAAAACTCAATTCACTCGTGAAAACCCCGAGTGCTAGCCAAAATGCAAATTTCACCATTTGCCTATTTTCTCTAAAAATTATCTAGCCTATGGCAAAATATTTTGAAAAGTATATGAGAGTGCCAATACCTGTCCCAACAAGTGTTATTTTGTGTGATTATAAGTTGGGATTTGGTTTGGTTGGGAGTTAGATAGAAAAATTCAAAATTTTCCAAACTCCCCTCTGTCTGGGCTCACCGGACAGTCCGGTGTGCACCGGACACTGCACTGTGCAATGTCCGGTGCACCGGCAGCCGCGCGCTAAAAATCCATTTTCCTGTGCGCTGTCCGGTGGTGCACCGGACAAGCTACTGTGCGCTGTCCGGTGTGCACCGGACAGGCACTGTAGACTGTCCGGTGCGCCCATATCGCGTTTTAAAAAAAGGCCTCCAGCCCGCAACCGAGCCAGAGGCTCATCTTCTCCAGCGCAATCCATCTCTGTCTCTCTGTCTCTGGCGTTTCCCAGCACCCGCCGGCGACCTCCCCTCTCCGGCGACCACCGTGCTCCGGCGATCGTGTGCCTGGGCTCATCCTCTCCCTCTCGGTGAGCAGCCCATCCATCTCTCCCTCTATCTCTTTCCCCTGCTCTCTGACTGTAACTGTGAGCACCCTTTTCACCTTTTGTGAAATTCTTCAAATTCTTGTCAAATCCAATGAATCCAATTGGTGGAATATGTTCAATTGTCCCCATTGTGTATCCCTGCAGGTTTCTAGCTCCTTCGGGAGGGTTTTCACTACTCAAATGGCCATTTCTCCGAAACCCTAATATCTCGCCCACCACGTGTTCGGTAAAATGCCCAAACCAGCCAAAAATGCTCCAATTGAACCCAAATTTTTTAGGCACCTTCACAACACTTCCAGCAACATCCTTGCCAAATTTCACGCCAATCCGAGTTTCCAGGCTTCAATTTCACCAAATTCCCCGTTTCGAGCGATCGTTTCCGAGCCGAGTGCCCAAATCTCTTTTTCTTCGCCTAAATTCAAACCAAGCACACACTTCACTCATATTCACCTACATAAACCTATTCGTGAAGTTTCGGCTCAATTCCATGTCGTTTTGTGCCTCAATTCGAATTCCAAACCTCATATGGCACTATTTATCGTTCAAACGTCGTTTTCACGCCGTTTGACCTATCGATCGTCTCGTCTCGTGTTTTCTGTGCCATATCTCTCTGTGTATGTATTTATTCACATTTCATATACTTATGACTATGTGACTAATACGTGCTCACCTCTTCTGTCATTTCAGTGACCTTGATTGCCCGTGTGCCGTCTCCCGTCCTGCCTGGATCGTCACCTCTCGTGTGAGCTTTCCAGGTAGTCATCTCATCTTTTGCTAATCTATCGGTCATTTTTGCTCTGTGCTTAGTCACTCTCTCTCATTTGCAGACATCAGTTCAGGATGCCACGCACGAAGAATGTGTCGGCGCCAGGGGGAGGCGATGATGAGGATCCTCGTCGCCCCTTCAGGCAGGTCAAGGGCAAGACTGTTTACTTGGAGCAGCAAGAAGGCCGCAAGAAGCGGCGTACGGACAGAGCAGCCCGTGCAGCGGCAGTAGCTGCAGCAGCCACTGCGCAGGCCGAGCTTGGAGATCAGCCGCAGACTCCGTCAGATCAGATCGCCTACTGTGTTCGTCGTCTCACCTCCCGGCCTCACTCCTCCACTCACACCTCCGCTTCCACTCCGCCACCCACTCTGCCTGCTCCCGTCACTCCTATTGCTCCATCCACCTCCACAGCCATACCCGCTACCACCACTACGCCAGCTTCCACTGCTCCTCCTCCTCCCGCTCCCGCTCCCGCTTCAGCTCCTCCTGTCCCTCCACCTCGATTCCGGGAGCGCGATGAGACTGAGGTTCGTCCTCTGGCTACGGATCCTCGACTGTTTGACCTTCAGCGTGCTACAGCGGCACGGGTACGTAGGTTCAGATACGTACCCGTGGAGTCTTGGCTACCAGCTCAGAGACACCCTGCAGCAGGTGACCTTTTTAGCACACGTATTCAGGAGTCGTTTTTCAGAGCTCAGATGTCTGCTCAGATAGCTCTGCGAGTGCACCGGCTTTTGGATCTTCCAGCCTTTTTGCTTGCAGCCGGTGCTGACTCTGAGGCGCACCTCACCTATCTGCCTGGCCTTCAGACCCTTCTGACTACCAGCGGCAGGTATGTTGAGGAGTGGGTTCGAGTCTTCTACGCCTCTGTATGGATAGACCCGGATCATCACTGGATGAGGTTCCGTTTTGAGCGAGAGGATGTGAAAGGGAATTAGGCTTACACCTAGTTCCTAAATAATTTTGGTGATTGAATTGCCCAACACAAATCCTTGGACTAACTAGTTTGCCCAAGTGTATAGATTATACAGGTGTAAAAAGGTTCACCCTCAGCCAATAAAAAGACCAAGTTTTGGATTCAATAAAGGAACAAGGGGCAACCGAAGGCACCCCTGGTCTGGCGCACCGGACTGTCCGGTGTGCCACCGGACAGTGAACAGTTCCTGTCCGGTGCACCAGGGGACTCAGACTCAAACTCTTCACCTTCGGGAATTCTCGGAAGCCGGCGCGCTATAATTCACCGGACTGTCCGGTGTGCACCGGACATGTCCGGTGCTCCAAGGAAGCGCGGTCTCCAGAACTCGCCAGCCTCGGGTTCGCGCGGCAGCCGCTCCGCTAAAATTCACCGGACTGTCCGGTGTGCCTGCGGAGCAACGGCTCTCTTCGGCGCCAACGGCTCCCTGCGGTGCATTTAATGCGCGCGCAGCGCGCGCAGACGGCAGACATGCCCATACCGGTGCACCGGACATCAAACAGTACATGTCCGGTGTGCACCGGACATCCAGGAGGGCCCACAAGTCAGAAGCTCCAACGGTCAGAATCCAACGGCAGTGATGACGTGGCAGGGGCACCGGACTGTCCGGTGTGCACCGGACTGTCCGGTGCGCCATCGAGCAGACGCCTCCAGCCAACGGTCAAGTTTGGTGGTTGGGGGCTATAAATACCCCAACCACCCCACCATTCATTGCATCCAAGTTTTCCATTTCTCAACTACTACAAGAGCCCTAGCATTCAATTCTAGACACACTAAAGAGATCAAATCCTCTCCAATTCCACACAAAGCCCTAGTAACTAGTGAGAGTGATTTGCCGTGTTCATTTGAGCTCTTGCGCTTGGATTGCTTCTTTTCTTTCTCACTTGTTCTTGAGATCACAACTCCATTGTAATCAAGGCAAGAGGCGCCAATTGTGTGGTGGCCCTTGCGGGGAAGTTTTGTTCCCGGCTTTGATTTGAGAAGAGAAGCTCACTCGGTCCAAGGGACCGTTTGAGAGAGGGAAGGGTTGAAAGAGACCCGGCCTTTGTGGCCTCCTCAACGGGGAGTAGGTTTGCAAGAACCGAACCTCGGTAAAACAAATCTCCGTGTCTCACTTGCTTATTCGCTTGGGATTTGTTTTGCGCCCTCTCTCGCGGACTCGTTTATATTTCTAACGCTAACCCGGCTTGTAGTTGTGTTTATATTTGTAAATTTCAGTTTCGCCCTATTCACCCCCCCTCTAGGCGACTATCTATTGGTATCAGAGCCCGCTGCTTCATTAGAGCCTAACCGCTCGAAGTGATGTCGGGAGATCACGCCAAGAAGGAGATGGAGACCGGCGAAAAGCCCACTACAAGCCACGGGAGCACTTCGTCGGAAGAGTCCCGCACCAAAAGGAGGGAGAAGAAGAAGAGCTCCTCCAACAAAGGGAAGGAGAAGAAATCTTCTTCTCACCACAAAGAGAAGAAGGAAAAATCTTCTTCCCACAAGCCGCATCGGAAAGGCGACAAGCACAAGAGGATGAGGAAGGTGGTCTACTACGAGACCGACACTTCATCAACTTCTACCTCCGACTCCGATGCGCCCTCCGTCACTTCTAAGCGCCAAGAGCGCAAGAAGTATAGTAAGATCCCCCTACGCTACCCTCGCATTTCCAAACATACACCTTTACTTTCCGTCCCATTAGGCAAACCACCAACTTTTGATGGTGAAGATTACGCTAGGTGGAGCGATTTAATGCGATTTCATCTAACCTCGCTCCACAAAAGCATATGGGATGTTGTTGAGTTTGGTGCGCAGGTACCATCTATAGGGGATGAGAACTATGATGAGGATGAGGTGGCCCAAATCGAGCACTTCAACTCTCAAGCGACAACGATACTCCTCGCCTCTTTAAGTAGAGAAGAGTATAACAAAGTGCAAGGGTTGAAGAGCGCCAAGGAGATTTGGGATGTGCTCAAAACTGCGCACGAGGGAGATGAGCTCACCAAGATCACCAAGCGGGAAACGATCGAGGGGGAGCTCGGTCGGTTCCGGCTTCACAAAGGGGAGGAGCCACAACACATGTACAACCGGCTCAAGACTTTGGTGAACCAAGTGCGCAACCTCGGGAGCGAGAAGTGGGACGACCACGAAGTGGTAAATGTTATTTTAAGATCTCTCATTTTTCTTAATCCCACTCAAGTTCAATTGATTCGTGGCAATCCTAGATATACTAAAATGACCCCCGAGGAAGTTATCGGGCATTTTGTAAGTTTTGAGTGCATGATAGAAGGCTCGAGGAAAATCAACGAGCTTGGCGACCCATCCGAAGCTCAACCCGTTGCATTCAAGGCAACGGAGGAGAAGAAGGAGGAGTCTACACCAAGTCGACAACCAATCGACGCCTCCAAGCTTGACAATGAGGAGATGGCGCTCGTCATCAAGAGCTTCCGCCAAATCCTCAAACAAAGGAGGGGGAAAGACTACAAGTCCCGCTCCAAGAAGGTTTGCTACAAATGTGGTAAGCCCGGTCATTTTATTGCTAAATGTCCTATATCTAGTGACAGTGACCGAGGCGACGACAAGAAGGGGAGAAGAAAGGAGAAGAAGAGGTACTACAAGAAGAAGGGCGGCGATGCCCATGTTTGTCGGGAATGGGATTCCGACGAAAGCTCAAGCGACTCCTCCGACGACGAGGACGCCGCCAACATCGCCGTCACCAAGGGACTCCTCTTCCCCAACGTCGGCCACAAGTGCCTCATGGCAAAGGACGGCAAAAAGAAGGTTAAATCTAAATCCTCCACTAAATATGAATCCTCTAGTGATGACAATGCTAGTGATGAGGAAGATAATTTGCGTTCCCTCTTTGCCAACCTTAACGTAGCTCAAAAGGAAAAATTGAATGAATTGGTTAGTGCTATTCATGAAAAGGATGACCTTTTGGATTCCCAAGAGGATTGTCTAATTAAAGAAAACAAAAAACATGTTAAGGTTAAGAAGGCTTATGCTCTTGAAATTGAGAAATGTGAAAAATTATCTAGTGAGCTAAGCACTTGTCGTGAGATGATTGACAACCTTAGAAATGAAAATACTATTTTAAGTGCTAAGGTTGATTCTCATGTTTGTAATGTTTCAATTCCCAATCCTAGAGATAATAATGATGATTTGCTTGCTAGGATTGAAGAATTAAACATTTCTCTTGCTAGCCTTAGATTAGAGAATGAAAATTTGATTGCTAAGGCTAAAGATCTTGATGTTTGCAAAATTACAATTGCCGATCTTAGAGATAAGAATGATATACTTCGTGCTAAGATTGTTGAACTTAGTTCTTGCAAACCATCTACATCTACCATTGAGCATGTCACTATTTGCACTAGATGTAGAAATGTTGATATTGATGCTATTCATGATCATATGGCTTTAATTAAACAACAAAATGATCATATAGCAAAACTAGATGCTAAAATTGCCGAGCATAACTTAGAAAATGAAAAATTTAAATTTGCTAGAAGTATGCTCTATAATGGGAGACGCTCTGGCATCAAGGATGGCATTGGCTTCCAAAGGGGAGACAATGTCAAACTTAATGCCCCTCCAAAGAACTTATCTAACTTTGTTAAGGGCAAGGCTCCCATGCCTCAGGATAACGAGGGTTACATTTTGTACCCTGCCGGCTATCCTGAGAGCAAAATTAGAAAGATTCATTCTAGGAAGTCTCACTCTGGCCCTAATCATGCTTATATGTATAAGGGTGAGACATCTAGCTCTAGGCAACCAACCCGTGCCAAGTTGCCTAAGAAGAAAATTCCTAATGCATCAAATGAACATAGTCTTTCATTTAAAACTTTTGATGCATCCTATGTTTTGACTAACAAATCCGGCAAGGTCGTTGCCAAGTTTGTTGGGGGCAAACACAAGGGGTCAAAGACTTGTGTTTGGGTACCCAAAGTTCTTGTTTCTAATGCCAAAGGACCCAAAACAGTTTGGGTACCTAAAGTCAAGAACTAAATTTGTTTTGTAGGTTTATGCATCCGGGGGCTCAAGTTGGATACTCGACAGCGGGTGCACAAACCACATGACCGGGGAGAAAAGGATGTTCTCCTCATATGAGAAAAACAAAGATCCCAAACGAGCTATCACATTCGGGGATGGAAATCAAGGTTTGGTCAAAGGTCTTGGTAAAATTGCTATATCTCCTGACCATTCCATTTCCAATGTTTTTCTTGTAGATTCTCTAGATTACAACTTGCTTTCTGTTTCTCAATTATGTCAAATGGGCTACAACTGTCTTTTTACTGATATTGGTGTCACTGTCTTTAGAAGAAGTGATGATTCAATAGCGTTTAAGGGAGTGTTAGAGGGTCAGCTATACTTGGTAGATTTTGATAGAGCTGAACTCGACACTTGCTTAATTGCTAAGACTAACATGGGCTGGCTCTGGCATCGCCGACTAGCACATGTTGGGATGAAGAATCTTCACAAGCTTCTGAAGGGAGAGCACATTTTAGGACTAACAAATGTTCATTTTGAGAAAGACAGGATTTGTAGCGCTTGCCAAGCTGGAAAGCAAGTTGGTACTCATCATCCGCATAAGAACATAATGACGACCGACAGGCCACTAGAGCTCCTACACATGGATCTATTCGGCCCGATCGCTTACATAAGCATCGGCGGGAGTAAGTACTGTCTAGTTATTGTGGATGATTATTCTCGCTTCACTTGGGTATTCTTTTTACAGGAAAAATCTCAAACCCAAGAAACTTTAAAAGGATTCTTGAGACGGGCTCAAAATGAGTTCGGCTTAAGGATCAAGAAAATAAGAAGCGACAATGGGACGGAGTTCAAGAACTCACAAATCGAAGGCTTCCTTGAGGAGGAGGGCATCAAGCATGAGTTCTCTTCTCCCTACACTCCACAACAAAATGGTGTAGTGGAGAGGAAGAATCGAACTCTATTGGACATGGCAAGAACCATGCTTGATGAATACAAGACACCGGACCGGTTTTGGGCCGAAGCGGTCAACACCGCCTGCTACGCCATCAACCGGTTATATCTTCACCGAATCCTCAAGAAGACATCATATGAACTCCTAACCGGTAAAAAGCCCAACATTTCATACTTTAGAGTTTTTGGTAGCAAATGCTTTATTCTTGTTAAAAGAGGTAGAAAATCTAAATTTGCTCCTAAAACTGTAGAAGGCTTTTTACTTGGTTATGACTCAAACACAAGGGCATATAGGGTCTTTAACAAGTCCACTGGACTAGTTGAAGTCTCATGTGACGTTGTGTTTGATGAAACTAACGGCTCTCAAGTAGAGCAAGTTGATCTTGATGAGATAGGTGAAGAACAGGCTCCATGCATAGCACTAAGGAACATGTCCATTGGGGATGTGTGTCCTAGGGAATCCGAAGAGCCTCCAAATGCACAAGATCAACCGTCCTCCTCCATGCAAGCATCTCCACCAACTCAAAATGAGGATGAGGCTCAAGTTGATGAAGGGCAAAATCAAGAAGATGAGCCACCTCAAGATAATGGCAATGATCAAGGGGGAGATGCAAATGATCAAGAAAAGGAGGATGAGGAAGAGCCAAGGCCGCCACACCCAAGAGTCCACCAAGCAATCCAATGAGATCACCCCGTCGACACCATCCTCGGCGACATCCATAAGGGGGTAACCACTCGATCTCGTGTTGCACATTTTTGTGAACATTACTCTTTTGTTTCCTCTATTGAGCCACACAGGGTAGAGGAAGCACTTCAAGATTCGGATTGGGTGATGGCAATGCAAGAGGAGCTCAACAATTTCACGAGGAATGAGGTATGGCATTTAGTTCCACGTCCTAACCAAAATGTTGTAGGAACCAAATGGGTCTTCCGCAACAAGCAAGATGAGCATGGTGTGGTGACAAGGAACAAAGCTCGACTCGTGGCCAAAGGGTATTCACAAGTCGAAGGTTTGGATTTCGGTGAAACCTATGCACCCGTAGCTAGGCTTGAGTCAATTCGCATATTATTGGCCTATGCTACTTACCATGGCTTTAAGCTCTATCAAATGGACGTGAAAAGTGCCTTCCTCAACGGACCAATCAAGGAAGAGGTCTACGTTGAGCAACCTCCCGGCTTTGAAGACAGTGAGTACCCTAACCATGTCTATAGGCTCTCTAAGGCGCTTTATGGGCTCAAGCAAGCCCCAAGAGCATGGTATGAATGCCTAAGAGATTTCCTTATTTCTAATGGCTTCAAAGTTGGCAAGGCCGATCCTACACTCTTTACTAAAACTCTTGAAAATGACTTGTTTGTATGCCAAATTTATGTTGATGATATTATATTTGGGTCTACTAACGAGTCTACATGTGAAGAGTTTAGTAGGATCATGACATAGAAATTCGAGATGTCAATGATGGGGGAGTTGAAGTATTTTCTAGGATTCCAAGTCAAGCAACTCCAAGAGGGCACCTTCATTAGCCAAACGAAGTACACTCAAGACATTCTAACCAAGTTTGGGATGAAGGATGCCAAACCCATCAAGACTCCCATGGGAACCAATGGGCATCTCGACCTCGACACGGGAGGTAAGTCCGTGGATCAAAAGGTATACCGGTCGATGATTGGTTCTTTGCTTTATTTATGTGCATCTCGACCGGACATTATGCTTTCCGTGTGCATGTGTGCAAGATTCCAATCCGACCCTAAGGAATCCCACCTTACGGCCGTAAAACGAATCTTGAGATACTTGGCTTATACACCTAAGTTTGGGCTTTGGTACCCTCGAGGATCCACATTTGATTTGATTGGTTATTCGGATGCCGATTGGGCGGGGTGCAAAATTAATAGGAAGAGCACATCGGGGACTTGCCAGTTCTTGGGAAGATCCTTGGTGTCTTGGGCTTCAAAGAAGCAAAATTCGGTCGCTCTTTCCACCGCCGAAGCCGAGTACATTGCCGCAGGACATTGTTGCGCGCAATTGCTTTGGATGAGGCAAACCCTGCGGGACTACGGTTACAAATTAACCAAAGTTCCTTTGCTATGTGATAATGAGAGTGCAATCAAAATGGCCGACAATCCCGTCAAGCATAGCCGCACTAAGCACATAGCCATTCGGTATCATTTTCTTAGGGATCACCAACAAAAGGGGGATATCGAGATTTCTTACATTAACACTAAAGATCAATTAGCCGATATCTTTACCAAGCCACTTGATGAACAATCTTTTACCAGACTTAGGCATGAGCTCAATATTCTTGATTCTAGAAATTTCTTTTGCTAGCTTGCACACATAGCTCATTTGAATACCTTTGATCATATCTCTTTTATATGCTATGACTAATGTGTTTTCAAGTCTATTTCAAACCAAGTCATAGGTAACTGAAAGGGAATTGGAGTCTTCGGCGAAGAAAAAGGCTTCCACTCCGTAACTCATACTTCGCCATCACTCCGAGCAACTCCCTATTCTTTGGGGGAGAAATGAGCATCAAAGAAAAGGACTTCATCCTTGGGGGAGAGAGTAAAAGCTCAAAAGCAAAAGGACCGGACTTCGTCCTTGGTATAATCTTAACTCATTCATTTATGACCAAAGAAGAAGAAAAACCTATAAAGGGCTCTAATGAATCCGTTTTTGGCGATTCATGCCAAAAAGGGGGAGAAATGAGCCCAAAGCAAAAGGACCGCACCACCACCACCAAATTCAAAAACTTAGTGCTTTCCAAAAGTATTTATCATTTGGTATCCTATTGTGTTCAAAAGGGGGAGAAAGTAGTATTTCAAAAATTGTATATCAAAACCCTCTTGAACACTAAGAGGTGGATCTCTTTTAGGGGAAGTTTTGTTTAGTCAAAGGAAAAGCATTTGAAACAGGGGGAGAAAATTTCAAATCTTGAAAATGCTTTACAAACTCTTATTCATTTACCTTTGACTATTTGCAAAAGATCTTTGAAATGGATTTACAAAAAGAATTTGCAAAAACAAAACTTGTGGTGCAAATGTGGTCCAAAATGTTACATAAGAAAGAAACATTCCATGCATATCTTGTAAGCAGTTATATTGGCTCAATTCCAAGCAACCTTTACACTTACATTATGCAAACTAGTTCAATTATGCACTTCTCTATTTGCTTTGGTTTGTGTTGGCATCAATCACCAAAAAGGGGGAGATTGAAAGGGAATTAGGCTTACACCTAGTTCCTAAATAATTTTGGTGATTGAATTGCCCAACACAAATCCTTGGACTAACTAGTTTGCCCAAGTGTATAGATTATACAGGTGTAAAAAGGTTCACCCTCAGCCAATAAAAAGACCAAGTTTTGGATTCAATAAAGGAACAAGGGGCAACCGAAGGCACCCCTGGTCTGGCGCACCGGACTGTCCGGTGTGCCACCGGACAGTGAACAGTTCCTGTCCGGTGCACCAGGGGACTCAGACTCAAACTCTTCACCTTCGGGAATTCTCGGAAGCCGGCGCGCTATAATTCACCGGACTGTCCGGTGTGCACCGGACATGTCCGGTGCTCCAAGGAAGCGCGGTCTCCAGAACTCGCCAGCCTCGGGTTCGCGCGGCAGCCGCTCCGCTAAAATTCACCGGACTGTCCGGTGTGCACCGGACTGTCCGGTGTGCCTGCGGAGCAACGGCTCTCTTCGGCGCCAACGGCTCCCTGCGGTGCATTTAATGCGCGCGCAGCGCGCGCAGACGGCAGACATGCCCATACCGGTGCACCGGACATCAAACAGTACATGTCCGGTGTGCACCGGACATCCAGGAGGGCCCACAAGTCAGAAGCTCCAACGGTCAGAATCCAACGGCAGTGATGACGTGGCAGGGGCACCGGACTGTCCGGTGTGCACCGGACTGTCCGGTGCGCCATCGAGCAGACGCCTCCAGCCAACGGTCAAGTTTGGTGGTTGGGGGCTATAAATACCCCAACCACCCCACCATTCATTGCATCCAAGTTTTCCATTTCTCAACTACTACAAGAGCTCTAGCATTCAATTCTAGACACACTAAAGAGATCAAATCCTCTCCAATTCCACACAAAGCCCTAGTAACTAGTGAGAGTGATTTGCCGTGTTCATTTGAGCTCTTGCGCTTGGATTGCTTCTTTTCTTTCTCACTTGTTCTTGAGATCACAACTCCATTGTAATCAAGGCAAGAGGCGCCAATTGTGTGGTGGCCCTTGCGGGGAAGTTTTGTTCCCGGCTTTGATTTGAGAAGAGAAGCTCACTCGGTCCAAGGGACCGTTTGAGAGAGGGAAGGGTTGAAAGAGACCCGGCCTTTGTGGCCTCCTCAACGGGGAGTAGGTTTGCAAGAACCGAACCTCGGTAAAACAAATCTCCGTGTCTCACTTGCTTATTCGCTTGGGATTTGTTTTGCGCCCTCTCTCGCGGACTCGTTTATATTTCTAACGCTAACCCGGCTTGTAGTTGTGTTTATATTTGTAAATTTCAGTTTCGCCCTATTCACCCCCCCTCTAGGCGACTATCAGGATGTCACCATTACTGCTAGTCAGATCCGCCAGCTCTTTGGATTCCCCGAGTCGACGACTCGTCTTCATAGCCTCTGCTACGGCACTTCTGACCCTCCTCGTCGCCCTCACAGCGGTGTAGCTCCGGGTACAGCTCACGTCGCGGCTCTGTTCCGTCCGCCCTTTTCAGATGGGTCACGACGTTCACCGGCAGATTTTACTACAGCAGCCAAGTATCTATATGAGCTTATCAGACGGACTCTTCTGCCGAGGATGGGATACAGGGAGGCTACCACTCATATTCAGCTTTGGCTCCTTGGTGCCCTGGTCTCCCACTCTGAGTTTGACGTTGTGGACTTCCTGATTTGTGAGATCGAGGACACCGTTTTGGATGGGATTCGTGCTCGTCGGCAGTTGCCCTATGCTCACTACTTATGCCACATCTTTGCGCAGCTGATTCAGCCTCCTCGATTTCAGGGCACCCTTGAGGCCTCACGCCTTGTTTTTGGATCCTACCGTCCTGCGCCTGAGATCCCTGTGCCAGCTTCTGCTCCTATTTTTGACTCTCAGGCCGAGGATGCTGCTCTTCGACAGTTTGACTCTCAGGGTACAGCAGCAGCTGATGATGATGATGATGATGATTTTGGGGTTCCTCCTCCGCCTCCGCCTCCTATGCCTCCACGCTCACATGATCATGAGGCTGGGAGTTCTAGTGCTGCCTCTGCTCCTCCTCAGGCTATGGACCCTGCTCTTGCTTCGATTCTGGCTCACCTGGCGGCCGAGCAGGCCCGGTTATCCGAGAGGATGCTCTCGATGTTTCAGAATATGCAGGACAGGCAGGATGCACTTCAGCAGCAGCTTCTGCAGGATCGGACTGAGAGTAGGGCATTCATGGCTCTTATGCTTCAGCAGTCTGGTATCTCAGTACCTCCGGTTCAGTCTGCTCCACCTCCTCCGCTTCACGCTCTAGTGGTGCCATCGATTTTGTCAGGACCCCCTGTTGCTACCTCTCCGCTCCGGCTGGTCACTTTGGCGTTCACCTCTCCGGTTCTCAGCTCTGTCTGCCCACAGCCGCCAGTGCCACCAGCATCTGCTGTTACCACTACTGCTGTGGCAGTATCTGTGACCGCTTCTGTTCCGGTAGCTCCTGCAGCGCGGCCTCAGTCAGAGTCAGTACCAGCTCCAGCTTCTACCGCAGATTCTGGATCCGAGACTGACTCTGACCCTCCGCCGGCGTTCGCTCTGCTGCCTCGACCGCGACCGGATGCGCCCTCGCCGCCTCCTCCTACTTCAGATGTTTAGGTTCGGGTACCCTTTTGGTGTTTGACGCCAAAGGGGGAGAGATATGAGTTGTGAGAGCTAGGGGGAGTTAGAGAGTTAGAGAGAGACTCATTTTGATGTAATATATGTGCTTGCTACTCTCTGTACTACCTTGATGTTTTTGGCTCACAAACTCGTCATATACTCTCGTTGCTTATGATTGACTGTGTGTATTATGTTTTCACCTTATACTTTATCACCAGTCCTCTAGTTCTTGTTTCATTGATTTAACTTCACTTTTATATGAACAAGAATCTGATGATGTGTATGCGCTCACTCTTATTATTATGGTACACGTTCTTTCTGCCAAATTTTACTGAGTATAACTAACCATTCTTTCTATTGACAGAAACTTCAAAACAAACTACTCTCACAAAACTTGTAGGGTTGTCATTAATCACCAAAAAGGGGGAGATTGAAAGCATCTAGGCCCCTGGTTGGTTTTAGTGATTAATGACAACGTAATATTATATGTGACTAACGTGTGTTTTGCAGAGACAAATGGTAAGTTAGGTCGCATGACAGGTAGAAGTATTACAACGGTGAAAACAATCCCGGAGATAAGAACTCGAAGCGACGGCTAAAACGACGAAACAAAAGGTGAAGGTATACGGAGTCCGAGTGTCAAGGAGATGTGGACACTCGCGATTTAGTTAGGTCTTTTATTCTCTTTTAGCCGTACTATAAAGAGGGTTTGTCGATGAGTAGTTTGACCAAGAGAGTTCTAGTGTAGTGTTGGTGCACAATCACACTCATATATAGTGCTAGGTGTCACTCTAGAACTCACACACAAGTTAGAGCGAAAACCGATTTGAAAATCAGCTGAAAAACAAGAGTTAGTGTTTCTGTCCTTGGGGCACCAGACTGTCCGGTGTGCACCGGACTGTCCGGTGCACCCTCTGCCAGGTGGGGCCAGGCTGGTCCGCGGCAGAGGCTTTCCCTCCGCAGAAACCCGAGAGCGCAGCTTTTAGAGTTGAATTTTAGTGGCACACCGGACACCGCACCGGACTGTCCGGTGTGCACCGGACTGTGAACTTTTCACTGTCCGGTGCGCCATGAGTCCAACGGCTAGCTGTCAGAACTAGCCATTGGAAACGACCGTTGGCGCACCGGTGGCGCACCGTTGGCGCACCGGTGGCGCACCGGACTGTCCGGTGCGCCATTGCGCAGTGAAATGCCTGTAACGGCTAGTTGGTGGGTGAGGGCTATTTATACCCCCTCCACCCACCATATTCAATGTCTTGCACTCCACATTTATTTCAG
This sequence comes from Zea mays, assembly GCF_902167145.1. Lineage (NCBI taxonomy): Eukaryota > Viridiplantae > Streptophyta > Magnoliopsida > Poales > Poaceae > Zea > Zea mays. The sequence goes on along the minus strand of NC_050099.1, from coordinate 156,421,958 downwards.
CACATTGCTAGAGCATTGCAAGCACCAAAAGCCTAGTGAGGAGATTAGAGAATCATAATCCGCGTTTGTTCCTCATTAGCGCTAGTGAGAGCCACCTAGAGCACACACCACTTGCATTAGGCTTCTCTTGGTCAAGCGAAAGTCTACGGCTTGTTACTCTTGGTGATCGGCATCACCTAGACGGCTTGGTGGCGTTGGGAGCTCGGTGATCACCGTGAAGATCTTGTTGGTGACCCGACTCAAGTTTGTAAGCGGTCTCGAGGGATCCACCGCGCCGGAGTGGCAAAGGATCATCTCGTAGTGAGCACTTGGTTCTTGCGAAGACCAAGGGGGAGCGATACCCTTGCGTGGGTGCTCCAACGAGGACTAGTGGAGAGTGCCGACTCTTCGATACCTCGAGAAAAATTGGAGGAGTCTTCTAAACTTTGCTTTACATTCCGCACTTAATTCAAGCACTTTACATTGTGTATTTGTTTAGCAAGTATTTGAAGTATTGTCTTAGCTTTATTGCATTTCTAGTATTATATTCTTAGTGCTAGTTGTTGGGGTGAAGTTGGGCTCTTGCTTAGCTCTTGCTTAGGTTTTAATTAGTGTTAATTTTAAGAGAAGCCCAATTCACCCCCCCCCCCTCTTGGGCATCGTGATCCTTTCACTGACACTCGGCAAAGAAATTCCTCGTGGGCCCCTTTACCATGTCCTTCACTGAGCGTATTCACTACACGACGGTTGATCTTTAGCGACCCTTATTAGGTACCAACTGTTGGTTGCTAAAGGTTAGGGACCGAGGGTCAGTCGCTAAATCCTTTTGTAGCAACGGTCGGTTGGTCGCTAAAAGTCTAGAAATTTAACAACTTATGGTTGATCGCTATAGATGTCGTTGGGGACTAGCGGTGGGTTGCTATAGAGCAAGGATCACTATCAAATCTTATAGCCTGAACGTACATGTAGATGTTAGGGACTAAAAATTAATTAAAACAAGTAAACATTGATCGCTAAAATGCGTGGTGATTTATTTCTTTTTAATATTGCTTGTATGTTTATTTCATGGTTTGTTTATGTATGGACATGACTATAGTATGCAACTGTATTCTTTGTGCTTATATGATATTAGATTCGAGTTGAAAGTCGTTTATTTGCATTCATAATAATTTATTCAAATGTTTATTATTTATTTGTTAATTTTTATGAATTTTTGAGTAATTTAAAAATACATTTCGAAATAAAAAAGAAAACTCTCCCTAACCCTAAGGCGCACTAGGGGCCCATCTACCTAACCCTAGCAGCCGTGCGCTCCCTGGCTTCTCTCCCAGCCGTCGCCGCCTCTATCTCTCCCTTCCCTCTTCTCTCTCCCCTCACCTCTCTCCTCTCTTCCCTCGCCTCGCTCATCTCTGTCCTGACCAAGCAGCAGCGGCCGAGCCTTGGCTGAGCCGCCCTTCCCCGACGGCCGAGCCCTGGGCGAATGTCTTCTTCACGGCCCCGGCCCCGTCCCTTCCGCCCCCCCAGCTCACATCTGCATCGTACGTATCCGCTCCTCGGTCGTTGGCGCCTCCCACCACGTACCTGGCGCGCCATCACGCCCACGCATGTCGCAGGTCCTAGTCCTACTCGCATGCAACTTGCTGTCGGTTGCCTTTCGGCCATCCCACTGTGTTTTTCTTTTGTTTCTTCCCATCTCATACATATGGAGCCAGCAACTTGCTCGGAGGCTGGCTGGGCAAGAGCTCGATTAGCGCCGTCGCATCGAGCGTAGTACATTGTTAATTCGGTCAGACGGCTCGGGGGTGGGTCAATGCGTGTGGAACTGTGATGAGAGAGAGAGAGTGGTAGGCGTGCATGTGCGTGTCATACCCTCCTTTGCAGTTGGGGAGCTTCCAGTGTTCGCAACTCAGGTAATTGCTTTGTTCAATTGTTCTGTACAACATTTTCATACTACTTCATTCTATATCTTAATATCATTATTCACCTACAATGGTAATTTCTGCACGTGTATTGGTGCAACAAGCAAATAATTGCTTTATGTTACAAACTTGCTTCTTCTTTAGTTTACTTTTCACGCTGTTGAACAGAAGCATTTTTCAGTGTATTTAAATGCATGGACCTAGTTAACTTCTGCATATGCTTCATTTTTTTGGTTTGCAGGCACCTGTAAATTTTGTATGCCTTCATGCCATGAAGCCACATTTGTGGCCATTGGAATCCGTGGTGGCCATTGGAATCCGTGACGTACACCGCGCAACGGAACGAAATGGAATTCGTGGCGGCTCTGCCTCCTTGACGCATCAGATTCACATCCTTTTCAGTCCTCGCCGCGCCGCGCCGCGCACTCCCGGGTTTAATTTTCCCGGTCCCGGCCCTGGCCCCGGCAACACCCTTTCCCGGTTCCGGGTTTAATTTTTGAGTAAGTGATTTTGATTGAAAACTAGGGGAGTGATTCCTTCCTGAGCCGGGCGAATGTCTTCTTCATAATATCTTTCCTAGCTTACCATCTTCTTTGGTCGTTTCTGGTGCTAGCATACCTTCTGGTTAACATATCATGTTACTTATTGCAATTATCACTTGTCTTGCAGACATGCAATTGAAAAAGAGAATTGATCTTTTTTATGGATGAAGTGTTGAAGATGGCTTTGGTGAAGGAAATGTCTTGTTAGCATCAAGTAAGTGGCGACATCACAACCCCTACAAGCTTGTGCCTTAAAACAAGAGGATACGAGAAGTTGGAGTGCTTTTGTGAAGGCTTTTGCGAATCACTTGAAGCGTTAGTACTTTTGTGAATGATTTTGTAAAGTGTTTGGAAATATGTGCAAAACATAATAACATGTGTAGGTTTTGTGAATGATTTTGTTGTGGTGCTTGTTGATGGTTTATGTGATGTGGATCTATCATTGTGCAATACTAATTAAATTTGTATATCTATGTGATTATGTGTATAAAATTTGGTGATTTGTGATGCTTTTGTATATATAACAGTTGTTGAATGCTAATTAATGGTATATTATCATTATTAACGACTATAACTAGGGGCAACTTTCTGTTGGTTGCTAAATGTATAGTATAACGACTCACGCTTGGTTGCTAAATCTATAGTACAACAACCCACGGTTGGTCGCTAAATATACAATATTAGCAACGGACGGTCGGTCGCTAAAAAGATGTCGGTCACTAAAGCCATTAGCGATGGCACTTACAGCGACCATCCTTATGGGTCGCTAAAAGTTTTTAGCGACCAACCGTAGGTCGCTGAAGGCCGTTTTAGCAACCAACCATAGGTCGCTGTAAGTGAACCATCGTGTAGTGATTAGGTGGCACTCGACAAAGACTCCCTCTTTGCCGAGTGCCACCGGACTAACACTCGGCAAAGAGATCACCGACGGGCCTCTTTGTCAGTTCCTTTGCCGAGAGCATTAGGAGGCACTCGGCAAAGGTTGGTTCTTTACCGAGTGCCTAGGCCAGAGCACTCGGCAAAGAGGCTTTACCGGTGCCCAGGTGTGCTTTCTTTGCCGAGTGTTGTGACGTAGACACTCGGCAAAGTACCTCTTTACCGAGTGTTACACTCGACAAAGTGACCAATATAGTCCTTTTTTATTTGTTTTTCTATTCCATCCAAACAAACAAAATATATATCAGATATACATCACAGATATCACATAATCATCATATATACATAGCATATATCACATAACCATCACATACATAATAGAGACCACATATTTCACAAAAACCACAAATCTAACAAGTTTTTCACGAACATGTCTATGTTCATATCAAGTTTCACCAACATAAGTATTACCAACTCTCAAATATAAGTTCAGGACAAGTTTATGACACAAGTCTCACTATCACCACTAAGCTAAGAGATTATCAGCGAGGTGGGCGGTTGGACTGGTGCGGTAATGGGCTGGGCGATCCATGAGGGTTGTTGGATGCCACCCCAGATTGTCCCTGCATAGAGAAGAGATTGCATATGTTATACCAGATAAATATATATCATGCAGGGCTAGAATTTTGATACTCACAGGAGTATGGAACTAAGCAGGGTCAACTGTATGGAACAGCGGAGGTGGTGGAGCAAAACCCCCTGTGCAACGCCAAGACTCTGCATGTACTGGAACATCTCCGCCATCCTCGCCTCCATCTCCTGCTGTTCCCTCCTCTCTTCTTCTAGCTGGGCCTGTAATATTTCAACTCATTGTTATAATAACTCAAAGAGAAGGTATATAACTGTAACACCCCGGGATCCACAAACACCCCAGAATGCTACTAAACTACACATCTAATATTCATATATAAAATTTCGACAGCATCTCCTTTGAAAATTGCATAAACGGGGGAAGCAACATAGTATAAATAGATATCATGATAAGAAAACATATAAGACATTAATAATCTGCTAGCAATGGGAAGACAACCATAACAACATGAACTGAATTAATCAGTGCGCACGACTAGTTAAAAACAAACATCCTTTGACAAGAAGTTTCTAATTAAATCATGGCTGCGTCTGGGCAGCATTATTATGAGAATGAAGGTGGATGTGCTGCTACTTCCCACTCCCCTTGATGAGCAACAAGCACCTGCATTGAGTAATGCAAGAGTGAGATGAAACATCTCAGCAAGCTAATTGTTCTGACGAGATATTTAAACCACAAATTGAATTCATCAACATTTTAAAAGAGTCACAATTAAAAATCAGAAATGCTTGTAGATATAGAACTCAGTAGTCCCACTATAACCAATACCATCTCATTTCCTCGAACAACCACAATAGGTTCTATAACACTTCCCTGCGTCAACAATACCTGCAAATATCACTTCAATGTATGCATAGGAATGCAATGTGTAGGTACTCTATCTTCATACCTCTGGGGGTATAAAACCACATCATCTGCAAATATCACTTCAATGAATGCATATGAATGCAATGCATATGTCCTCTGCCTTCATACCTCTAAGGGTATGAAGCCGCATCGTACCCCTTCTCAATCAACGTACGATGCTAAGTTGTACCGGTACGGTCGGACCATAGGTCACGACAAAACTTCATATGCAAATGAGTCATGCAATGTATATGGCATGCTACATTTATCAATAAACTTCACTTCCTTCAGATACAACACAAACCTCAAATAATACTTCATTTACCTTCAGATACAATACCAACCTCAAATAATACTTCATTTACCTTCAGGGGTGTGAATTAATCTCATGAGTCATACTCAAATCATAATCATCATCAATATATGATTGAGCATCAGTATAATGCAAGCAAGTAAAGCATCACCATAGAGTCCAATTATGAAAGAATCTGATACTTTCGAATATTAGAGTGTAGGCGATAGAAATAACAGGTCAGAACGGAAGCAACCACCGCTACATTCACTTGCCTTCATCGAAGAAGAAGAAATGTACTAGACATGATCTGGAGTGTAGCCACCTGCTAGTAGGCATAAAATTTAGTACAAATATTTCACAAACATTTGCCATCAATCAACAAAACACTCCTACACTTGAAACCAAGACCCAGTGGAAAGACTCCCACCCTGAACCACATGCCATACAGCAGCAACGCTGTTTGTTAATTTTGTATCTTTAAAATTAAAACAGCGGTGATATCAAACAAATACTCTAGGAGTATCTACACAAAATACTCTACAACTTCAGTATTCAATAGATAATTAAATTCTGTCATCTACAAGTTCTAAAACATCTGACAAGATAACTGACTGAATCTGTTTTAGACAGCAGTATGGTTAACTTTAAAATTCGATATCTCCAAAACTGCTGAACCAAAAATTATGAAATTCTGCTGGAAGTAAGAACTTTTATCCCTCTACAAAAGTCTCCATAGTTGGAAGAGCCAATTCGGCCATTTACTAGATGAAACCCACCAGTGAACAGACCCACTCATTTTTGTCAGGTAAACAGGAACAGCCACAGTAAAACAAACATAACTGGAGTTTCACAAATCATATGAATGCACTCTTTAACAATCTGGAAAGCTTATAAAATTATCTACAACTTATTTTACCAACCCACAGTTTAATTCTGTTGATAAAATTGCCTAAATCTTAAGAGAACAGATTCTGCACAGAATTATGAGACTGAAAAACTGCTATAGTAAAACTGCAATAACTTTCTGGTCGGATGTCCGATTGAGGTGTTCTTCGCGGCCACGGAAAGATCTACAAATTATCTACGACTCATACATAGACTTTTTATTTTTTTGAGGCCACTAAGACCACGGAAAACTGGCATGAACAGAAACTGTCGAATCTGCCATTCTGCAGAAAACTAAATTCGAGATCAAAACCTAACCCCACATCAAATCCAACCTCTAATCCTTTAATTCCCATGATCCACAACCTCCAAAAGCCTATAATTACAGGGAGGAACAAGGATCTCATCCATACCTAGGGTTTCCCCAAGAAATCTTCAAGAGGAGATGGGGAAGAACATCTCCTTGATCCTCTCTTCCTCTTCAATTCAACGTGCCCCTCCTTTTCTCGATCCTTGCTGCGTAGGGGGAGATCTTGGGTGAGGAAGCAATGGAGGATGGCTGCCATAGGGGGAGGGGGCGTCCAGCCAAGGGGGAAAAAAAGGGGGTGGCGGCCAAGAGGGGGGGTGAAGGGAAAAAAAGGGGTGGCCACCTAGGGTTTTTGTGGGAGAAAGAAACGACGCCTCAGATGACTTCTATCTTTGCATCCAATGGCCCACAACCCTTTACCTCATCCACGCACCAGAGATTAACTTTTGGTCAACATTTTTTTTGGGATATTACACTCTACCCCCCTTAAAAAGAATTCGACCTCGAATTCGGCCACTCCAAGCAAAACACCCAAGGTACCCCATATAGCACCACAATTCAAAACATGGGTCCATTATTGGTCTTAATTAACACAAGAACTTCTACCTTGGACTAATTGTCTAAGGAAACTACACGACCTGACATCAAGCATGAAACAACATGTAATGAAGCTCAAAGCATGTCATAGTTGCAATCAACACTCCAATTTCACACCATCAAATTTGGATGCAGCTATACATCAACATCAATGTCTTAAGACAACACTCTTTTATGAAGGGGTAATATGCACCAAGCACAACCCTTACCAACTTCAACCATTAATTTTAATTAAATGGTGAAACATCTACACCCGATGAATGTATAAGAAGATCAAACACCTCACCTTAAAGCACTATGAAACAAGTAGTTCTATTGGAACAAAACTCCTAATCTTCCTAAACCTTATTCTTGCCATCATGAAAAGATAATCATGTAATCTAACATTCCTTGCACCCCACCAAAAGGGAGAAAATCTATAGAACTAATGGAGCAATAAAGCCAAAAGAAGCCAATAACATCTTGTGCGGCATAGTTCATCGAAGAAATGCCAAAAAATCTACATAGAGCACTGATAGCCCAACAACAACACAATACTTGCTTAACCCATGTCACTATACTTCATTCAACATCTCAACTAAGAAAAATATCCAACTAGTAAGGATAACCTACACATAATATAAGTCTTCATCTACTGTAGTTCAGAAACTTACATTTCATTCTACCATACGATGCACTCAAAGTACCAGACATACAAAGTCAATAATAATAACCCCTAATCCTTCACACATTTGACAAACATATTAAGCTGATGTAAACACCACATGATCTAGGAATAGGTGACTAGCCACACCCAACCAACTCTAGGCTAGGCAAGGACTTCCTTCAAACCAATAGATAGGTGGTCTAAAAAAATGGCTCCACAAGCATGCATCGAAAAGGGAACCATCAGATCCCCAATGTATCAATACATAATCAATGGATCAAGAGAATCAAAGATTTATTCTACAATTAGTATGACTAGCAGGCAACCACTTTAAACCACATCTAGGCTTTGTGGCAACTAAAACACACAATATGAGAGAGACATGTAAGCCATTCTGGCTATGAAAAGACTTCCCCCAAAAATCCATATAAAGTACCAATATTCATTTCTTTCAAAACTGGTTTCTCAACATAAACAATCATTCTTTGCAATGATAGTTGGAGCTATCCACCAACCGCTCAACAACTTAAATTCAAATTGATGATTACCTTGTACCCCAAAACACGCAATTCACACTCCTCTTAGAAACATCCACAATCAAGCATATATAACAATATTATTGTAATAAAACTCAACCATGAAAAACATGGTGAAAACAACATAGGCATACTTGTATATCACAAGCATAATAACAACTTCATTCTCACCAATGACCAGCGATATCTACCGCATTAATAAAACAATATCAAAATTTCAGAAATAAATTATATCAAGCATTAAGCCATAAACAACTTACCACATCACCGTAAAGGAATAGGGAGGGGTGAAACTATTGTCATCTGCACTCCAAAGACATTAATATATATCAAAGATATTTGAACCCATACCCTTCCTATATGTGCAAGTGTGTCAAATTTATTTTCAAATTGCCAAGAATCTAAAGCCTATGCTTTGATACCAACTGTAACACCCCGGGATCCACAAACACCCCAGAATGCTACTAAACTACACATCTAATATTCATATATAAAATTTCGACAGCATCTCCTTTGAAAATTGCATAAACGGGGGAAGCAACATAGTATAAATAGATATCATGATAAGAAAACATATAAGACATTAATAATCTGCTAGCAATGGGAAGACAACCATAACAACATGAACTGAATTAATCAGTGCGCACGACTAGTTAAAAACAAACATCCTTTGACAAGAAGTTTCTAATTAAATCATGGCTGCGTCTGGGCAGCATTATTATGAGAATGAAGGTGGATGTGCTGCTACTTCCCACTCCCCTTGATGAGCAACAAGCACCTGCATTGAGTAATGCAAGAGTGAGATGAAACATCTCAGCAAGCTAATTGTTCTGACGAGATATTTAAACCACAAATTGAATTCATCAACATTTTAAAAGAGTCACAATTAAAAATCAGAAATGCTTGTAGATATAGAACTCAGTAGTCCCACTATAACCAATACCATCTCATTTCCTCGAACAACCACAATAGGTTCTATAACACTTCCCTGCGTCAACAATACCTGCAAATATCACTTCAATGTATGCATAGGAATGCAATGTGTAGGTACTCTATCTTCATACCTCTGGGGGTATAAAACCACATCATCTGCAAATATCACTTCAATGAATGCATATGAATGCAATGCATATGTCCTCTGCCTTCATACCTCTAAGGGTATGAAGCCGCATCGTACCCCTTCTCAATCAACGTACGATGCTAAGTTGTACCGGTACGGTCGGACCATAGGTCACGACAAAACTTCATATGCAAATGAGTCATGCAATGTATATGGCATGCTACATTTATCAATAAACTTCACTTCCTTCAGATACAACACAAACCTCAAATAATACTTCATTTACCTTCAGATACAATACCAACCTCAAATAATACTTCATTTACCTTCAGGGGTGTGAATTAATCTCATGAGTCATACTCAAATCATAATCATCATCAATATATGATTGAGCATCAGTATAATGCAAGCAAGTAAAGCATCACCATAGAGTCCAATTATGAAAGAATCTGATACTTTCGAATATTAGAGTGTAGGCGATAGAAATAACAGGTCAGAACGGAAGCAACCACCGCTACATTCACTTGCCTTCATCGAAGAAGAAGAAATGTACTAGACATGATCTGGAGTGTAGCCACCTGCTAGTGGGCATAAAACTTAGTACAAATATTTCACAAACATTTGCCATCAATCAACAAAACACTCCTACACTTGAAACCAAGACCCAGTGGAAAGACTCCCACCCTGAACCACATGCCATACAGCAGCAACGCTGTTTGTTAATTTTGTATCTTTAAAATTAAAACAGCGGTGATATCAAACAAATACTCTAGGAGTATCTACACAAAATACTCTACAACTTCAGTATTCAATAGATAATTAAATTCTGTCATCTACAAGTTCTAAAACATCTGACAAGATAACTGACTGAATCTGTTTTAGACAGCAGTATGGTTAACTTTAAAATTCGATATCTCCAAAACTGCTGAACCAAAAATTATGAAATTCTGCTGGAAGTAAGAACTTTTATCCCTCTACAAAAGTCTCCATAGTTGGAAGAGCCAATTCGGCCATTTACTAGATGAAACCCACCAGTGAACAGACCCACTCATTTTTGTCAGGTAAACAGGAACAGCCACAGTAAAACAAACATAACTGGAGTTTCACAAATCATATGAATGCACTCTTTAACAATCTGGAAAGCTTATAAAATTATCTACAACTTATTTTACCAACCCACAGTTTAATTCTGTTGATAAAATTGCCTAAATCTTAAGAGAACAGATTCTGCACAGAATTATGAGACTGAAAAACTGCTATAGTAAAACTGCAATAACTTTCTGGTCGGATGTCCGATTGAGGTGTTCTTCGCGGCCACGGAAAGATCTACAAATTATCTACGACTCATACATAGACTTTTTATTTTTTTGAGGCCACTAAGACCACGGAAAACTGGCATGAACAGAAACTGTCGAATCTGCCATTCTGCAGAAAACTAAATTCGAGATCAAAACCTAACCCCACATCAAATCCAACCTCTAATCCTTTAATTCCCATGATCCACAACCTCCAAAAGCCTATAATTACAGGGAGGAACAAGGATCTCATCCATACCTAGGGTTTCCCCAAGAAATCTTCAAGAGGAGATGGGGAAGAACATCTCCTTGATCCTCTCTTCCTCTTCAATTCAACGTGCCCCTCCTTTTCTCGATCCTTGCTGCGTAGGGGGAGATCTTGGGTGAGGAAGCAATGGAGGATGGCTGCCATAGGGGGAGGGGGCGTCCAGCCAAGGGGGAAAAAAGGGGGTGGCGGCCAAGAGGGGGGGTGAAGGGAAAAAAAGGGGTGGCCACCTAGGGTTTTTGTGGGAGAAAGAAACGACGCCTCAGATGACTTCTATCTTTGCATCCAATGGCCCACAACCCTTTACCTCATCCACGCACCAGAGATTAACTTTTGGTCAACATTTTTTTTGGGATATTACAATAACTCAAGGAATGACGAGTTAGAGAAGAACTAACCTGGAATTGTTGTATCTGATGATGTGAGCTGTCCGACCGAGGTCGTATGGCTGGGCTCGAGCTCGTGGTCCTTGCTCGCACCTAAGACAGAGTGGGAGCGGACGACGAGTCGATTGCCCTATCGGCAATCTAGTACCGCCCATGCCTCTTGCCTCCTTCGACCCTCATGAGGACATCTCCGTCGATGTCCTCGTTCCTCGGATCGTAATCTTGCCCATGGACCTCTTGTGCCATGGCAGTGTACTCACTTAGGCGGTTGTAGACAGTGGGGTTGTTATACTCCTTAGGCTCGTCATCCGGGTTGTAGGTGACGTCGAACGTCGCCTTACCCTTGTGGGCCATAGCATAAGCCGAAAAGATGGAGCATGGCTAGCCACCATGTGATGCCGACTGTAAGAAAACCAACAAGATAGTTAGAAATAATATCTAATCCAGTGTTATATATATAAATAAAAAAGAGGGTGTATCCATGCTTCTGCATATTTGTCGAGGCTGTGGCTGCCTAGGTGGTGGGAGGGACCTTGCATCATCAGGCGTCGTTCCCGGCTAGCGTTGTGTGCCTCGTCCCACTCAGGCGAGCACCACCTATCCACCATTTGCTCCCAGCACTAAGGATGCGTGACGCACCAATAAGGAATCATCTACAAAGTAAAACAAGTACATTGCATATCAAAAGATAAAATTAAGGAAAAATTTTGTCATGAATATTAAAGTGTTGTATTTACCTGCAAGTATTGGTCCCTAGTCAACGACATGGTTCAAGCCTCTTGCTTGGTCACCTTCTCCCCAAGGACGGAGCCGTGGTAGCTAACGATGGCTTGGATTCGCGCCTCGTAGTGCATGTCCACGACGAGCTTCTTACAGCTCATGGTGGCCACCACATCCACCCTTGCCTCGTATCTAGCCTCGCATCTGAAGAAATCTTGCATACAAATACGATGTATCCATACATTATTTAAAAATGTGCAACGAATGCGACATATTTTATAATATAGTAAAACTTACCCACAGCTCTTGCTTCACCCGCTCCGCCTTGTTGAATTCGCTACCATCATGGTCTACTGCATCGTGGGCAATGGCGTAGTGGTCAAAGGTGTAGGCTAGGCCCGTCACTCCGGCATACTCAACCAGTCTAGGAAAGTGTTCCCTGCACAGAAGGCCGAGGATGCCATTGGGGTTGCGTCGTGATCCCCTTCATTCTCCACAACCTTCCAAGACATGTCCAAGTGATAAATAAAAAGTATTAGTTTATATTATGAATTTGAACATATAATATGAATAAGCAGCGAGAACATATATAAAGTTACATGCCTCTCCCTATCCGACCGAATCAGCGACCGTCTGTCTCGAAGTATGGGATGCTGAGGGAGACTCACGGGACCTCGCAGATAGACGTTCCTCGAACCTGAGGTGCCAGAACCTGAGTCGTCCAGCTGAGCGTTGTCGTCGTCCTGCTGTGCCGCATCGACATCGGCCTGCTGCTGGGCGTCGTCGTCCTGTTGTGCCTCCTCCATCGTCCTACGGGTGCTCCTCCTCCCCCTCCTTGTCCTCATACCATCGCCCACCATCTTTGTCCAACAACCTGCAATTAAAAGTAAGCAAATAAGCACATATAAAAAAAGATGTATTTAGAAACAGGTGCGAAATAACAAATAATATATCATTACATCGATTAAAATAATCTTCATATGTGTTGGGGTTAGCCGGATCATAAGTGTCATCATCACTATTAATCATTTCATAGTCAACACCATCTGAAGGTGCAAGTTCGTCATTAATGTCATTGCCTTCAAGTATTACTAAGTCATTCTCATTTTGCACCTCAACATTCTCCTCATCAACAACCATTTCAATATCTACTTCTATTCTGATAGCTTTGGTTAAGTCTATCTCAAATCGCCCTTCTAGCACGCAACCCTTCGGACAATATCTACTTCCATTCCGATACCTCCATGAACCTAGATGATTTACACTTCGGACAGTACTTTGCCTCCGCGTATTCTTTCCTAAATAGCACGTAGCCCTTCGGACAAGCACGTATCTTCTCATACGTCATCTTGAGTGCACAAAGGAGTTTTTGTGCCTCGTACATACTCTTTAGCAGAACATGATCCTCCGGAAGCAGGCTGCCAATAACCGTCAACAAGCCATCAAATGCGTCTCGACTCATGTTGTAATGCGACTTGAACGCCATTACACGCCCAATGACATCCAGTTGAGAAACTTTTGTCTGACCGTGAAGAGGCTTCTGTGCCGCGTCAAACATGGCGTAGAACGCCTTTGCGGTCGGCTCTGGCTCGTCCTCCGTATAACCTCTAGCGAACTGTGCTTCATGATAGTCATTCAACATATCCGCTACCTCGACATCAACATCATAATCCTCGACGTGTTGTCTCGCCACCTCCTCTCTCGTATGATGCGCTTCACCATGGAAGATCCACCGAGTATAGTCCGGCGTAAATCCATTCTTCCAAATATGTTCTACCATGACCTTCTTTGATTTTCTTTTCCGGTTGGCACATTTGCTGCACGGGCATGGAACTAGACTTGGTCCTTTAGCAGCTTCGCCAAATGCCCATTCCACGAAAGCATTGGTCTTTCCAATCCATTCGGGGGTGACATCATTCCTTCCTACATGGACCGTGTACATCCACCCACGGTCCTCCATACCCTAACATATATAACCGAGTATACTCTAAAAAATAACACAAGTCTGTCAACAAAAAATTCGGCAACACCTCCCCGCATGGGGAGGTTTCCAAAAACCTGCAAACAAAAGTAGCAGCACGATGACTGAAACAAACATAGACACCAATGCCTCGACACTTAGCCAATCATAACTACAACTAGTGTGGCTTATAAATCGACACTTAGCGAATCATGCATAACTACATTGTAAGCATAATTCAAATGATCAATGAATCGATAGTTAGCGGTTGCGTAGAGTTTTTACCTTTGTCGGTGGCGGTGTGTTAGCCGGATCGGGAGACCGATGGACGGGGATGGCCGAAGTCGGTGAGGACGTGGACGATAGACAGTGGCGCTGGCGTGGGGAGGCACTAGCGAGCGGGCGTGGCGCAAGCAAGCGAGCGCGGGGAGCCACTGGCGTGGGCTGGTGGCCGGCGCGGGCATGCCCGAGCAGAGGCGGCAGCGCTCGGGATGGGTGGTGGCGGCGCGCGGGCGAGCATGGCGGGGCACGACGAGCGTGGCGGCGTGGGCGGAGCGCAGACGCAGGGGCGGCGGTTAGACGGCGGCGACAACGAAACAATGGAGTCAAGAGCCTAGATAGTTGCTAAGTATATGTTCTTTGCCGAGTACCCGCGATCTGGCACTCGACAAAGAGTTTTTTAATTTAAAAATACACTTTGTCGAGTGCACGCAGTATGGTATTCAGCAAAGATCTCTTTGTCGAGTGCCAGGCATTGGCAGTCGGCAAAGAAGTTACTTTGCCGAGTGCCAGGCGGTGACACTCGACAAACTATGCTTTGTCGAGTGCCTATATCACTGGAGACTCGGCAAAGTATATTTTTATTTTTTTTTCTTTTTCCAACCAAACTTTTTGTGGTTTATTATTACACTATGTAGACTTACATGTTCTATTTTAGCACAATTATAAAAGTGTTTGCTATAACTATTAAAATTTGTTCTTTTAATTGAATTTACTCGGATAATTCAGATTTGAACTACATGCATGTCACTTGAAAAATTGAACATCGTGAATGCAGAAATGATATATCCATGTTAGTTAGCACAAGTTACGAGCGATTTAAGGAGCAGACCGAAATTTTCGAGCACCATGATCACGTTACATATGTCAGATAATCATGAAACTTGTCTATATGTCATGATATCATATGTAGAGGTTATGATAAAAATTTAAGAGTGTTTCGAGAAAGTTGTGACGCACTATGTGTAGAAACCTAAGTCTCCCACACATGAAATTATAAAGTTTCAATATAGCTCGGCAAAGAGCCGGACTCTGATTAGAACTGCTGCAGCTAGATTTTTTCGGGAGGGGTAGGTGGAAAATCTAGCAAAACCTGCCCTGATCCAGCCTACTCTGCACACGTACCCAAGAGGATGATGATTCAAAGGAGAGCGCTGGATTGAAAAAATGCGCGCGCAACAGAGATATATCCTCTGAAAACGAGTGAACCCGGCCGGCACAGTGCTCTTTTTGTGAGGAGAGAGCATCCAAAAAGCACATGTAGATGGGTCGATTGGGCAATCGATCGCAGGGGTGGGGGGGACAAAAGGTACAATCAGTGCTAGCTAGCTATCCCTAGATATATATGCCGAGAAATCGTCGCAGCAATAATACATGCCCCGCCTGAAAAAGGCTTTGCCGGCCTGTTGTTGAAGCGCCACTGAAGACACGCAATGAGCTTGCTGGAAAGCCAGCTCAGCTAGCTGATCGAGGTAGTAGAAGCATGCAGCGGATTTTAACAGGAACGATACGTGATGAATTAACGTAGTATATCTAATTAGTTTTCCTTTGCATCAAACGCACGCATCTATGATATATATATACTCGTACATGAGATATACATAGAGAGAGAGAAAAAAGAGAGGCAGATCTCTGACACCACATGAAAGCTGCTGATGAATTAGCACGCACTAGCTGGGGCCTGCAGGGACAGGCCAACAGCTAGTACTGGAGCAAGTACTGTACACACGGCACGATTTGAGCAAGAAGCTCTTTAAAGGGGGGTCGCCTAGGCTAGCTCTTGCTCCGGTACCCAGAGCACTCAATCCTCAAGCGGCCATCGTCGTCAACCTTATCATGCACAGTTGACACCAAAAGCAGAGAGAGATAGAGAGAGAGCGCGATCCACTCCATCCTGCAAGTTTTCTGTCCCGCCCACCCAACACCAAGAACAATTAAACGCTTTGATCGATAGATCAATATCAGTCGCTAGCGCGCGCATACGCAGACGACGCGAAGGCATATATGGAGGGAGGCCAGCTGGGGACTTGCCTTCCTAGCTTCCTCGTGCCGGATCACTACGCCTTCCCTCTTCCGCTCCCGCCGCTACAACTTCCTAGTAGCCAACCGAACAACAAGCCTTTCCAGATGCCGTTTGACGACGTCCAGGAAGAGGCCGGGAACCACGCCGGGATGCTCTCCTCCTCCGACCACTGTGGACTATACCCGCTGCAGTCACTGCCCTTCGGCAGTAGCGCCTCCGGCGGCGCCGGCGCGGCAGCGTGCGGTGGGAAGCCTACGGCCGTCGGTTTCATGCCCAGCTGTAGTGCTGTCGGCGCTGAGGAGGTGAGGTGATCTATAGCTACTAGCTTAGCTTCAATTAGTTAAGTTATTTTTTGTGCATGCATGTACCCTTAAGCTTATGTCGTCGGCGTCCATTCTTGCTTCTTCCTTATATATGACAGAGACGGTTTCGTTCTTTCCGCAGGTCTGCACCTCGGTGGCGCCTACTACTAATGGTTGCAACGAGAGTAATAGCGCATGGTATATGCTCTTTCTTTGTAATGTTTCTTAAGTAATCCTTTAATTAGCTATATATAGGTTACGGTTTGATGGTTCAGCAGCAGCTACTAAGCGTGGTGTGTGATTGATTGTCGTCCAGGTGGAAGGCCTCAGCAGCGGAGAGAGGGAAGATGAAGGTGAGGAGGAAGATGAGGGAACCGAGGTTTTGCTTCCAGACCAGAAGCGACGTGGATGTACTGGATGATGGCTACAAGTGGAGGAAGTACGGCCAGAAGGTTGTCAAGAACAGCCTCCATCCAAGGTATCTGCAATCCACGTCATATTCCATGAATCGATTTGTACACACCCCATACGTACATGCGGCATGCTAAGCTTTCCTTCTGTTGGTTATTACGAATTAATATGCCTGGAAGCTAGGAGATTAATTAACAAGTAAATCATAGATGGTTAATTTTATGCTATATTCTAGTTACATTTCGTCTCTATTTATGCAGAATCATACTACTCCCATAAAATCAATTTAAGTGATATCAGACTTCTTAATTGAGCATGTAGTGAGTGAAATTATTGCATGAGGTACCATACGCTGAAGAAAAACCAAAGAGTTGGAAAGGAAAACAGATGCACCAGTGCGTATATAGGTCGAGATAGTTCAGAACCGTAAACGTTGATATACACTTAGGGCTAATTTGGGAGTCCAAAAACCGGAGGTAATTAGAGGGGCTAAAATCCTTTCTTATTCAAAATTGAATAAGGAGGGGATTTTACCCCCTCCAACCCCTTTCGGTTTTGTGGCTCCCAAACTAGCATTTAGGGTTAGTTTTAAAACTTAAAAGATGTTTACTCTACGGATTAAAGTCGACTGTTTCACTATACGACGGTTCACTTACAGCGACCTACGGTTGGTTGCTAAAACGACCTTCAGCGACCTACGGTTGGTCGCTAAAAACTTTTAGCGACCCATAAGGATGGTCGCTGTAAGTGCCGTCGCTAAAGGCTTTAGCGACCGACATCTTTTTAGCGACCGACCGTCCGTTGCTAATATTGTATATTTAGCGACCAACCGTGGGTTGTTGTACTATAGATTTAGCAACCAATCGTGAGTCGTTATACTATACATTTAGCAACCAACAGAAAGTTGCACCTAATTATAGTCGTTAATAATGATAATATACCATTAATTAGCATTCAACAACTGTTATATATACAAAAGCATCACAAATCACCAATTTTTATACACATAATCACATAGATATACAAATTTAATTAGTATTTCACAATGATAGATCCACATCACATAAACCATCAACAACCACCACAATAAAATCATTCACAAAACCTACACATGTTATTATGTTTTGCACATATTTGCAAACACTTTACAAAATCATTAACAAAAGTACTAACACTTCAAGTGATTCACAAAAGCACTCCAACATACAAGCTCCCTTTTCTTCTCCTCCAAATCTTTAGATTTAAGATCAGTCACTGACTTAGCTTCCAGTAGAGCATTTTCAGCTGTTCCAGAGGTTGCTGTTGATGCTTTATGTTGAGCAGCCTCTAGCTCCTTCAGAGCATTTTCAAGCCGTGTCTTTAAATTATGCTCTGTTACTTCCATTTCCTGAAAAAAATAACATATTCTATTAAAGTGATGTGCGGGGCATCCCTATGCTTTGCATGGGAAAACTATATGCCAAAAGGCAAACATAAATAGCATTTCAAAGGATGGCATTCAAGCGAAGAGTACAAGTTAACGAACACCACACATGGCTCAAGCATTAGAAAGCTCCACACAGGCTGACTGCTACTTCATGGTACTCATTATAGAACAAGGCAACATGGAATTCCTCATGAATGGGTTTAAAGTAATTCCTTATGCAGAGACAAAATGAAGAAACAAATAATGATGTAGTAAGCTTGTTTTCTCAGGGATATATGATGCAGTTTTGCAAACAGAAACAACAGTAATAAAAATATCGCCATTGTTTACCAATCAAAATAGTGGTGCACCTCTAGATTACTCAGAAGTTGAGTGGCCTCAATCTGCTCTATGAGTCGTCACATCTCCAACTTCGGCCAGGCAACCTGTGGTGTTAAAACTAAGCATTGTTACCATGGGATAAACTACAGAAAATTCTTGGCTTGATCAAGCACAGGGAAATGAAGATGGCAATGGCAAAGATTACAATCCTTCGAGTGTGTAGATAATAGGATTTAGAGACTATGATTGACAAGGTTACCTGGTCCTTTGAAACAAGCAAAGAATCAATCTCAGAATTCACTATTACACCACCATACTCGTCATCCATGTTTCTAGGGTCACTTTTTTATTGGTGTCCCCTCCCTCACATCACTCAACTAGTCTATTGAATCACTTAAAGAAACCAGTTGTTCGGGGTCACGTTTAAAGTTATACAGTTTTGATGCAAGATCATTGGTACCAGTTTAAACTAGATTATAATGTTTGTGCATTGTGAGGATTGTAATGGTAATGAAGTGAATATACATTAAAATTCATACCAAAAGGACGAAAATAACAAGTGAGAGAAAAAATTCCGAATCTTTGTTTATTATCCTAAACTCGAGTATTTGCAAATAACATCACATATATTGTATATAAACTGAGAATTAAAACTGAAGATAAACTGAGAAGCAACCCAATTAAGCCACCTTTCTGGAAATGAGCTGGAAATCCAACCATGAAATGAACATGTACAATAGACAGAAATATAGACCATAATAGAACTAACTACTACTCTAGACCCGTAGGGAATGCAACAATTCAGAATTAAAAATGAAGATGAAGTCGAAAACCTATACTATGAATCTTTATAGGAACCTCGGTTTTAGTAGGCTACGTTTAAATGAATGGACATTTCAGAACAACTGACTTAAGTTCACGGATCATAGCACTTTGTCAATGAATTTCTAAACACGATCTGTTTATAGCTTCTTAACAGAACAACTGATTTAAGTACAGGGAAACACTATGCACATGCAAACATAAAAGAAAAAACAACAATACACAAAATTTCAAGGTGAAAACTAAATTGACAACCATAGAATGGATTCAATAAAATAAAGTTTTGCAGATTCAAGGTCAGTAGTCAAGGAGAAACCTCACGAAGGTTAGTAGTGGAGGAGAAACCATCAAATTCAAGGTCTTTAACTAACTTGGGGGTGGTAGTCTTGTTTGGATATAGAACTGAGATCTTCCCCTTTCCTGAAGGAACGCTACATCAGAATGGAGGTGACATTTAACAATCAAGTATGCAATCTGAATAAAATACACAAAATGAAAACTGGTTAATGGTTACTGAAACTGATAATGTACAGGTTGCATAGACTGAATAAAGGTTTGTTTGGAACCGTAGCAATGCAATCTATAAACTGTAGACACTGATAAACATTATGGACCACAAATAGTGGCTTCATTGGCTCTGGCTCTGACAATCTAATTAATAGCAACAAATTTAACCTAACAATGACTTAATTTTGAACATCATAAAAAGAACTACTGTGTAAAAAAACAGGGACCTTCCATACAGAAAGAGGCACCAACATTTCCTTTACATTTTTAAGTTTTATCACATTGGATTTTCATATCTGGATGCTGAGATATAAAAGGTGACATGCTTCAATTCATGTTAAACTTGAAATTGTTATCTAGTGGTTTACCTCTTCACGTGATAGTGCCCTCTTGTACCTCTGTTCCTCAGCAACTCTTTTCGTGTAATTTATTACCTTCATGTAGAGGTTACATGAGTGAAAGCAGATTTAGAAAGAACAAAGACAAAGGATTAAGCAGATTTAGAAACGGCCGCAGTAAAGCTCCCTTACACGCGATGAAGAACGGACAGCGGGGTTCCTCGGTTGGTCTTCGGTTGGCGCTGGCTCGGAGTCGGGGGAGCAGGGGCACGCGGCTTCGGGTGCGGCAGCATCTTGGGCGTGGTTCCTGGCGCGTTGATGGCGCTCCACTCTCTGCTCGGCTCGGCGCCCCGTTGGCCGCTCTGGTGCGGCGGGCGGTGGCCTGGGTGCTCGGGCGCTCGGCGCACCGCTCGACCGGCCTAGGTGCTCGGCGCCCCGCTCGGCCATGGCCTGGTGGTTGGCGGCTGGCCGTGGAGCCATGGTCCGAGGAGAGTGGAGAACAGCAGCTAGCGGCGGCTGGTGGGCTTGGCGGCTAGAGTTAGAAGGATAGGAGAAGGTGCTAGGAGGCTAGGGGGCTGGGGGTTTTCCGCTGGGAATTGGGGATGCGGCTAGGTGGCTGGGCGCTTGGCGGCTAGGGCTAGCGGCGGCTAGGTTTTGTTTTTTTCTTTTTTATTTCCTTTTCTAAATTTGAAATACATTTTTAAAGAATCCTAAAATTCATAGTAATTAAACCAAAATTATTTATAAATACAATATTAATTTTTGCGATAATAATTATTATATTTTTTTATTTACTAGGATTTTCATTTAAGAAGAAATGTTATTCAATAACCAAAAATCAATCATGCACAATAAAATGCAAATACATAACAAACACTTAAAAGAAAATTCATTACCATAAATATCATTAATAACTAAATGCATTATTTTTATTTTATGATATTTATAGTGTTATAGTTTCCTTTTCCATAATTCTTTTTTTCTTTTCTACAATTTTTTTTTCTTTACTACAATTTAGCGATCAATGTTTACTTATTTTAATTAATTTTTAGTCACTAACATCTACAGGTACGTTCAGGCTATAAGATTTGATAGTGATCCTTGCTCTATAGCGACCCACCGTTAGTCCCCGACGACATCTACAGCGACCAACCATAAGTTGTTAAATTTCTAGACTTTTAGCGACCAACCGACCGTTGCTACAAAAGGATTTAGCGACTGACCGTCGGTCCCTAACCTTTAGCAACCAACAGTTGGTACCTAATAAGGGTCGCTAAAGACCAACCGTCGTGTAGTGTTTGGAATGCTGCAACTGTAATACATAGCGACAAAACATACACTATATAAGTATTAGAAGCTGATACAGATTAAAACTAAGTGAAAGAACAGGCTGTTAAATTCTCTCGGGTTTGTAGGGGATTTGGGATAAAATGAACAAATTTTCCCTTTAATCCTCTTCAATCCCCCTTATGCGATTTGGATTTCACCTTACGATACGTGGATCAGAAATTCAGTCTTTCAGATCGTAGTCCCACGCGTGGTCTACCGTAGCCCACTAGTACAGATAAGCTCTATACTGACGGTTCTAAACATATTTACAGTGACGTTTTTCGTAACCGCCAGTGCTAGAGGTCAGTAGAAATCACCATTTTTACAGGCGGGTAACTGAAGACCGCCAGTGAAAATCGATTTTCACTGGCGGTCGACGTAATAAAACCGCCAGTGAAAATCGATTTTCACTGGCGGTCGACGTAATAAAACCGCCAGTGCAAATCGTTTCCAGAAAACATAAAACAGATTTTAAAAATAGTAAAAAAAAATTTATTTGTATTAGGACCACCCCACCCGCGGTCGACGTAATAAAACCGCCAGTGCAAGTCGCGGCATTTTTCGCGCAAAATTCGCGCGCTACGCGGTTGTGAGGAATCGAACCGTAGACCTCACCCTCGCGCGTACCCTCCACTACCACTCCGTCTATGACATGACTTGTGTCTAGTTTGTAGTTGTTTTCTCCACATATTACAACCATTTGAGTGTAAATTGCTTATTTGAGACCCTAAACGAATTCAAATAAAAAAGTTGTCAACTATAAAGATAAATAACTTTTGAAGTTCTACAACTTTTATTTTGACACTTTTTTCATCCGAGGTAGTTTGCAAAATTTGAATTTTAAATTTGCCATACTTAGATTCAATTTTTGAGAACCGAAATGAGTTCAAATAAAAAAGTTGTCAACTACAAAGTTTCATAACTTTTAGAGATCTACAACTTTTATTTTAGTGGTTTTATCATACGAGGTCGTTTGAAAAACTCGAAAAATTAAGGATAAAAATGATTTCTAGTGGCGGTTACTTAAGAAAACCGCCACTAGAAATCGTATTTCTACTGGCGGTTCCTTAAGAAAACCGCCAGTAGAAATCCATGATTTCTACTGGCGGTTTTCTTAAGGAACCGCCACTAGAAATACGATTTCTAGTGGCGGTTTTCTTAAGGAACCGCCACTAGAAATAGCACAGTCGGTGGATAACCGGATCCGTCTGTAAAAATATATGGGTGCCGCAGGCTTTGAGCCTTTTTGTACTAGTGGCCTAAAGAAAACAGGACGAATGAAGTGTGTGCACATGCACATACAGACAGGTGTATACGCAGAATTGATTAAGTTAACACTTCTCTATATATATACGAAGAATTGATTATGTTATTCTTGACTGTATGAACTACCTCTGGTCACTTGATGCTTTGACCAATGCAATATCGTCCAATCAATCTTCTGAAACTGACTGTATATAGTTTTCAAAGTATTTAGTGTTTAAAAGCGTAAAAAACCATTCATCTTTGAAAAAAATAATTTGATTATCCCATTCATTTTTAGATGATTAATTATTTCTTACTATCCTTTTGTTTGAAATGACGAGCCATCATCTAATTTGTTCAAATATAATAGATAAAGTAGTGGCCAAAGTTTGAACTTGCCAACAATCAACTGTGTTTCCTCCGTCCTAAAATAGTAGTCCTTTTAGCTCTTATTTTTATATCTATATTTAAATGTATGATAATGAATCTAGACATATATATACAAAATATTAACATCAAGTGTTGTATGAACCCACTAATTTGCTAAAACAAATTTTATTTTGGAACGGAGGGAGTATTAGTTAGATCATACCACATCACAGTACACTTCTCTTGTGCAAAGAGACATGTAGATCCCTAACAATGTATTGCTAGTTCTCTTGTTGATTAGATGGTTATCCCTAGGTAACAACGGGCTAAGAATTAATCAGCCCTAATATTAATGTTGTACATGACAATAACATACTTGATCACATGCAACTATATGTACTCGCATCGACATTTCAAGGTATAGGAGTATATAGATGAGTATTTCTTGAATAAACTATATGTATTAGTTGTATGAAACATAAACATGCCGAAATATGTATGGACCCATGCTGAGGGGGAAGTTTAATTTGATATGTCTTTTTTGTTTGAGAGAGAGAAGGGATCCTCTATCTGATTAAAACGCCTTGTTTGACAATTGACATGTGCATTATCCAGGAGCTATTTCCGGTGCACTCACAGCAACTGCCGCGTGAAGAAACGGGTGGAGCGGCTGTCGACGGACTGCCGCATGGTGATGACCACGTACGAGGGCCGCCACACGCACTCTCCCTGCAGCGACGACGCTTCCTCCGGCGACCACACCGATTGCTTCAGCTCCTTCTGAACACCACGTACTTGATTTGATTAAAGCTGCCGGCGAATTTAATTTCGCAGTTAACTTCTGAATTCAAGCGGCGATCAGTTGGTGATCTCGATCGATCTTCAGTTAATTTTGCGGCCGGGATGGATGACAGAACACGATGAATCCGTGTCACATGCATGCATATGTCATGTGTACCACTACTCGTGTAATCGATCGATGTGATCATCCGCCGCCGTGCAAATGATCCATTCCATCGGTTGATTATGCAGTCATGTAGTAGTATTATATCAAAAAAAAAAGCTACACTTTTTGTTCACTTTGCTTGTTTTATTTTATCTGTGTATGCTATATATATACCCTGCTGCTACAGCGGGGGTTTCTAGATTTTTTTTGCTACTCTTTCAGTAGATATTAAATATAATTTAAATACAGAACTAATTATAGAGCCGAAGAACTAGTGAGAGCGCAAGCGATGTGAGCAATAAGATGGCACGGCAGGCAACGAAGAGCTAGGTACCGTATGTCCTATCATTATCCATGGCATGACACGTCGGTGTGGTATCCAGCGCCATGGCATATAGGATTGAGATGTGTACAAATACAGATGATTCAAAATCTATTCTAGTTCCACAAGGAGTCTAAATGTGATTTTTTTTAAAAAAAGAAGGTAAAATAAATGAAGAATCGGACGTACTACGTTCATCGGTTCATGCACGCTAAACAGGCCGGCAGGCACCTGTTGCACTGACGACGACCGAAAACGAACACGGACTCCCAAACAAAGCACCATTATGGTTATGGCTCTCTTCGGAGAGATCGTGCAGAGAGAAGAAAGACATGGCTGATGGCTTTGCAGGCTCAATCTGGCCTGGTCAGTCAGGTGCCCAGATATATATGGTCGCCGGAAATCAAGCGTGTGGCAGGACGCATGCATGGATGGATAGGCATAGAATAGCCTCATCCATGCCGCATATCGTATGCATGCAGGAACAGCATCTTAGCTAGTCGTCTCGTTCTCTACCAATCTAAAAAAAAAGTTCTGAAGGTCATTAAATGAATCTGACGGAACTACTCAACTTTTGAAGCTATATATGTATACGCGCTCAGCAATTGAAAACGCACTGGCGGCACTACTGGTAAAGCAAAGGTCCACGCGAACCCGGTGGGCGGTGGCCCCCTGCGCGCCAATCTGACGCACATAAGATGCAAAGCAGCCGCGCTCGTGCTCCATCACCAGATAGATCATCGAGCTCAACCCCGGCCCGGCCATAGTTCTTGACGATCCCGGCAGCCGACCCGCCGGTTCCTCCTGCTTGCATTGCTGCCCTGCATACAGTCGCCTGTCGCGCGCGATGACGTACGTACGGGCCGCCGAACGCGGACGCCACGACGTCGTGCGCGACCGGTGTTGTTTTGGTCTCACCGGAGCGGAGCAAGAAGCTCGTAGAGGACGCGCGCGTCCGGCATGGAGATGTGGACATGGGCAGTTCGTGGGCTCGTTGATCCGCCGCGCTGAGCCCACGCGCGCAACGGCGTCACGGCTACTTGTGGGATCGTCCAGCGGACCGGATAGCTCCTACTTTATTTTGACTGGGGCCACATTTGGGCTGCAAATTGCACTTGTTGGTCGGCGAATGTTGGCTCTCTACAGATCTAAACTAAAATCATGTTTATGTTGAGAACTACGTTGCCGCAGATCACCAGATCTGCTCCCTTCCCTCCCGTCAGCAGTAGAGGCGCAAGAAGCTGTAGAGAACCCGTCTCCCTTCCCATAAGCACGACATAATAAACACACAAGACACAAGGTTTATGGTTGGGCCTTTGGCCTCTTTCTCTTCTCTGTAATATGAAGGGGTGTACAAGTTCCTTATATAGAGATGTGAGACCTCTCAGGGGCAAAGCCGGTATTTGCCCACATAACCCTGACTAGGGTTACTTAACACTCCCCCTTGGGCGAATACCGCGACCAACACATGCCTCGTTAAAACTCTAAAAAACCCAGTGGGAAAAATATGGAGAAAGAGTGCATGGTGATACAAATTGCATTTGCACTTTGTTGCCTCGTTAAAAACCTCATGTGAGAAACTTCAAGGAAACTCACCAAGGGAAAAAGAGTACAACAATTGTCATCGGGATATATTTCGATCCTTTGAGATCTAGATTCTATCGAATCTTCTACAAGGGCTAACTTTAGAAATGTGCTCCCCCTGATCCTTGCAAAACCGTATCAATAAGACAAAAGACCTTCTTCTAGAAGTATATGCACATAAAGATTTAGCAAACAAATTGCATATCCTTGCAAGGACTATTTCAGGACCTTTACCTCTACTCACTTCTGGGATATACGAGGTAAGTGCACGTATCAACATAAATAAGCCACTTTAACTGATGGTGTTCGATCGACTGGATCTATATATTTGATAGAAACTTCTATAAAGCTTCATGTATTGATCATCAAGTTGATGCCTCCAGGGCATACTGATATGACATTCAGTATCTCGCAATTGTGATCAATATTAAGCATTCACTCCCCCTGACGATGACATCTGTCAAAGTCTTTATCCCTCGAAACTCAAACACATTCTTCAAGATATGTGTCTCATTGTTCATCTAAAATAATGAGGGTGGATGAGGCTAAGGAGCTACACCTTTCATTCTATCATACACCACAATGTATACATAGTTGTGCAAAGCAAATAATTTGTCCTTCCATAGGACTTAGGAGATATTATAGTTGTAATAGTACATATTCTAGATATGACTCATCGCTCCAGGCGTTCATTCATTACAACTTCTATGATGGTGTAACAAAAGTCCATCAAAGATCATAATCGACCAGTGATTTTTCATCGATCAGATACATTGTTATAGTCTGTCATTCTAGCACAATGGGGATATTTTGCCAGTAACACCTAAACCTTATAGGTTTCTGCCATCAGGGCTTTAGAGGATACCGTAATTCCACATCAAGTGGAAAATACAATGAGTAAAACTCGTGGAATGCACATGTGCTTATTCGGTGAACTTCAAGTCCTTTGGTACCTCATCTTATTCCTTTCCGGATCTGTATGGGTCTTTATCCCTTTATAGGGGTCATCAAACTTTGGTGTTCAACACAGACTTTGTTTCTTCTGGATAGGTTCCATCTGGGAACGATAATCTCAACTAGGAGATATTCTCCCTACATAGGAGAGTGATCATTCATCAGGAATATATTATTCGGTATGAGATTTATATGTTGCATATTTATAATTCAAGAATGAGTCCTCCTTGGATCTCATGACGAATCTTCTGAATCCTATTAACTGCATAGTTTAATTCATGCCATTTGCCAGATTATATCATATAGCGGAACATTGTTTATTCAACACATATGTAGGATGGGTCTCTCACAAGACCACTTGAACCATCGCATTCACCACACATTATTTCAATAGTGCCCATAAATGTCCGAATTTCAAGCTCGCGACTTCCATTTTGCGATTGTTGGTTCAACCTCGATTGCATTTATCATTGACCCGATAAGAGAGCTTCAAGCACTCATGCCTAGGACTTTGTTTTGGATCCCTTTGCAATCTATAGAGGCAAGATAAGTGTCGACACATTTGTCTCCCACATTTAATAATGATCTCCGTCATTTCCCAAAACGAAACATTCATTGTTCCGTATTCCCAACACAATGATATTGCGCGCATTGCTAGGAATTTCATCATCAAGATGAACCTCTTCGTGAGGAAAATCACCATCAGAGTGAATTAATCGGAGGAGAGTTATCACAGACCACGTGAATCTGCAATCAGAACATATGCTTTGACTTAGGCTGATGGATCATATTCGCAGGCGTCCCCAAAAATAGATCAAATACCATTAAGTCAAATGTGGATATGATATTAATCCCGGGTATATCCACATCTACATCAGGTAGAAGCATTCAAACCAATATGGTTAATCCTCAACGATTTCTGGCAAACTCCATATACACAGGAGTACACACCGAACGACAGGTTCAGTTTAGCTTATGTGTGTTTAAAAGAATATTGAGGCATTACACTATATGGGCATTCCTCCCCCTAATGCCGAGATGTTCTAAAAGCATACAGATAAAATCCCCAACCACAATCATCCAGTTGTGGCCAATGTATGCTATTGTGGTGATTTATTTGGGAAATCTTACGCACATTACAGATAGGGGTTTTATGCAGTGAGCTTTGGACATTAATGTAGTGGCATGAATACTACATATTTATCCTTCAACATGAAGGGTTAGTCTCAACATCCAGCGAGACACGCAACAACAAGTTGCTTCATGGTTACAATTGTGCCAACTTATTGTTATTATTACCAAATGCATAGTCAATCATTAAGATTTAGACTAATATGCACAACACTATTTTATCCATAAGGATCCTTCAGGGGCTCATGCATACCATTCGTCGTTTGGAGCCAGTAGTTGACTTCAGATCAACAAGTAAAATGACCATCAGGGTCTAACGCTCACAAAGACATTCACTGGTTGCATTGTGCTTTTAAGCACATAGGAAAATGTGTGTGTTTATATTGGTAGTGAAGTGCATGGCATCAGGCCAATGCTGCCAAGCAAAGATTTTTATATGCAGAGATGTATAGTCGAGCTCATTTTTTTTATCACTGCCCATGGTTTACCCAATTACTCATACCGTTCTGAAATTGGGTGTCGATTTATGCAACATTTTAGGTATTATAATTTTGAGAGATAATTTATAACAATAGTTAATAAATTGTGATGCTGCCAACAGGGCAAACATTTCTCCTCATATTATATACCATTTTGTTCTATAAAGCATTATTTCGATCTCTTCATTGTTCGGCAAAAAGAGAAGCTTTGGAATAGAACAGACAAGGCCAAGAATTCATTTTTATCTAGGAAAAATCACCATATAACTAGTTTTTCATGAAACAAATGATGATAACTGCTTGGCAAGAACGAAACAAGATTGGTATCCGCCTAGGATCCGTCTTTAACAACAGATAGTACTGCTCTCATACGAAGAAATCATCAGGAGTAGAGAGGATACAACATGTCTCTACAAGATCTTCATATTTCTATCACAAATTATCATCACTAGTAGTCTAGTGGTCAAGACATATGGCTCTTCTAGCTCCGAGGAGCAAGGGCATGTTAATGTCTAATTTAGCTTCAAGCTCTGTGGTGATGTGGGATTTCATAGTTATTTGTCTACTCTTCTCACTTCTAGTAGATCGGAGGTAGATAATGGTAAGCATACCAAAAGGGTGGAATTCAGTGTAGTTCGGCTACATAAACCCCAGGTATGTGTCCATTCAGGACCGACCTTTACCATTTAGCTTATAGTGTATACCATACCAGTCAAAGGACTATCCCAAGTCAATTCAATGACTATAAGTATTTACAATTCTGAGAGATGTATGCAACACAAGCATAGAGGTCCTAGATAGAACGAGTAAAGTGGTTCGACGGGAACACACAATGGTTTTTCACACAAACATTGTGAAAAAATCTCAGAATTACCTTTCAATGTACTCGCAACTTCGTGTTGCTAAGGTACTAGTCATTTATCTCAAAGTTCGCTTCATGCCGTTCAGCGACAAATAGCAATGTGCCAACATCTGGTTGAGTAATGTATGACTGAGATTCTAGCATTTATTCATCTGACAAGGTCTTATTGCTTACTAATAAAATCCCAATTTGTGATGTTTTCTGTGCCAAAAAGGCTTTCATGCATTAATATTGAATTTCTTCAGGTTACTTCGGGTAAAACTTTATGCACGAGGAGAGAGCAGAGATTTAACTTATCTGTGTTTCATTGTATTTTGATTTAATTTCCCAGATTTAATATAGTTGTTATGGCCACTTGGCGATATATATAAATATACGATGCCACATAACACAATCAAACAAAATATAAAGTGAAAACGAAATTATTTACGAAGGTTGCACATAATGTGACTTCAGGACCTTGAACAACCCACCACAATCCACGCGGGTACAAGCTCTAGCGTATCTGGCGTCAACGCGTGTGCGGCCATCAGGGTTACGACAGTATAGCAAGCCTTCGTAATAAGCGCAACAGGCACAATTATGGCTCGGTAATTGGGGTACACGATAAATCCACGCAACGTGCGCAACAGGCGCAATTGTGGCTCGGTAATTGGGGTACATGATAAGTCCACGCAACATGCGCAATAGGCACAATTGTGGCTCAATGATCATGGCAGACAGACAGTGCCTATAGGCTACAAGGCATGCGAAAAATACGCGACTCAGCAATGGTGGTCTGACTCAACGGGAGCGAGCCGATTAATGGAGAGCGCGACATGGCAATCACATGACGCAGCCAAGTTCGAACGTCACAAATATTGCGTCGTGTTGCCAGGGCGCAGCCAATGCTCAGCTAATACCAACTCAGTCGATTAACAATGTAGCCTGATCGGCGTGTCCGAGTATCCACTATACAATTTAATCGCTCGACGTGAGTCCAAAAGCTCAACGCAACACAAATATTTAGAGCGATTTAAGTATGTGCACTATAGCCTTCACATATTTTAATAATTTCTGCTTATTATCTACTATGAGAAATAAAGCCCACAAAAATGCTGGAATTAATGCATAAGCAGGTCAAGTGTAAGAAGGCATTTTGTTTCATATCAAGCATACATTTTCTACTAATTATTTAGTACGGGAAATAATTAATTAAAGTAGAAATTGCGATAGAAAAACATGCTTGATTCTATTTATCAGAGTAAAAACAATATCTCCTTTTTTTGGGTTAATGCATGGCAGTACTCTACCTCACGCGCATGGATGGCCCATAGGCGTTGCTGCATGCACATGCGGCCACTGTTTATAGGCATGGAGCCTTGCGACCAAGAAGGGGCCCACGTGCAAATTGCTTCTTTCTTATCCCTCGCGAGCTATCAGGAAGACAAGAAACGGACGTGGATGACCCGGCCAAGAGAATGATATTGCATGTAGCCATGCACATAACTGCACAAGCGATCAGTCCGCCAACACGGTCACTCCTGGGACCCACTCATAAATACCAGCCGCTTTAATCACGTATTTGGTGGTTTTTTTTAAAAAAATTTACTGGCGCCGCACATACACAGCGCCCTCAACTGCCGGCCGCTTTGACTAGGAGCACATGCATGCATGCAGCGCTCGACCAAATTTTGTACCACACGTCTCCTCGCTTCCCCACAAGAATAGGGACGCAGAACCGGTCTTCATCTCCGCAAGATGCTGCTAACTGCCGGCGCGGACACGACTCTGACACAGGCGACACGCGGCTACTGGCGCGCGGCATGGGTACGCTGGACGCCACCTCTAGCGGTGGTGACGCGATGCAGACTGCGAGCACGGCCACTGGTGCACGGCGCGGCCCGGCGCAGGCACATGCCTGACGTTGGCTAGCTTTCACGTGCATAGAAGTACATCGGCGATCGCAGTTCATCCTGTATGGATCACAGTCCATACATAACAACATATCAAGAACAGTAAACATACCGCTCGATTACGTAGAGGAAAAAAACGAAGGCTGTCGCATAGGACAGTTCGGCTAGGCCGGAGGACCTGCCGGCTTGACAGAGAGTTGTTGCAGATCTAATCCCGCGGCAATTAATGTCGAGGTAGAGCGTGCTGATAACGTGTTGAGAACTACGTTGCCGCAGATCACCAGATCTGCTCCCTTCCCTCCCGTCAGCAGTAGAGGCGCAAGAAGCTGTAGAGAACCCGTCTCCCTTCCCATAAGCACGACATAATAAACACACAAGACACAAGGTTTATGGTTGGGCCTCTGGCCTCTTTCTCTTCTCTGTAATATGAAGGGGTGTACAAGTTCCTTATAGAGATGTGAGACCCCTCAGGGGCAAAGCCGGTATTTGTCCACATAACCCTGACTAGGGTTACTTAACAGTTTAATCAGCTTCGCTCTGCGAAGGGGCTCACGGCGCGGTGGCATAGGCCACTGGCCCCGAAGCGCTCCGGCCCAGGGTTCGTCCTGGGTGACGCACATCTTGGACTCCAAGGCCGGCACGTCGTGCTCGGCCTGACCCGACACGGAATGTTGCCAGGCACGGGGTCTGCCCGTTTTCGAGCCGCCCAACGCCCACAAAAATTAGATGCCGGCCCAGCGAGCCACGATCCCCTCACGCGCTCACTCGCTAGTCGCTAGAAACCCTAAACCTAATCCCCTCCTCTCCGTGGCGGACTGGCGGTGGCGGCCGACGAAATCTCGCCCCTCCCTTGTTGTATGCCTTTGCTTTTATTCTAGATCTAGGGCTAAACGGGCCGGGTAGCCCGTTTACTTGAAGCCCGGCACTATTGAAGCCCGGTACCGACCTGGCCCGGCCCGCTACGCACCGTGCTCGGGCCGGCCCGGCACGGCGGTCGTGTCGTGCTTGGGCTCCAAGGCCGACACGCCATGCTCGGCCCGACCCGGCACGGAATGTTGCCAGACACGGGGTCGGCCCGTTTCCCAATCGCCCAGCGCCCACAAAAATTAGATCCCGACCCGGCACGGAATGTTGTCAGGCATAGGGTCGGCCCGTTTTCCAACCGCCCAGCGCCCACAAAAATTAGATCCCGGCCCCGCGAGCCGCGACCCCCTCACGTGCTCACTCGCTAGTCGCTAGAAACCCTAAACCTAATCCCCTCCTCTCCGTGGCGGACTGGCGGTGGTGGCCGGCGAAATCTCGCCCCTCCCTTGTTGTATGCCTTTGCTTTTATTCTAGATCCTAGGGCTAAAATGAGAGGTTTTCATAAAATACTTCTTCGTTTGTCTACTCTAACTGGTACAGATTACTCTAGGGTTCCACAAAAGGTAAGGTCTCAGTTAACAAATAATTTTCAGCTGTATGAATCAAAGTTTGGTGATGTGCGCTTGCGGGCACAACACCAATTGTCCAATGCTAATGAGGGTAGAAACAAAATGGCTTGGGATGACATCTATGGTGATGATGATTTTGATCAAGTAATAGGAGGAGGATCAGGATCAGGTAATATTGCTCCCTCTTCTGCTACCTTTGCAACTGCAGCCTCTGTCTCAGAGTTATCTTCATATCTTGACAGTGATACTGTCTCACAGTTCAATGAAGACTTCAACATATTGAGTTGGTGGCATGAACATAAACTTACCTATCCTATTCTTTCTCTCCTTGCTAAAGATGTCATGACTGTCTCTGCTGCAACTATATCTTCTAAATCAACTTTTAGTCTTGTTGGCAGAGTGATTGAGGAGCGTCGTCGCCGACTCACAAGTGATATGGTGGAGATTTTGTCATGTATAAAGGACTGGGAATTAGCGGACTCACATATGCAGCACAATGTGGAGAAGGACACCAGAGAGATGGAACTTATACATGAAAGTATGATCCTTGAAGATGCAGCCTCTGTTTGAAAGTTTGTTTGGACTTCAACTTATTTGTTTTCTGTACTGTGGGCTGTTATAGGATCTAGGACACCGGCTAGAGGGGGGTGAATAGACGGTTTTGACTAAAATAAAAAACACTAGAGAAATTTAATCAATATGACAAGAGGTATAAATTCTCTAGTGACAACAAGTAAACAATCTATGAGAAACAACTATGGTGATTGTATACTCGAAGAAGAATATGCAAAATGCTAATCACTTGCACGACAATAAGTAATGCAAGAAAAGAAAGACACCGGATTTTATCCCGTGGTATCGGTGATTTGCCGATCACCCCTAATCCACGTTGAGGTGGACTTCAAGATCTCACTTGCTCCTCTATCAAGACACGGCTTGATCTTTGAGCCAAGTGGACAAGAAATCACTCAATACCTCGTTTCCTCTAATGTCACCTTTGCCGCTCCGGCGAGGTAGGCGCGAACCTCTCACAATCGACACCGCGGCTCCTCCACAATCTTCTTGGAGAGCTCGACGGAGACAACACCCAAGTCGTCTAGAAGGCGGCAACCTCCAAGAGTAACAAGCCGATGATGCTTGCTCGGTGTACCACCTAGTGCCTCAAGGATCACCAATGGATGCAAATGCACTAGGAACTCTCAATCTCTCACTAGAATGCAATCTCAAGCAAGAAGTGTGAGAGAATGAGTGGGAGGATCACAAATGAGCTCAATGTGTGCAAGGAATGGCCAAGAGAGCCCTCACACACGAGCTCCCCTTCTATTTATAGCCCACCTCACAAATCCAACCGTTATATGCAAATAGCACAGATTCTGTGCACACGCGGACGGTCCGCGCCCTGAGCCCGGACAGTCCGCCGTACATATAACGGCTAGTTTTCCCGTTTGAAAACTGTCAGAGCTGTCAGAAATGCGAGGTCCGGACAGTCTGCCAACCTTGGGGCCGGACCGTCCGAGACCTGGCAACTTGGAGCACCAGTGCTCTGACCAAGAGGAGTTAACACATGCGGACTGTCCGCCCAACAAGACCGGACGGTCTGCGACCTGGGAGTCAGTACTGTTCGGGCTTATCCTCCGGACAGTCCGTAGTACAAATACCCAAAAACACACAGTCCCTGCCCAAACCAATTTGGCACCTGCGGACGGTCCTCCGACCCTGGTCGGACGGTCCGCACAAAAATACAGGGACTGTGCAGAGAGCACCCTTCTCTGGTCAGGACTGTGGACGGTCCGCAGTACAAATGTACAGGACCAGTCCAAAGTGAACATACTTTGGACCACCTCTGGATGGATCGTGGACGGTCCACTTACTTGGCCCGGACGGTCCGCCAACCCCATAACTTAACAACTTTTCAAACACGCTTTTGAAAAGATTTTTAACTCTCAAAATTTGAAGCGTTGTTAGTCCTCATGCTAATGCAACCACTAGATGCTCTATGAGGCACTAAGTTTTACACAGACAAACGTCATTGAGCCCTCTTAATAGTACGGCCATCTAGCCTACTAATCCGGTCAAATATCTTCTCTAAACTCCTGGACACCGGCAAAAAACAAAAACCTATGTTATACCTTTGCCTTCACTTGATCCATAACCAATGCATATAAATCTCCAAGATTTTCTGTTCTATGTGGTCCAACCCTGCATTCTTATCTCTCCAAGAACCGTTAGTCCACAACCAATTGTCATTAATTACCAAAACATCACTAAGGGGCCTAGATGATTCACAATCTTCCCCTTTTTGGTAATTGATGACAACACTACACATTATATCCAAGAGAAGTTTTGTTTTTCAAATCTCCCTCATACCTTAGATATAAGAAGGATTTTAGAGGTGAGTTTCATAAGACTTATCTTGATTTGAAGTTCCATCCGAGAGATAGATAAATCTCAATAAAACTCAGAGTGTAGGAATAGCTCCCCCTATGTGTGTGCATGATATTTCTAGTTGAAGATACAACACACATATTCGATCGGAGTTTTGATGGAGATCTTCCTACAGTCATGGTTATCGAGGCATACAAGAAGTAATATGTAAAATAAGCGCAGCAAATTTAATCACTCCTCGATCAACCATTCATAGAATAATTCGAACTAATTTAAACATAAGATTTAACACACATAGTTCAACCCACAAAATATTACAAATATTTGTCCACAAACATAAGACATAGTTCACCAAATGCATAAGACATAAAGTTTAAATTGTAACCAAGTGCATAAGACATGAAATAGTAAACATGCACATGCATAGTCTCAATGTCCACATGAGCGAGCTCCCCCCGAATATGACATTCCAAACTTCTGTTCTCTTCTCTCCCCCTTTGGCATCAATTGCCACAAAGGAGGGGCCTCACTGACCACCAGGTGGAGGATACATGTTGTAATAATGGGTGCTGAAGGTGTCGAAGAGAGAGGAGAACTGCCTAAAGTATTGTTGGAGCTACTGCTGCCTCTGACTTATATCTTGAATGCTTTCATTTGTAGACAGATTGTCAAATTGACTAGACAAAGCCCCCATATTATCCTGAAAACTCTGCTGCATGTTGTTCAGACTGGTCATAATTGGATCAGTAACAATGTCTTGGATGTGAGAGAGAAATTCAGAAAGCTCAGAGTTAAGCGCATCCAGGTTATCATCAAAGCGAGACTGCATGGCATCCATGCGCTGGTCCATATGGGCCATCATGCCCTGGAAGCAGCCATCCATGTGGGTCTGGAGCCCTTGCTGCATGTTCTGAAAGTAAGGGTCAAAATAGCCTGGACCAGGCTGCCAGTACTGCTGAGGCTGAGGAGGAGGTGGCATCTGCTCGGCTGCATCGGCTTCAGGAGCAATTCCTTCATCATCACCAGCTTCTTCTTCATCATCTGGGAAGGGGTAAGAGGCCTGGTGAGGAATCAAATCTCATTCTTGAAGGGCCTAAAAGGAGTGTGAAATATCTCACAGTGCCCCTCAAATCTGGTCTTAGCTTTGATAAGAGCCATCATGTATGGAGCATAGGCTAAGTTCTGGTTCTTGTCCATTTTGAGGTTATTTAATTGTCTCATCATAAATAGCACAACATTCATTACCTCACCATTCATGACATGGTGGATAATGTTCCAGAACTTGTCTCTGATTTTGCTCTTATCTCCACTCTTGGGAAGAATTGTTACTCTGGCAATTTTGTTAATCACAGCAGGATGATGCCTCAGTCTTGTTGTCTTACCAAACCTCCTAGGAATTCCTAGCCTTGCTGGCTCATAGAATTGCACAAATTCTTCAATGTTATCCTCAGTGTAGAAATCAATCCCAGCTGAAATTGTATCATAATCCAAATTGTTTGCAGTAGCAAATTCAGCAAAGGTTGCTGAATACCTCTTGAAGCCAGTCATCCAAGTGATTGACTGTTCATCAATGTCAATTTCAGCAGTAGCCAGGAACTGTTTCACAGCCATTTCACTGAAGTCGGTCCTTTGGCCCATAAAGTGATAAAGACCACATGCCTCGAATTTGGGAATCAGGTCCTCCATGACTGATTGACCCAACATATAAGTCCAATCTATAACTTGATGCTTGTGAAAGTTTGTATCCATCAGTGTGCCCCAGAAGACATCAAATTGAAGCTGAGTGTGAAAGAACTGAATATTCGTGTCTGTGGGCAGAGCATATTGATAGACTGTCCTCCTGGAGCAATATTCTGCCATAGAGAATCTCTTTTTGGATAAGTCCATCCTGTGATGTCAATTGGATAGTCAGGATGAGCGTGTGGAACATCTTCTGTGTCCATAGAAACGCTACCCCCAGCTGAAGATTGGGCCTCTGAGTCTATGGTTGGATTGTAGTCTGCATCATCTGCACGAGGGCGCTTTGATTTGAAACGACCGGCAAGCTTCTTCCGAAGACCACCCAGACCACTGCAATATATGTGAGAAATAACTACAGTTGAATTGTTGATAACGCCACAACTTAGAAAGAAAGTGTAACTTTCTGTCAGGGGCCGGACTGTCCGTGCCAGGGGTCTGGACTATCCGCACCAACCTGGCGGACGGTCCGCGACCGTCCAGGGGCGATTTTCTAGAACCCTAGTCGCCCCATTCATTCAATCAACGATTCGACAGAGAAATAACCATCCAAACTTGTTCAAATTTTTGCACAACATTCACAATGAGTAACACTAGCAATTCCAACAATCATATGTGTGAATCCACATCTAAATTCTAGATCAAAGAGAAAATCCGAAGAATCCCCAAATTTGAAGAAATCAGATAAAGTCCATGAGATTTTGAAATACCGGGATGAAGACATGATTGTTGAACTTCCAACAAGCTTTCGGACAGTTCGTGCGCAAGTCCACTTCACCGTCCGCTCATAATCGACAAGAGTCACCTTTAGGCGTGTGGAGTGTGAGAGGAGAAGGCAACTGATGAAAGTGACAATCTGACTGCCTCTGCCCGACTTAACTGCTTGTCGCGGACGGTCCGCGCAGGGACGGTGGACGGTTCGCACCATGTTAATTCAGACTGTCCAGATCCTGATACGGCGGATGGTCCGCGGTCCTTACCCGGACGGTCCGTGGCCTGATAATCAAATCTCCAAACTTTGTCCACTTTCTGATTTTGAATTTCAAATCTGATTTGACGCTCATATATGGACATTTCGACCAATCCAAGGGTTAGTATGCATGCATATACACATTATGTATTTGAGGAATACACATTTTCATATAAAACTACTTAGATCAAACAAGAATGAAAAATTCATCAAAAATACCCAATAAATAGCCTAGGGAGCATATTTAGAAGCGAAATGCAATACTACACATGTGTATTCAACCTCAAGCCACGTTTGAGAGATATATCACATTCATTTCACTTCTTAGTGAGCAAAGCCTTGTTTCATCTAGTGGCTTTGTGAATATATCGGCCAATTGATCATCCGTGCCAATCGAATATATAGTGATATCTCCCTTTCCGACATGATCTCTTAAGAAGTGATGCCGTATATCAATATGCTTCGTTCTTGAGTGTTGGACCAGATTTGTAGCCAATTTTACCGCACTCTCATTATCACACATGAGAGGCACATTCTTAAAAATGATCCCATAATCCAATAGAGTTTGTTTCATCCATAATAATTGAGCACAACAATTACCGACCGATATATATTCCGCCTCGGCGGTAGAAAGGGCAACGGAATTTTGCTTTTTAGAAGACCATGAAACAAGAGATCTTCCAAGAAATTGACAACAATATTGGCGGTAGAAAGGTGCTCTTTCTATCAACTTTGCAACCCGCATAATCCGAATCCGAATATCCAATTAATTCAAATTGAGCACCTTTGGGATACCATAGACCAATATTGGGGGTATATTTCAAATATCTTAGAATTCTTTTTGCGGCCTTCAAGTGAATCTCTCTAGGTGAAGCTTGAAATCGAGCACACATGCAAACACTAAATATAACATCGGGCCTAGATGTGGTAATGTAAAGCAAACTACCAATTATTAAACAAAAAAGTTTTTGATCAACTATAGTACCTCCCACATCTAAGTCTAGATGACCATTTGTTGCCATAGGAGTCTTGATAGGCTTTGCATTCTCTAAGCCAAACTTTTTAAGCATATCCTTCAAATATTTTGATTGACTTATAAAGATTCCATCTTTCAATTGTTTGATTTGAAGACCGAGAAAGAAGCTCAATTCTCCTATCATAGACATTTCAAATTCCTTTGACATCATTTTTCCAAATTCTTCACAAAACAATTCATTAGTAGATCCAAAAATAATATCATCAACATAAATTTGACAAACAAACAAATCTTTGCCAATTCTTTTAGTGAATAGGGTAGTGTCAACCTTCCCAATTTTAAAGTCTTTGGAAAGTAAGAAATCTCTAAACCTTTCATACCAAGCGCGTGGGGCTTGCTTAAGCCCATATAGAGCTTTAGAAAGCTTGTACACGTGGTTAGGTCTTTTGGGGTCCTCAAAACCGGGAGGTTGTTCAACATACACTAGTTCACTAATCTTACCATTTGGAAAGGCACACTTTACATCCATTTGGTAGAGCTTGATATTATGAGCACAAGCAAAAGCAAGAAGGATCCGGATTGCTTCCAATCTTTCCATGGGAGCAAATGTCTCACCAAAATCCAATCCCTCTATTTGAGTATATCCTTGAGCAACTAATCTTGCCTTGTTTCTTACTACTAATCCATCTTCATTGTGCTTGTTGCGAAACACCCATTTGGTACCAATAACATTGTGGTTCTTTGGTCTCTCAACAAGCTCCCAAACTTCATTTCGAGTGAAGTTATTTAATTCTTCATGCATTGCATTCACCCAATCAACATCAAGTAGAGCTTCATCTACACGGTTAGGTTCCATACAAGATACAAAGGAGAAATGTTCATAAAATGAAGCTATACGAGAGCGAGTTTGAACACCCTTACTAATATCACCCACAATTTGATCAACTGGGTGATCCTTCATAATAGAATGATGAATTCTTGATACCATTTGAGAATTGCTAGTTGAAGCATGAGGAGGAACCTAATGACTTGAAGTATCTTGATCATGAGTATCCATAATTTCATCATTTTGTTGACTTTGGTGATTTTCTTCATTTAGAGTTGAAGAGGATGGAATGACAACTACACTATTTTCATCATCATCTTCCTTTGGCTTTATTTCACCAATGGCCATTGTTTTCATAGCATTTTTCAATTGAGTTACACCAACATCATCAAGATTATCACTTTTATCTTGAGACCCATTAGTTTCATCAAACTCAACATCATATGCTTCTTCAATAATACCATGAGTCTTGTTGAAAACTCTATAAGCCTTACTATTTGATGAATATCCAAGTAGAAAACCCTCATCACATTTCTTCTCAAATTTAGAGAGTCGGCTTCCCTTTCTCAAAATATAGCATTTGTAACCGAATACTCTAAAATATGAGATATTTGGCTTTCTACCAATGAGCAATTCATAGGGAGTTTTCTTCAAAAGCTTGTGACAATATAGCCTATTTGATGAGTGACATGCAGTGTTTATTGATTTGGCCCAATAAGAATCCAACACATTATATTCCGCTAACATAGACCTAGCCATATCAATGAGAGTCATATTCTTTCTTTCAACAATACCATTTTGTTCTGGAGTATATTTGGAAGAAAATTCATGTTTAATACCCTTGTCATCACAATATTCATCAATTCTAGCTTTTTTGAATTCCGACCCATTATCACTTCTAACTTTCTTGATATCAAAATCAAATTGGTTTTGAGCCAATATAGCAAATGACTTGAATGTTTCAAACACATTAGTTTTATCCCGAAGAAAGTAAACCCAAGTGAATCTAGAATAATCATCCACAATCACAAGGCAATAGGAATTACCGTCGATACTCACAAACGATGTTGGCCCAAATAAATCCATGTGAAGTAATTCCAAAGGCCGATGAGTAGACATTTGACTTTTATTTGGATGAGTATTTGTCACTTGCTTCCCGGCTTGACAAGAGCTACACACAATTTGTTCTTCTCAAATTTCACATCTTTCAAGCCACGAACTAGATCATGTTTGGTTAAACGATTGAGTTGCTTCATTCCAACATGACCAAGTCTTCTATGTCATAGCCAACCTAGTGAAGCCTTTGAGAATAAGCAAGTTGTGAGCTTTGCCTCACTAGATGAGAAATCAACAAGATAAAGATTTTCATATCTAAAACCTTTAAACTTAATATTGCTACCATCAACACTAGAGATAATAACATCATCAACAGTAAAATTGCAACTAAATCCTAAATCACATAATTGAGCTACGGATAGTAAATTAAAATTCAAAGACTCAACCAAAAGCACATTTGATATGGAATGATCATTCGAAATGGCAATTTTACCCAAGCCTTTAACCTTTCCTTTGCGATTATCTCCAAATGTGATACTGTTGGGGACTTGTTCTCAAATGCTATGAATTAAGAACAAGGCAACACAGAAAGAAGTTAATGGTTAATGCCCTTCGTCCTTCGAAGCAGTATCTCCCTTAAGATATAACGATCTTCGGACGAAGGTGATGAAGGACATACCTTCATCATCACAATTTACATTGATGAAAGAAGAAGCATATGAAACATGAGAAATAACATGAATAGTCAAATAACATCATTTATATATCCTTATTATATAATCATGGATGAATAAGAACAATATTGAATTACATTTATACCTTCGGCTTGACAGAAGGCAAAAATACAAGTGTGACGCACGAGCGAGTACAAGTCAGTGTGAACAGTACGGAGGTACTATTCATCTATTTATAGGCACAGGGGGCGCAGCCTGTGTGAAATTACATCCATGTCCTTCATGTTTACTATTGACTTAAGAACAATCTGTCGAGGATTAGATAGCCTTTTCCTCCTTAAGTCGGTTCCTTTTTCTGTTACTGAGCCGAAGCTCCCTTGCGTGCTGCTTCGGCTCTAGTTCATCCTTCGTTCCGACCCTGCTTCCCATATTGTGTACAACTCCATCCCGAGTCCGAAGGTGCCTGTATGTGTATTACACTTGGAAAACATTGTTAAATCATGTTTTTGATGACCTTCAGAAGACAAAGGCCCCCAACAGTAGCCCCTCGCAGTATTAATTTGTTATAACAACGAATTCAGACTATGATATGAACGAAGGCCTTAAGCCGAAGGTCCGAAAAAACACCTTCCCTTTGCTAGAATAGCAACAATCAATGACAGCTGGGGCCCTCCAAGTTGCAGCGTGCTAGGCATATAAATATGAACTCACACCGACATCATTTGATATGCTATTTCTGCCATTTGCATTATTTTCTCAAACTTTTAGCTCTTGCTCACTAGCGCTCATTAGATTTTCAAGCTTTTTGAGATTCGGTTAAAAGACACGTTTTTACCATGTCTGGGGAAAAATGACTGAGAAGGTGAAGCTGACTGAGGAGACGAAGCTGTTTGAGGAGAGGAAGGTTGCGGATCCTTATATTGCTGGATTTATTGAGTCCATGGCAAAAACAAACACAGAGAAGATTACTAAAGAGATACTGGAAGCTTTATCTAAAGATACTGGTGACAGCGATAGCTATGATGTGAAAAGTGGGGGTGAAGATTCTGAAGATCGGCCCTGGCGACCAAGCCATGTTGTCTTCGGAAAGTCGACCATTAAATAGAGTGATCTTGAGAACATGAGAGGAAGGTACTTTCGGGACATATCTATTGTGAGGGCTGGCGGAGACAACAACGTCCCTGCTCCTGAGGAAAACAAAGTTGTTATCTGCCGAAGCTTTTTAAGGCTGGGCTTTGGTTTCCTTTAAGCAAATTTGTAGTTGAAGTGCTGAAAATCTACCAGATCTTCCTTCATCAGATCACCCCCGAAGCTATAATGAGGATGGGGATTTTTGTCTAGGCTGTAAGGAGTCAAGGGCTGGAGCCGAGCGCGAAGTGCTTTTGCAGTATGCACGAGCTCTTGTATGAGACTAAGGCTACTGGCAAAGAACAGTACCACAACAACTTCGGTTGATACGAATTCATTGCTCGCCCCAATGCAAGCCACCCGGTGCCAACATTCCGAAAGAGATGGTCCGGAGCCTGGATGAAAGAATGGTTTTATGTGAAGAATG
Source organism: Zea mays (assembly GCF_902167145.1). Lineage (NCBI taxonomy): Eukaryota > Viridiplantae > Streptophyta > Magnoliopsida > Poales > Poaceae > Zea > Zea mays. The sequence continues at coordinate 156,379,035 of NC_050099.1, read as the reverse complement.
ATTTAAAGGCAAGGGAAGACATTAAAGAGATCATCCAGCGCCCCATCTGGTCACACTTCGGCCTTCGAAGGCCGAAGGTGGAAATTGATGGCGTTGTCAAAGCGTGTCAGAGGGCTTTCAGCACTGTTTGCTCCTTCATTGGCACAAGAGATTTGATTCAAGAATATATAGCCTTCAGGGTATGGCCGCTTGTGGAAAGCTGGGAAATGCCGAAGGAGACCACCGCCGACTCTGGTGAGGGTGGTCTGGTCCGACTGAAGTATACATTCAGATTTAGGGAGAAATTTGATGAGCCAAACGACGACTGGTTGATGTGCATCGAAGCTACCAGTGATGAGCTGCTTGGAGCATACTCCAAGGCTGAAGATAATGCCCTGTCCGTAGCCTTTGGTGGTCGGGGCAAGAAAAGATTAAACAGGGTATTTGATGCTATTGGCTTTGTATACCCTGATTACCGTTACCTGCTGCGAAGACAAGAGAAAAAGAGGAAGATTGATGCTTCAGTCACCCCAGTTGAGCCTGTGCCGAAGAGCAAAAGGTGAAGGTTCTGACCCACCGGTCGCGTTACATCGAACCAGTCATGGTGCATGACTTTGGCGCAGGTCCTCTTCAGTAGCCAAAGCAACACAGACTGCTTCGATTACACAGAGCGTCGAAGAGCCGACTGTAATGCCGAAGGAGCATACAATCAACGCAGTCAAAGATAAGGTTGATAAGGTTGATGAACCGAATGTTGAAGAGATAATAAAAATGCCAAAGATTCTGAGCCTTCCGACAGAGGCAAATCTGCCGAAGGTGCAAAAGGCTTCTGTCGCAACTCCCAAGAGGAGAAGGATGGCCAACGTACTAGATGCTGTGCTGGAGACTAAAAAGGCGTTGAGCCCTGCTCCTTCAAAGAAAATTGCTCAATCTGAAGCCAAATCGCGGGTCGAAGCCGAAACTAGGCGAGCAAAAGCCGAAGCTACGCGAGTTGAAGCTGAAGCCGAAGCTGGGCCTTCAATGCCCACCGAGACAGAGCCTACCACGCCTAAAGAAAAAGCGGCAGAGCAGATTGCTCCTGAAAAGATCGAGACTCCTGCTCCCGAAGCTTTGATCAAAAATATTGACTACATCATTCGACACGCTTCGGGGAAGAAGCTGTCCGAAGAAGAAATGCTAGAAGCACGACACTATGCCCAAAAATTGAAATATCCGAAGGGGGCGTTAGTGTTTAATGGTAGTAACGAAGAAGATTTTCTGTACTGTCTCCCGGATAACAAAGAAATATCCGTTAGCCGGGAGATAAGTAAGAGCATAGGATTCCCGAAGCTGGAAGACGACCTTTCAATTTTATCGAAGGATGAACTTGCTAATAGCCTAGCATACAATAGCATAAAGGTATAAAAGTTTACTTTTAAGTTAGAAACTAGCATACTTCATTGTCATACTTAGCTCTTTCTTCTTTTTACAGGGCTTGATCCTTAGTAATGCCCTGAGGGCACAAAAGAATATTGAAGACGAAAGCTATACAATGGCTCTGAATAACCTTCGTCCAGAAGTTATTGAATTGAGAAATGAAGGTCTAGAAAAAGACAAAATCTTAATTTCATTGGTAAATAAAGTAAAGGAAGACGAATCTAACTATAAAGCTCAAGCCGAAGCCTAGAAAACAGAAATTGAAGATCTTCGGAGGCAACTGGCCGAAGCTAAGGAAAAATGCGCAGTCGCTCAAACTAATCAAGAAATTAGTGAATATTGGAAAATCATCTAGAGAAAAATGTTGAAGAACTTCGCACATCCAAGGAAAGGTGCTTTGAAAGATCCTTGGATTGTGGAAGAAAATAAAAGCTAGTTTCGCCAAAGTGGGTGCTTATTCTGCTGAAGAAAACTTCATACGAGGCGACCCCGAAGGCGTTATTGAATGGATAAGTGGAGAGGCTGATACCTTCGAAGAAATTTTAAGCGATCGCGGGGATGTTTGCGTGTTTTCCGGTGCGCGGGGAATTTCAACCATCTTGGAGAAGGCGGGATGCGACCATATTAAAACCATGGCCCAGACCAAAGTTGCCTTCTCCATAGATGATACGAAGGATCCTTCAGCTGAAGCAACCTTAATGGGCAAAAAATTCTATAATGATGTCTGGGTGAATGGTGGCCGAGAGATGGCCCATGAACTTATAAAGAAAAGTGAAAAAGATACCCATGACGCCCGAGCAGAAGCAAGACGAGCTGAAGAAGCTGCAGAGCGCGAAAAGCGTATAGGTATTATTTTTGGTTTTTAGCTTTGGTATTTTGTTTTTGTGGCTTCGGACTAATTATTTTTTCCTACTTCAGCTGAATTATGTCCGTCGCCGGAACCGTTCGATCCCCCAGCTGATCTAAAAATGAAGGAAGCGCTGGACATCATAAACATGGCTGAATCCATCGTCGACGAAGTCGTCAACAAATTGCTGAACGAAGTTGCAGAGAAAGTTCTTAAAGAGGAATAGATTGTGTTGTAATAAACATTTTGAAAAGTTTGATGTATATAACAGATGAAGGAAGATTAGGTTTCTATTGTAACAAAACTATGATATTTGATGTGTGTAACTTTGAATCAAATATGTAAGTTATTGCAATTTATTTCTTTGCGAGGCATGAAACTTTACATACATACCGTTTTTTAGCCTTCGGCGAAAAAACACATTCCCTTCTTTTCATGCTTTGTAAAGAAAAAGATCCATGCTTCGTAAAGATATCCAAGCTTCGCAAAGAGGGATCCCTTCTTTGGTGACAAGGCTGATGAAGTTGTATTTCCCGAAACTTACTTCGTGCCTTAGCACATTTTTCATTTTGACGAAGCATTCGCCGAAGACCAACTCCGTATTCGATTCTCGTGTCGTTGATGTGATATGATGTATGATGTGATGCTATGCGAAATGATGTGATGATATGATGCAAAATGATAATGATGCCGAAGACACACACCCACATACCCACACTGGAATACACAAATTTGCATCCGCTTAGGAACGACTTTTGAGCTTCTTCACCGTTTATTTTTCGGTGTTCACCGTTTATTTTTCGGTGTAAGCTCTGCATCCCCTTAGGAACAACTTTGGAACTTCTTCGCCTTCTATTTCGGCAGTATAAGTTCTACATCCCCTTAGGAACGACTTTTGAACTTCTTCGCCTTATATTTCGGCGGTATTTGGCTCTGCATTCCCTTTGGAACGACTTTTGAGCAGAAAACTTACGCTGTGCTCCCTTAGGAACGACTTTTGTAGCTTCGGCAATTTTGGCTCTACATTCCCTTAGGAATGTCTTTTGAGCTCAAAACTTACGCTGCGCTCCCTTAAGAACGACTTTTGAGTAGCTTCGACAAATTTAGCTCTGCATTCCTTTAGGAACGACTTTTGAGCTTCGAAATTTTGTGAAGAAGATTTTGGGCTTCGTAATTCTGTAAGGAAGATATATTTCATTCTGATAGAAGCAAAATCATTAAAAGAATTTAGAACTAAATTTACATTACTTGTTCCTTATTAAAAAGCAAAATGGCATAGAACACGAAAGCATTTCAGAGGTAGGATATCGCTCAGTATATGTGCTTCGATTCTGGTACAGTACTATTGACTGTACGAGCTTTGAACTCCTCCCTGAAGTCACGTTATTGCTGGGAGTGTTAACGCCCTTCTGGCTGCTGGCTTTGGGAATAAGTGGGCTGCAGTGGTGGTGGCGGTGGAAGCTGAGGCCAAGAATCCTGTGAATGGCTTGCCGAAGCAACAGAGGCTGCGGGTTGATTGCCCATGTATTCTGGTATGTAAGGAGAGTGGCACGAAGCAGTGTGCAAGACCTGCTTCGGCTGATTCTGCCGAGCTTCGGCGATCTCCTTTTGTTTTAGAATAGTGATTTGGCACATTCTTGTAGTGTGGCCCTTGTCTTCACCATAGAATAAGCAATAAATTTTCCTGGGCTAATCCCCATATCTTCCTCCGAAGCCCTTGGCGCCTCTGCCCCTTGGAGCTGGCGGCCTGAAGGAGCTTTGCTGTGGCCTTTGAAGCTGGCTTCCTTTGTCATTATTCTGACTGGAGCTATGGATTGATCTGACATGTCTAGGGTGGATTCTCCCTCCAAAGCCCCTAGTCATCTCAGAAAATCTGTAAGCTTCCTCCCTTCTTTGTCAGAAGTCATTGTTAGCTCCGATGTACTCATCCATTTTCTGAAGTAACTTCTCCAGAGTTTGGGGAGGTTTCCTGGCGAAGTATTGGGCTGTAGGTCCTAGCCGAAGACCCTTGATCATGGCCTTAATGACAATTTCATTGGGAACTGTGGGCGCTTGTGCTCTCAGTCGCAAGAACCTTCGGACACACGCTTGCAGGTATTCCTCATGGTCTTGTGTGCACTGGAATAAGGCTTGAGCTGTGACTAGCTTCATCTGAAAACCCTGAAAACTGGTAACCGGCATGTCCTTGAGCTTCTGCCATGACGTGATTGTCCCTGGCCGAAGAGAAGAGTACCATGTCTGGGCCACGTTTCGGACTGCCATGACGAAGGACTTGGCCATGACAGCTGCATTACCTCCGTATGAGGATATTGTTGCCTCATAGCTCATCAAAAATTGCTTTGGGCCTGAGTGCCCATCATACATGGGTAGCTGAGGTGGCTTGTAGGATTGTGGCCATGGGATAGCTTGCAGTTCTGCTGCCAGGGGAGAAGCATCATCAAAAGCAAAGGTACCATGATTAAAATTATCGTACCATTCGTCTTCGTTGAATGAGCCCTCTTGACGAAGCTCCCTATGTTGGGGCCTTCGGTCATGGTCATCTTGAGTAAGATGACGCACTTCCTCAGTAGCTTCGTCGATCTTCCTCTGAAGGTCGGCTAGCCGAGCCATCTTCTCCTTTTTCCTTTGCACCTATTGATGAATGATCTCCATGTTCCTGATCTCCTGGTCCAATTCCTCCTCCTGAAGTGTTGGACTGGTGGCCTTTCTCTTTTGGCTTTCGGCCTCTAGGAGAGAGAGAGTCTCCTGATTTGTGTCCAGTGGCTGCAGTGCAGCCCCTGGTGCTGTTATCTTCTTCGGCGACATGACGAAGGTTGATGCTTTGCCGAAGATTGTGGAAGTGAGTACACCGGAGGTGGGAGCCAATGTTGGGGACTTGTTCTCAAATGCTATGAATTAAGAACAAGGCAACACAGAAAGAAGTTAATGGTTAATGCCCTTCGTCCTTCGAAGCATTATCTCCCTTAGGATATAACGATCTTCGGACGAAGGTCATGAAGGACATACCTTCATCATCACAATTTACATTGATGAAATAAGAAGCATATGAAACATGAGAAATAACATGAATAGTCAGATAACATCATTTATATATCCTTATTATATAATCATGGATGAATAAGAACAATATTGAATTACATTTATACCTTCGGCTTGACAGAAGGCAAAAATACAAGCGTGACGCACGAGCGAGTACAAGTCAGCGTGAACAGTACAGAGGTATTGTTCATCTATTTATAGGCACAGGGCGCAGCCTATGTGAAATTACATTCATGCCCTTTATGTTTACTATTGACTTAAGAACAATCTGTCGAGGACTAGATAGCCTTTTCCTCCTTAAGTCGGTTCCTTTTTCTGTTACTGAGCCAAATCTCCCTTGCGCGCAGCTTCGACGCTAGTTCATCCTTCGTTCCGACCCTGCTTCCCATATTGTGTACAGCTTCATCCCGAGTCCGAAGGTGCCTGTATGTGTATTACACTTGGAAAACATTGTTAAATCATGTTTTTGAGGACATTCGAAAGACAAAGGCCCCTAACAGATACTATCATAATTTGAGCAATCTTCCTCACTCATTTGGGTGAACATTTTCATATCTCCGGTCATGTGTTGAGTGCATCCACTATCCAACACCCAATGATTCCCTCCCGCCTTGTAGTTCACCTACAAAAGGAAATCAATCTCTTTTAGGTACCCAAACTTGCTTGGGTCCTTGGATGTTAGTGACCAAGATCTTTGGCACCCAAATAGCTTTCTTTTTGTTGCCAACAATTGAAGTACCAACAAATTTAGCATGAACACCTTTTGCATTATGAGAAAGAACATAACAATGCTCAAAACAAGTGGAGTATACATTCTTGAGCTTAGGACAATTTTTCTTGATATGTCCCTTCTTGTGACACTTGTGACACACTTTGTCACATTCTTTCACAAACAATATCTTTTGCTTTACAAAACCATTCTTTCCTTTCTTGGGAACATATACAAGACCCTCACGATTAAGTGAGCATCGTTGACTTCCCAATATGAAATCCAATTTAACCTTTCCACCATATGCCTTCTCTAGATCATGGGTTAGAGCATTCACTCTATCTACTAATACTTCATTCTCAACAATGATTTGTGATTCATCAAGAGCAATATCATCATTCATAAAAGAGATTTTGCATTTATCACAAATAGAGTTAGTAGGTTGTGGTTCACTTGTAGGACTATCAAGTAAGTCACAAGTGATTCCAACATCCTTGGTGACCACCACAACTTCATGCACAATAGATGAGTTTTGAGCTTCCACAAGCTTCTCACAATTCTCTTTTAGATTGTTGTGAGAGGTCTTGAGCTCCTTAAAAGACACTTGGAGGTTTTTATACAATTCCTTCAAGGTCTTAAACTTTTCTTTTTCTTTGTGCATGTAGTCATCGGCCTCACCTAACATTCTAACAAGATCATCATATGAATAGCCATCATCATCAACATCATCATCATCATTTATATCATTTAAATCGGTGATGATTTTTACCTTAGCATCTCCCTTTGCCATGAGACAATGAAGGGATGAGAAAAGTGAAGGGGCTTCCTTGATGGCAATTCCGGCATTAAGCTTAGATGAGGTGTCATCATCATCATCATCCGAGCTATCATCCGAATCCCATTCAACTAGATAGGCTTTGCCATCTTTCTTCTTGTTGTAGAGTTTCTTATTATTATTATATCCATCTTTGACCTTCTTCTTCTTATTAGGGCAATTCATGGCGATGTGACCAGGTTCCCCACACTCAAAACATTTTCTATCATTGAAAGCATTTCTTCTTGATGTTTGGCCTCTTCTAGGTTGAACTCTCTTCTTCTTCATAAATTTCTTGAATTTCTTTACAAATAGAGCCATATCTCCATCACTCTCACTTTCATTTTCTTCATCATCACTATCTTCTTTTTCAATTGCCTTAGAAGCTTTAGCTTTGAGAGAGATTGATTCATTCTTCACTTTCTTTGCCAAACTTATAGCATCGGCTTGAGATTTCTTGAATATATCTTGAGTAAGAATTTCCCCCAATACTTCGGTTGGAGAAGTTGTAGATAGATCACTTCTTACTAACATGGTCACAATGGTCTCATACTTCTCCGGAAGAGATCTAAGGAACTTATGAGTGAAATCCACATCCGGTACATTAAAACCAAGTCCCTTGAGTTCATTCACTATCTCATTTAACCGATTGAACATATCGGATACACTTTCATCTTCTTTCATAATGATTTGCTCAAATTTTCCTTTGCACACATATAGCTTGACACTCTTCACAATTGTAGTTCCTTCATGAATTTCCATTAGCTTAATCCAAATCTCATGAGCAGTTGTGAGATTCTTGATACGATTGAACTCATTTATGTCAAGAGCATCATAGAATACATTCATGGCTTGATCATTTGTAAGAATGTTTTCATTGTCACTAGTCGAATGTTAATCTTCTTTCAACACAACAAACCCATTCTTGACAATTGGCCAAATTTTTCCACCCATTGCTCTAAGATGCATTGACATTCTTATTTTCCAATAGTCGTAGTTATTCCCATCAAAATGTGGTGGCTTCCCAATGTGCACATTGTTGTTACTAGCCATTTTGTCCCACTCCGGGATGATTAGATCCACAAACAATGGAGTCCTCGGCTCCGGTACCACTTGTAGGATCTAGGACACCGGCTAGAGGGGGGTGAATAGACGGTTTTGACTAAAATAAAAAACACTAGAGAAATTTAATCAATATGACAAGAGGTATAAATTCTCTAGTGACAACAAGTAAACAATCTATGAGAAACAACTATGGTGATTGTATACTCGAAGAACAATATGCAAAATGCTAATCACTTGCACGGCAATAAGTAATGCAAGAAAAGAAAGACACCGGATTTTATCCTGTGGTATCGGTGATTTGTCGATCACCCCTAATCCACGTTGAGGTGAACTTCAAGATCTCACTTGCTCCTCTATCAAGACACGGCTTGATCTTTGAGCCAAGTGGACAAGAAATCACTCAATACCTCGTTTCCTCTAATGTCACCTTTGCCGCTCCGACGAGGTAGGCGTGAACCTCTCACAATCGACACCGCGGCTCCTCCACAATCTTCTTGGAGAGCTCGATAGAGACAACACCCGAGCCGTCTAGGAGGCGGCAACCTCCAAGAGTAACAAGCCGATGACGCTTGCTCGGTGTACCACCTAGTGCCTCAAGGATCACCAATGGATGCAAATGCACTAGGAACTCTCAATCTCTCACTAGAATGCAATCTCAAGCAAGAAGTGTGAGAGAATGAGTGGGAGGATCACAAATGAGCTCAATGTGTGCAAGGAATGGCCAAGAGAGCCCTCACACACGAGCTCCCCTTCTATTTATAGCCCACCTCATAAATCCAACTGTTATGTGCAAACATCACACATTCTGCGCACACGCGGACGGTTCGCGCCCTGAGGCCGGACGGTCCGCCGTACATATAACGGCTAGTTTTCCCGTTTGAAAACTATCAGAGCTGTCAGAAAAGCAAGGTCCGGACAGTCCGCCAACCTTGGGGCCGGACCGTTCGAGACCTGGCAACTTGGAGCACCAGTGCTCTGACCAAGAGGAGTTAACACATGCGGACTGTCCGCCCAACAAGGCCGGACGGTCCGCGACCTGGGAGTCAGTACTATCCGGGCTTATCCTCCGGACAGTCCGTAGTACAAATACCCAAAAACACACAGTCCCTGCCCAAACCAATTTGGCTCCTGCGGACGGTCCGCCGACCCTGGCCGGACGATCCGCACAAAAATACAGGGACTGTGCAGAGAGCACCCTTCTCTGGTCAGGACTACGGACGGTCCGGCCCCAAGACCCGGACGGTCCGCAGTACAAATGTACAGGACCAGTCCGAAGTGAACATACTTTGGACCACCTCTGGATGGATCACGGACGGTCCACCCACTTGGCCCGGACGGTCCGCCAACCCCATAACTTAACAACTTTTCAAACACGCTTTTGAAAAGATTTTTAACTCTCGAAATTTGAAGCGTTGTTGGTCCTCATGCAAATACAACCACTAGATGCTCTATGAGGCACTAAGTTTTACACAGACAAACGTCATTGACCCCTCTTAATAGTACGGCCATCTAGCCTACTAATCCGGTCAAATATCTTCTCTCAACTCTTGGAGACCGGCAAAAAACAAAAACCTATGTTATACCTTTGCCTTCACTTGATCCACAACCAATGCTTATAAATCTCCAAGATTTTCTGTTCTTTGTGGTCCAACCCTGCATTCTTATTTCTCCAAGAACCGTTAGTCCACAACCAGTTGTCATTAATTACCAAAACATCACTAAGGGGCCTAGATGATTCACAACTGTAATGAAGACTAATACTTTAATTTGGAGCTAGTTGTACTCTTTTTTCCTATCTAGGGTTTTCTCATGAGGTGTGAGTTTTTACCTAGAAATGTTTTTAACGAGGCAGCATTGCACATCAGCTCCAAACCTAATTAAATATCTATTTTTTGAAGTATTAATGTTATGCTTTGGAATATGGACTTGTAATTGTGATGTGGACTTCTAGTTGTATGGTGACTTGTATTGTATATGAATCTGGATTATGTAAAGTGAATTTGGACTTGTAGTTGTATGGTGACTTGAATTGTGACTTACATATGAATCTGGAATATATATTGTAAATATGGTTTCGGGCTATTGGGTGGCCCGGCCCAACCTAGCCCACCGGGCTCACGGCATGGCGGCACGGGCCTGGGCTGAGGAGGCGGCACGGCGTGCTGGCCTGGCCCGGCACGAGGTATTGACCGTGTCGTGCCCAGTCTACTCTGATCGGGTCGTGCCAACAACGGGCCCGTGCTGGGTCGAGCCGGGCGACATGTTTGGACATATATAGGATACATACGCGTAACGTGTGTGCGTTCGTGTGTCCATGTGTGTGGTGTAGTAGTGTGAGTCTGTGTGGGGTCCTTGTACCCTATAAAAACAGCTTTGCTCTATAAAATTTAGCTAAACAATATAAATACATGAAATCTTGATTTGCTAAAATGATACATCAAAGTTTTTCCTAAACTCTATACATATAAGAAATCTAGATTTACCAAAATGGTAGATTTAGGGCTTGTTTGGGATCAAAGGTAATGAAGTGGATTGAGAGGGCTAGAATCCCCTACTACTTAATTTTGAATAGTAAGGGATTATAGTCCCCTCAATCCCCTCCATTACCCTTTGTCCCAAACAAGCCCTTAGAGGCCGCATCCATGATTTAATTATTTGGTGGAAATCACCAAGTGATGCACTCAACAGAAGCGTATTTCGTGCCTCCTCATATAGTTGGTTGGTAAAAACCCACCATTTTTTGGTTACACACCTCAATTCAGCGTACCATTTTTTTATATTCTATTTTGTCTGCTCTTCTTCTCTATCGACTCCCGATGGAAAAAAAGACTGTGCCTTATGGATGCAGCCACTTCCAAAGATCCAGCGTACCAGTTAGTTGGTAATGAACTTTAAATTTTACACTATAAAATTTAATGATCGAACCGAATTAGAATGGGACTCTATTCATATTTATTTTTGAACTAAAATTTATTAAGTATCCTAGCTACCTTATTGTGAAGAGATATTTGGATCATGATCCATTATCACCCTTAGGTCTATTCCAGCAAACCGATGATGGTTGGATCGGGTAGATCCGGACTGGTCCTTCTAAACCTCCTCCACCCCTTCATCTTTCATAGGCCTGGGAAATATTGCACCTAGTGTTGAGCTTTCGCGACAATTGTAGGTCTAGCCATTGATGCAACTCCTCCTGCAACACGGGAGGCGAGGGGCTGGCTGGCCTCAAGAGTCATGTTGCTATTCCTAGTAGGACTCATATCTAGGGCATGATTGACAGCACGACAACAGTTGTTACATACCCTCAACTTCACCATTACCACACTGGATCTAACCAAGCCTGACTGCATGTGATTTACCTTAGATCTATGAATAGATAATCGTTTGCAGCGATCAAGTTCACCCCTTTCACCAATCTTTAAGCTCAATGCAAGTAGTTGATTTGAAAACTAGACATGTGTTCTACTTATACATGATGTAGAAGACCACATTTGCACCACTCTAGTTTTTGCAAATCTTTTGAAAAGTCTTTGAAATTATTTTGCAATTAGCCAATGGTATAAGAATATGATTTCAAAAAGCATTTTCAAGTTTTTGAAAATTCTCCCCCTGTTTCAAATACTTTTCTTTGGGCTAGGTAAAAGCTCCCCCTGAAGAAGTTCTCCTCTTAGCTGTCAAGAGGGTTTTTGTATTTGAAATAATTTCTTCACCTTTGTTAAGTAGTGTTTGAATATTTGAAAATGAGTGGTCGTGTGGTCCTTTTGCTTTGGACCTATTAATTCTCCCCCTTTGGCATTAAGTGCCAAAAACGAAGAAACTTGAGAGGCCTTATAATTCTCCCTTTTTGGGCCTATTTTCTTCCACTTTGGTAAAAGCGTATGAGTGAAAGTTTATGAGGAGGGCAAAGGATAAATGATAACGACATAGTAGAGTGGAAGCCTTGCCTTTGCCGAAATCTCCATTTCCCTTTCAATCTAAGACTAAGGATAGAAATACACTTGGAAACACATTAGTCTTAGCTTTGGCACAAGAAGAATAAGAAATGTGCATTTATACCAAATGAAAGAGACATGATCAAAGGTATATAAATGAGCTATGTGTGCATTGTTTCAATCAAAGTTCCGAGAATCAAGAATATTGAGTTCATTCCTAAGCTTGCTAAAGTCTTTTCATCTAGGGGCTTGGTAAAGATATCGGCTAATTGGTTGTGGGTGCTAACATAAGCAATTTCGATATCCCCTATTGTTGGTGATCTCTCAAAAAGTGATACCGGATGTCTATGTGCTTAGTGTGTCTCTGTTCAACAGGATTATCCGCCATGCAGATTGCACTCTCATTATCACAAAGGAGAGTGACTTTGCTCAACTTTTAGCCATAGTCCCTAAGGGTTTGCCTCATTCAGAGTAATTGTGCACAACAATGTCCTGCAGCAATATACTCGGCTTCGGCGGTAGATAGAGCTACTGAGTTTTGTTTCTTTGAACCCCAAGACACCAGGGATCTCCCCAGAAACTGACAAGTCCCTAATGTGTTTTTCCTATCAAGTTTACATTCGGCATAATCGGCATCGGAATACCCAATTAGATCAAAGGTAGATCCCTTGGGGTACCATAGCCCAAACTTAGGAGTGTAAACTAAATATCTCATGATTCTTTTCACGACCCTAAGGTGAACTTCCTTAGGATTTGCCTGGAACCTTGCACACATGCATATGGAAAGCATAATATCGGTCATGAAGCACATAAATAGAGTAAAGAACCTATCATCGACCGGTATACCTTTTGATCTACGGATTTACCTCCCGTGTCGAGGTCAAGAGGCCCATTTGTTCCCATGGGTGTCTTGATGGGTTTGGCATTCTTCATTCCAAACTTCTTAAGAATATCTTGAATGTACTTAATTTGGCTGATGAAGGTGCCTTCTTGGAGTTGCTTGATTTGGAACCCAAGGAAATACTTCAACTCCCCCATCATTGACATCTCAAATTTATGTATCATGATCCTACTAAACTCTTCATAAGATGACTTGTTAGTAGACCCAAATATAATATCATCAACATAAATTTGGCATATAAACAAGTCTTTAGCAATTGTTTTAGTGAAGAGAGTAGGGTCAGCTTTACCAACTTTGAAGCCATTAGTGATAAGAAAGTCTCGCAGGCATTCATACCATGCTCTTGGGGCTTGCTTGAGCCCATAAAGTGCCTTTGAGAGCTTATAAACATGGTTAGGATACTCACTATCTTCAAAGCTGGGAGGTTGCTCAACATATACCTCTTCCTTGATAGGGTCATTGAGGAAGGCACTCTTCACGCCCATTTGATATAACTTAAAGCCATGGTAAGTAGCATAGGCAAGTAATATACGAATTGACTCAAGCCTAGCTACGGGTGCATAGGTTTCATCAAAATCCAAACCTTCGACTTGTGAATATCCTTTGGCAACATGTCGGGCTTTGTTCCTTGTCACCACACCATGCTCATCTTGTTTGTTGCTGAATACCAATTTGGTACCTACAACATTTTGGTTAGGATGTGGAACTAAATGTCATACCTCATTCCTTGTGAAGTTTTTGAGCTCCTCTTGCATTACCACCACCCAGTCCGAATCTCTTACCATATGTTTGGTTGTAGTAGAAGTCGAGCCAGTCTGGTATGAGCCTAGCCAGTATCATTAGAATCAGGGTGGGTCCATGCAAGCGGTTTTGTTTGGTTGTCTGTACATGCTTGTGCAGACTAGACACCGACTTTGTTTGGTTGTTTGCACTGAAACGTGAGTGCATAAATAAATCTCTAATATTATATAGTATGATTGGCCTAGTTTTGTCGACCAAAGTCTTAGAAACACTAATATAAAATTAGTTAGGTGATTAAATCTTTTTATTAAAAGATATAATAAAAAACGATCCAAAAATGTATTCTCGTTTTACGTGCTGCATGCAGTGGCCGACTGAGTCCAGCCTGGGCGTGCACGTACGTGAGAAGCGGGCGTATGGCGTGGGCCTAGCCGGAAGCCAATATTTGCATCTGACGATCCTGCGTCTGTAAAGAAGAGAACCAAACAAACAACACTTTACTGACCCATGGGTGCACCTGCATGCGAGCAGCAGTCAACCAAACACACAGTTAGTGCATCCTCTATCATGTATGGCTCAATAGAAGACACAAAAGAGTAATGTTCACAAAAGTGAGCAACTCGAGATCTAGTGGTTACCTCCTTATGGATGTCACCAAGAATGGAATTGACGGGTGATCTCTTTGAATTGCTTGGTGGACTCTTGGGTGTGGTCGTCTTTGATCCAGAATCTCTTGATCATCTTCCTTGTCTTGCTCATCTTCATCTCCCCCTTGATTAATGTCCTCCTCTTGAGGTGCATCATCGTCTTGATCTTGATCCTCGTCCTCTTGAGCCAATTCCTCATCTTGAGTTGGTGGAGATGCTTGTATGGAAGATGATGGTTGATCTTGTGCTTGTGGGGACTCTACGGATTCCTTTGGACACACATCCCCAACGGACATGTTCCTTAGCGCGACACACGGAGCCTCTTCATCATCTAGTTCATCAAGATCAACTTGGTCCTCTTGGGACCCATAAGTCTCATCAAACACAATGTCACAAGAAACTTCAACTAATCCAATGGACTTGTTGAAGACTCTATATGCCCTTGTGTTTGAGTCATAACCAAGTAAAAAGCCTTCTACTGCTTTAGGAGCAAATTTAGAATTTCTACCTCTCTTAATAAGAATAAAGCATTTGCTCCCAAAAACATTAAAATAAGAAACTTTGGGCTTTTTCGGCGAGGAGTTCATATGATGTTTTCTTGAGGATTCGGTGAAGGTAGAGTCGGTTGATGGAGTAGCAAGCGGTGTTAATCGCCTCCGCCCAAAACCGATCCGGAGTCTTGTATTCATCAAGCATGGTCCTTGCCATATCCAAAAGGGTTATATTCTTCCTCTCCACTACACCATTTTGTTGAGGTGTGTAGGGAGAAGAGAACTCATGCTTGATGCCCTCCTCAAGAAATCCTTCAATTTGAGAGTTCTTGAACTCCGTTCCATTATCGCTTCTAATCTTTTTGATCCTCAATCCGAACTCATTTTGAGCCCATCTTAAGAATATCTTTAAGGTCTCTTGGGTTTGAGATTTTCCTACAAAAAGAATACCCAAGTGAAGCGAGAATAATCATCCACAATAAAAACAAATACTTACTCTCGTCGATGCTTATATAAGCGATCGGGTTGAATAGGTCCATGTGGAGTAGCTCAAGCGGCCTGTCAGTCGTCATGATGTTATTGTGTGGATGATGAACTCCTACTTGCTTCCCTGCTAGACATGCGCTACAAATCCTGTCTTTCTCAAAATGAACATTTGTTAGTCCTAAAATGTGCTCCCCCTTTAGAAGCTTGTGAAGATTCTTCATCCCAACATGAGCAAGTCGGTGATGCCAGAGCCAGACCATATTAGTCTTAGCAATTAAGCAAGTGTCTAGTTTAGCGTTGTTATCATTAAAATCAACTAAGTATAGCTGACCATCTAACACTCCCTTAAATGCTACTGAATCATCACTTCTTCTAAAGACAGTAACACCAACATCAGTAAAAAGACAGTTGTAACCCATTTTGCATAATTGAGAAACATAAAACAAGTTGTAATCTAAAGAATCTACAAGAAAAACATTGGAAATGGAATGGTCAGGAGATATAGCAATTTTACCCAATCCTTTGACCAAACCTTGATTTCCATCCCCGAATGTAATTGCTCTTTGGGGATCATCATTTTTCTCATATAAGGAGAACATCCTTTTCTCCCTTGTCATGTGGTTTGTGCACCCGCTATCGATTATCCAACTTGACCCGCCAGATGCATAAACCTACAAAATAAGTTTAGGCCTTGTTCTTAGGTACCCAAATGGTCTTGGGTCCTTTGACATTAGAAACAAGCAACTTGGGTACCCAAACACAAGTCTTAGGACTCTTGTGTTTGCCCCCCTTGGCAACTACTTTGCCTAATTTATTAGTTAACACAAAAGATGCATCAAAAGTCTTAAATGAAATGCAATGTTCTTGATGCATTGACAGTTTTCTTTTTAGGCATTTTGATATGAGTTGAATGCCTAGAGCTAGATGCATCATTACTAAACAAAAAGGCATGATGAGAAACATAATGAGGTTTTCTAGCATGAATTCTCCTAATCTTATGCTCGGGATAGTTTGCAGGATATAAAAAATAACCCTTTCTATCCTGAACCATGGGAGCCTTACCCTTAACAAAATTAGATAGTTTGTTCTTGGGGGCATTAAGCTTGATGTTGCTTTGGCTCCCTTGTTGGAAGCCAATGCCATCCTTAATGCCAGATTGTCTCTCATTATAAAGCATGCTTCGAGCAAATTTAAATTTTTTATTTTCTAATTCATGTTCGACAATTTTATCATTTAATTTAACTATGTGATCATTTTGTTCCTTAATCATAGCAATGTGATCATTCATAGCATCAACATTAACATCTCTACATCTAGTGCAAATGGTTACATGCTCAACAGTAGATGTAGATGGTTTGCAAACATTCAATTCTTCAATCTTAGCAATCAAATTATCATTCTCAATTCTAAGACAAGAAATTGAATCATTGCACATACTAAGCTCTTTGGATAAATTTTCACATTTTTCTACCTCTAGAGCATAAGCATTTTTCAATTTAACAAATTTCTTATTTTCCTTAATGAGCAAGTCCTCTTGGCATTCCAAGAGATCATCCTTCTCGTTAATGGATTATATTAATTCATTTATATTTTTCTTTTGGTCCTTGGTAAGGTTAGCAAAAAGAGAAGTTAAATCATCTTCATTATCACTAGAGCTACCCTCATCATCGGATGTATTATATTTCGGGGTATCTCTAGAATGTACCTTCTTCTTTTTGTCGTCCTTAGCCACTAGGCATTTGTGGCCGACGTTGGGGAAGAGAAGGCCCTTGTTGATGGCGATGTTGGCGGCATCCTCGTCGGAGGAGTCGGTGGAGCTCTCGTTAGAGTCCCATTCCCGCCCCATGTGCGCCTCGCCACCTGTCGAGGACCGTAATTAGGGGTACCCCCAATGCTCCTTAACCTGGCTGGAAAACACCTTCAGAACAAACCGCAAGAACTGATAAGCACGATTCAAGTCAAGGCCTCGTCTGCCAAGGGACGCGACCTCATCCGTGCCCAGCCTCGGCCTCGGGCGAGAACAGTAGTCTCGGACAGATTCACGCCTCGCCCGAGGGCCTCCTCAGGCAGTGGGCGCACCCTCGGCTCGCCCGAAGCCCAGCTCAGGCAGACTTTGTCGTGCAGCGACCTCGGCCGGATCGCCCTACCAACCGACCGTATCGCATGCGCATTTAATGCGGGGATCGCCTGACACCTTATCCTGACACGCGCGCCTCAGTCGGCAAGGTCGAAGTGACCGCAGTCACTTCGCCCCTTTACTGACCGTTCTGATAGGAAAACAACATTGTTCACCCCGCTCTTGCTACTGTGCCAACCACCAGGGCAAGACTAGCAACAGTAAGTCGCAACCACTCCCGAGTTCAGTATCGGGCACGATAGGGAGCTCCGCCTCGCCCGACCCCAGGCCTCAGCCTCGGCCTTGGGGAAGGTCTCCGCCTCACCCGACCCCAGGCCTCAGCCTCAGCTTCGGCCTCAGGGGAAGGTCCCCGTCTCGCCCGACCTCAGTCTCGGCCTCGGGGAGGGTCACATCCTGGCCCGACCTCGACCTCAGGAGAAGTCTCCGCCTCGCCCGACCTCGGCCTCGGACCGACTACGCTACAGGGGATACATCATTACCCTACCCCTAGCTAGTTGCCTCAGGCTATGAAGGAACAAGACCGATGTCCCATCTATGGTTACTCCGGTAACAGGTAATGATGGTTCCCCGCGTGCGCCCATGACGTCGATGGTTCTCAGCTCCTTACGGAAGCAAGGAAACGTCAGGAGGACCCCGGGCCGCACCGTCAGCTATGCTTCTACGGGGCTCAAGCGCTTCTCCGACGGCCACGTTAGCACGTGTATAGGGCTCAAGGCACTTCTCCGCCAGCCACGTTAGCACATAGCTACACCCCCATTGTACAGCTGGGCACCTCCTTGTATCTATAAAAGGCGATGTCCAGGGCCTTCCTAAGGGGGACGGGATAGCACAGATGGAAACGGGGCACGCACACAGGGAGAGGACGAGCAGAGGCAGGCAGAGTAGGAGAGACGCGGTGGAGGCAAACTCAGGCGCCTCACCTCTTGCGACGCTTGTAACCCCTACTATGAGCACCCCGGTGCAAGATAATATAAGCCTCATTCCCTCCCGCTTGTGTTCCACCTTGCACCAACCCATCTGGGTAGGGGCACGCAGCGATAAATTCATTGGTCGGTTGACGGTCCTCGCGGGTCTAAAACGCCGACAGTTGGCGCGCCAGGTAGGGGCCTACTGCGTGTTGACAAATACTTTCCCGTTGAGTTCCAGATGGGTAGCCTTCAACAGCTTCTTCAGCCCAGGACGGTGCTTTGCTTCGGGAGTCTTGAGTTCATGTCCCGCGACGGCAGCTACGACATGATACTCCTCCCCTCGTAGCACGACAACAACGACGGTCGTCGGCTCGCCCGGCGGCGGCGAACTCGACGACGGCATCCCCCTGTGGCGGAAGAGGAACATTCGGATTTGCCCCACCACCCTCCTCGCCGGAGGAGGAGGAGACGGGGCAACCGTGGCTAGGCAGGAGACGGCACCTCGTCGGCTGTCGGACCAGAGTGAGTCGACGACGCCGGCACCCCTGCGAGGGACATGTCGGTGTTGTCCTCGCACCTGATACAACGACGGGTGTCGCTTCCCCGCAACGTGCCAACCCCAAGCGGACTGATGACGCCAGCACCCTCGCGAAGGACTTGCTGGGCGTTAGCCTCGTACCTGAGATGACGGTGCATTCCGTCCCTGACGCTACTTCACCACCGTCCATCGACCAAAAGGTACCATCTGTTTTCCACCCTGTTCCCTTTAGATTCAGCTTCGATCCACCAAGCGACCCCGCTTCGGTGAGCGCTTTCGCGAGGGCATATCCTGACCTTCCAGGGTACCATATGTGGTCATCTTGGGACCGACTGACGGCCGTCTCAACCTACGGACCTGTGGGTTCCGAGGAAGAGGACGACCCCGACTTCGGTTGGGATTTCTCCGGACTTCGTGATCCCAGTGCCATGCGAGACTTCATGTCCGCATGTGACTACTGCCTCTCTGGCTGCTCCGACGATGACCACAGCCTTGACGACAAGGGTTATGGCGAGTGTTTCCACATCGGTCAGGGGGATCATGGCGAAGACAACCACCTCGGCATGCCGGAAGATGACAACGCCCCTGTGCCAGCGTCTTGCGTTGAGATCCCGAGGGAGCTAGCTGTGGTCCCAGTCCCTGCGGGGGGTCAGGACACACAACTCGAGCAACTCCGCGAGACGTAGGCCAAGCTCGACGAGGAAGCGGAGCGGCTTGTGCAGCTCCGACAAAACATCGAGCAGGAATGGGCAAGCCGGGCACTAGCCGGAGGAGCGCGTCATCGGGCCCGGGACGTCCAGCGCCGTATCATTGACGATGCCAGGGCGGGGCTGCCCCCGGCCTTCAGCGGGGCCGGCCAGAACCTAGCTACAGCAGCGATGCTACTTCGAACGAAGCCGGAGCCATCCACCACCGAGGAGCGGCGTATCCAGGGCGAGCTCAAGGATCTCCTAGAAGACACCGCAGTCTGATGAGCCGAAAGCTCTGCCTCCCGAAGGCGAGGGTGCCCCTCAGAGCATCGCGCAACGTCTTCCTGACGCATGCGGGAGGACTCGGTCCGCACCGAGCGCACACGGGACGGGACACCTGCAGCCCCGGACCGCCCCGGCAAGAAACGACGCAGGGCCATAGGCGAGGAGGTCCACAAGCTGATGGCTGCAGGGTTCATCAAAGAGGTGTTCCATCCAGAATGGTTAGCTAACCTTGTGCTTGTAAAGAAAAAAAGGTGGGAAATGGAGGATGTGTGTAGACTACACTAGTTTAAACAAAGCATGTCCAAAGGTTCCCTACCCTCTGCCTCGCACCGATCAAATTGTGGACTCCACTGCTGGGTGCGAAACCCTGTCATTCCTCGACGCCTATTCAGGCTATCACCAAATCAAGATGAAAGAGTCTGACCAGCTCGTGACTTCTTTTATCACACCTTTTGGCATGTATTGTTATACTACTATGCCATTTGGCTTGAGGAATGCAGGTGCAACCTACCAAAGGTGCATGAACCACGTGTTCGGAGAACACATCGGCAGGACGGTCGAGGCTTATGTCGATGACATCGTTGTCAAGACAAGGAAAGCCTCCGACCACCTCTCCGACCTCGAAGTGACTTTCGGGTGCCTGCGTGCAAAGGGCGTAAAACTCAATCCCGAGAAGTGTGTCTTCGGAGTCCCCCAAGGCATGCTCCTAGGGTTCATCGTCTCCGAATGAGGCATCGAGGCCAACCCGGAGAAAATCGCGGTCATCACCAACATGGGACCAATCAAAGATTTAAAAGGAGTACAAAGGGTCATTGGATGCCTTGCGGCTCTGAGCCGCTTCATCTCGCGCCTCGGTGAAAAAGGATTGCCCTTGTACCGCCTCTTAAGGAAGGCCGAGCGCTTCACTTGGACCCCCGAGGCCGAAGAAGCCCTCGGAAACTTAAAGGCACTCCTTACTAATGCGCCCATCTTGGGCCTCGGGGGTCCAAGTGAAGCGCATTAGTAAGGAGTGCCTTTAAGTTTCCAAGGGCCTCGGAAGAGGGGCATGCACTGCTCATCTAGAGGCCGGTCTACTTCATCAGCGAGGTGCTATCCGAGACCAAGATCTGCTACCCACAAATCCAGAAGCTACTGTACGCAGTGATTCTGACACGGCGAAAGTTGCGACACTACTTCGAGTCTCATCCGGTGACTGTGGTGTCATCCTTCCCCCTGGGAGAGATCATCCAGTGCCGAGAGGCCTCGGGTAGGATAGCAAAATGGGCAATGGAACTCATGGGCGAAACACTTTCATTCGTTCCTCGGAAGACCATAAAATCTCAAGTCTTGGCAGACTTCCTGGCCAAATGGGTCGACACCCAATTGCCGACAGCTCCATACAGCCCAAACTTTGGACCATGTACTTCGATGGGTCGCTTATGAAAACAGGAGCAGGTGCTGGCTTGCTCTTCATTTCACCCCTCGGGAAACATGTGCGCTACGTACTGCGCCTCCATTTTCCAGCGTCAAACAACATGGCCAAGTATGAGGCCTTGGTTAATGGACTGCGAATCGCCGTTGAGCTAGGGGTTCGGCGCCTTGACGCTCATGGCGACTCGCAGCTCATCATTGACCAGGTCATGAAGAACTCCCACTGCCACGATCGAAAAATGGAGGCCTATAGCGACGAAGTTCGGCGCTTAGAAGATAAGTTCTACGGGCTGGAACTCAACCATGTTGCTCGACGGTACAACGAGTTTGCGGATGAGCTGGCTAAAATAGCCTCAGGGCGGATGACGGTTCCCCCAAACGTCTTCTCCAGGGACATATATCAACCATCCGTCAAACTCGACGACGCGCCCGAACCCGAGGAGACCTCGGCCCAGCCCGAGGTACCCTCGGCCACCAAGGGTGAGGCCTTGCGCATCGAGGGGGAGCAGAATGGGGTTGCGCCAAACCAAAACTGGCAGACCCCGTACCTGCAATATCTCCTCCGAGGAGAGCTGCCCCTCGAAAAGGACGAAGCTCGGTGACTGGCTCGGCGCGCCAAGTCGTTCATTTTACTGGGTGATGAAAAAGAGTTGTACCACCGCAGCCCCTCAGGCATTCTCCAACGATGCATATCCGTCGCCCAAGGACAAGAGCTGTTACAAGAAATACACTCGGGGGCTTGCGGTCACCATGCAGCACCTCGGGCCCTCGTGGGAAACGCTTTCCGACAAGGTTTCTACTGGCCGACCGCGATGGCCGACGCCACTAGGATTGTACGCTCCTGCCGAGGGTGTCAATTCTACGCGAGACAAACGCACCTGCCCGCTCAAGCCCTGCAGACAATACCTATCACTTGGTCGTTTGCCGTATGGGGTCTGGACCTCGTCGGTCCCCTGCAGAAGGCACCCGGGGGCTTCACGCACCTGCTGGTCGCCATCGACAAATTCTCCAAGTGGATCGAGGTCCGACCCTTAACCAGCATCGGGTCCGAGCAAGCGGTGGCGTTCTTTACAAATATCATCCATCGCTTTGGGGTCCCAAACTCCATCATCACCGATAATGGCACACAGTTCACTGGGAAAAAGTTCCTGGACTTCTGCGAAGACCACCACATCCGTGTGGACTGGGCCGCCATAGCTCACCCATTGACAAATGGGCAGGTGGAGCGCGCCAACGGTATGATTTTGCAGGGACTAAAACCGAGGATCTACAACGACCTCAACAAGTTTGGCAAGCGATGGGTAAAAGAACTACCCTCGGTGGTTTGGAGTCTGAGGACGACGCCGAGCTGGGCCACGGGTTTTTCGTGGTTCATTCTAGTCTATGGGGCCGAGGCCATCTTACCCACGGACTTGGAATACGGTTCCCCGAGGACAAAGGCTTATGACGACCGAAGCAACCAGAACAACCAAGAAGATTCATTGGACCAGCTGGAAGAGGCTCAGGACGTGGCCTTACTACACTTGGCGCGATATCAGCAGTCTCTGCGACGCTACCACGCCCGAAGGGTTCGGCCCCGAGACTTCCAAGTGGGAGACTTGGTTCTTCGACTGCGACAAGACGCCCGAGGGCGCCACAAGCTTACTCCTCCCTGGGAAGGGTCGTTCATCATCGCCAAGATTTTGAATCCCGATATATACAAGCTGGCCAACGATCAAGGCGAGGTCTACAACAACTCTTGGAACATCAAACAACTACGTCGCTTTTACCCTTAAAATGTTTCAAGTCGTTCATGTATCTCGCTTTCTTTACATACATAAATAGTCTAACCATCAAGGAAGGATCAGCCTTGCCTCGGCAAAGCCCGACCCTCCCTCGGGGGCTAGAAGGGGGGAACCCCCTCTGCGTCAAAATTTTCCTCGGAAAAGTCTTTTACCAGAACGACTTTCGCGCTTTTCGACTGTGTCGATAACAAAATCCTAAAGACGAGCGAGAGAGACCCTGAACGGCAAGGCCGACCGAGATGAGGGACTCCTACGCCTCCAGGATACGGATACCTCACTCATCACCTTCCACAAAAAGTAGCTCACGCTCGGATAAGCGATTCTGCTACCGAACAAGTCCTAACGCTCGAAAAGTTTTCTACCAAAGCGACTTTTGTGCTTTTTGACTATATCGATAATGGAATCCTAAAAACGACGAGATGAACACGTAAGAGGCAAGGCCGACCGAGCCGAGGGCCTCCTACGCCTCCGGGATACGGATACCTCACTCATCACCTTCCGCGAAAAGTAACTCGCGCTCGAATAAGCGATTCTGCTACCGAACAAGTCCTAACAAACGAAACGAGAGGAAAGAAAACGCAGCTTTATAATCCAACAATGAAAATGTTTAGGCCTCAGCGACCGCAAAAAACATACGCATACTTAGAACAAACTGTTCCTGCAGGCTCAGACATCAGCAGGGGGAGGAGCGGCACGCTCGGCGTCATTTCCACCCTCGGTAGAATCTGGCCCGGCCTCGGACGGCGACACGGGCGGAAGGATCTCCACCTCAAAGGAGGAAGCCAGCGCCGCGCTTGGGCCCTCGACAGCCGCATCAAGCCTCCGGACCTCGGCTAAGGCAGCCTCCTCTTCGTCGGGTAAGAAGTACCCCTCGCTGACCTGCTCCAGATCTACGTCGTAGTGGGAAGCGAGCACGACGAAGGCCTGCCTAACGCCATGGTGCAGCGCCCCGCGGAGTCTGCTACACACATGGCCGCCTAAGGCCCACAGATGACTCTAGGGGGAGCTAGCTGAGGGGACGCCGTCGAGGCCGAAGGCCTGGCAAAAGGCCGAGATGGCCTCGGACATGGCCACACGGTCGTCCTCCTTCTGCTCAGCCGCCTGGGCAAGCGCCTTGCAGTTCTTGACGGACTCGTCAAGAGCCGTCTCGAACCCTGCAGACAGCAGGACAACATTCTTCAGATACAAGGAGAAGAATGGAGACATAAACAAAGTCACAAAGCGGGCAAAACATATCTTCGGCCCGGGCACGCTGCTGCGAGGCCTCGGCTTGGGCGGACTGGGCAGACCCGATGGCCTCGGCCAGGCTCTCCGCAAGGGTCCCGGCCCGAGCGGACGCCTTGGCTAGCCGCTCCGTAGCCTCAGCCAGCTGACCCCTAAGTGCCTCAGCCCGGCTCACGGCCTCGGCAGCTGTGACGGAACCTCCCAAGTAATTGGGCCCACCTACAGTTGTCCTTGTCCAACAGACATCAGACAACCTTGTAGATGTTCCTGAATTACTTGACAAGTTCGGTATCTTCTTTTCTCACCTTTCCAGGAACGTTTCACCCGTCTTGCAGACATTACAGAACATCGGAGATATAGAAATGCGGAAGCGATTACATAACTTACATTTATTTAAAAAGTAGATCAAGTTACTTATTACAGACCAGAGCTATAAAACGAGTGCTGAGTAGTATTATTACACATACCAAGGGAGGTAAAAATTCCTCCCGATAGTTTTAAACAAAAGTTCTATATGGAGGACCAAGTCCTCCCGCAGCTTCACTCTTGTTTTTCTTCCTTGGGAACCACCTTGGAGCAAAAGCAACAAAAATTTGTCGCTTCCTCACCTAAAAACAACGAAGGGATAAACCCTGAGTATGGAATTACTCAGCAAGTCTTACCCGACTAAAGAAAAGACTCTCAAGGGTATGCTGGCTTAAGGGAGTCAAGGTAAGGCTTTTCAAAATCAAAGACTCTGTTTTGTAGAAATGCTTACTAAAGTGGATCCTTAAAAATCCAATTTTATTTGTCAAGTTAAGTAAAATTACCTGCAACTAGAGTTCTTTCTACCCTAGTTCAATCACTTGTCCTGCACTAGCCAATTTCTTAACAAAACCATCATCTTCAGTGGATTTCTACGTATAGGGCAGTGACCAAGTCTTCATAACCGCGAAGGTACGGTGATCCGAATCGATTATACTCAGCTGAGGATCTCCAATCACACGACATATGTAGCACTTAACCCTTGCATATGTCAACCCGCCACCGGGGTTCTTAAGATCAGGTCAGGTTCACGCAAACCGAGAGCACAGATACACCACCATCCAGCCTCTTGCCACGGAGGGTACACGCTACTCTCGCCACCGCTCCACGCCCATTTCGTGTTATCTTATTCTGGCCTTAGTCTACCCGAGGCAAGGCTTACCCATGACGAGGCATGTGACCAGTTAAAGGGTCCTCGGTCATCAAGCCTACATCGAGACGGTCCTTAATCGACTCAGACGGAGACACTACACCGAGACTCTCTTCTCGTGCAAGTCACCCGCCCGGTCTCAGCTTAATCATTTACACCCAAATCTTGGTACCTAGTAGAGGTACATCTTTTCCGATGTTGAACCCATCATGGCCATGATGGATCCACCATCAAATTTTATTTTTGAAAACAACCCTCCCACTTTGCCAAACATCTTTTGTAAAACAAATCCTTTTGTTTTTCTAAAGCAATACTAAGCATAGAAAAACCTTTTTGTAAAAACAGGGTTTCAAGGAAGGTAATCAAGTTCAAGGAAGGTAATGCAAGAATTGTTTTATCAATCAACTCCTATCACCTAATGCAGCAAGCAAGTGAGAAAGATTTTAAAAACATCAAGGGAGGTGGCAAATGCACCGGGGCTTGCCTTCGTTAGTAGGTGAGTCAGGCTCGGACCCGCAGATATCGAAGTAGAAACAATTGCCGGCCTGAGAATCCGAAGGTGGTGGTGTCTTTTCTTCGGTCACTTCAATCTCTTCTTTGTTTCCTAAATATAACCATATAGGTATATATATAAGAATGAATGCCATGTAATGCTCATGAGAGTGCAAAGACAATAAGAGTTTAGTATCTAAGTCTTGAATACAACTTTCCTTCACGGAACTTCGAGAACTTAGGGTTTCCGGAGTCAGTAAAGGAGTTCAAAGGGCAGGGGTGGGGGTTTTGGGTTCTAGTTATCAAACATGGTCTAAATCAAACCAAATTCTACCCATGGCTTCTAAGTATTGTTTTAAGTTCATATAAAAAGTTTGGGCATTTTTGGAATTACTATATGTTTTCTAAAAATCCAGAACTAATACTTTAAACTACTTTAAATGCCTTAAAATTCCTTATTTCCTCTAAAAATCATAAAAATATTTTTATTAAATTCTAGGGAAAATAAGAAGTCTAGGAAAATTGGTCTCACAATTTTAGGATTTTTCTGTAATTTTCTACATATTTCTAAAGCTTCACGGAAAAAGAAAAAGAAAAAATTGAAACAGTGATGGGCTGAAATCAAACCAGGCGGACCAGTCCAGAGGGGAAAGTGCGCCCGCGCCCGCGTGCGCTGGTGGCTTTGCAAAAATACCCTCGAGGTTCTCACTAACTGGGATCCGG
The DNA here is from genome assembly GCF_902167145.1 of Zea mays. NCBI lineage: Eukaryota > Viridiplantae > Streptophyta > Magnoliopsida > Poales > Poaceae > Zea > Zea mays. Next base: position 156,352,604 of record NC_050099.1, on the reverse strand, counting down.
TCTCTCTACTGTTACCCAGGTCACTGACACTTGGCAAAAACGACCCCAGGTTTCTATTTCTTCGCAGAGGCGAGGAGGAGCCATGGACAAGCACCAGCGAGCACAGGGAGCCACGGGCGCGAGCTGGAGGGAGCACCTGTCGAGCTGGAGGGAGCAGGCGTGCGCCGCTCGGAGAAGAACGGCGGCTCTAGGAAAATCAGCGGAGGAGATAAGGGATGAAAGCGTTGGGCGGTGTCTGAAAAAAAATCAGGGATGAGGGGCGGCGTAGGATAGGAACGACTGAAAAAAAAATCTGAGAAGATATTTCTTTTGATGTAAAAATCTGTATACATCCATGTGCTAAGATTTAGACTAAAACGAGATGCAAATAAATCGAACAAAATTACATCAGCCATAATATTTGAGACTGATTTTGCCAGTCGTCAAAGGTATATACGATAGTGTTCTAGAATTCGAGTTTAGAACGAGATACAAACAAGATAAACCAAAACGATATCGGTTATACTAGTATAAACTGAGTTTAACACAATTTAAAATCAGATATTTTCATCTACCACTCGAACACCTAATCGCTGTGCCATAGATAATTTATTGGAGAATGAAATCTCAATTATAAATCCTCGGACGTAATGTCCCGATTGACAAGAGGGGACTAAATTATTTTACACCTAAAATTTTAGTCGCCAATTTCTAATAAATCTTGTTTCGGACAAAGTCGGAGGACTAAACTGAGTTTCTAAATTCATCTTAGCGCGAGCGATAAATTTTAAATAATCACCGCTTATCAGGTTGCATATGCCGTACAAAGAGACGATATTATAACTATGAATATATTGTTAATGAGAAAATAAAAAATAATCATATTTCAAACCTATAATTGTATTTGAAGTAGTTAATTATTTAAGCAAGATTTTTTACCTATATGATATATAGAAACCGTACGAACATACAGTCATCTAACTGACTACGTTTTTTCACAATATGTCTTATTTCAAAATGTTTAGTTCAATCTAATCAGAATTTACTATTGACTACGTTTTTTCACAATATGTCTTATCAGAAATATCATACGAGACGGTTTTATGTTTACAAGTTTCTAGTATACTCACTAACATCTAAGACAATTTGTATAGTCTAGATGACTCTAATAATATCTTTATTTGAGATGGTTTTATATACAGAAGTGTCTAATATAGTAACCAAAATAAAAGACACTTTTTATAAACTTAATGCCTCAAAAGGTATATTTATTTGAGACGGTTTTTAAAATTAAACTGTATTAATTAGATATAAGACATTTTCAACCATATATTTGTCTCAAAAACCTTCTTCATTAAAGACGGATGTCCAACAAACCGTCTTACCTTACTCAACATCATATGATAAAAGACGCTTCTATAAAATGCACTGATATTTGTCTTAAGATGTATGTCTTAAATAAGCATATTTCTAGTAGTGTTAGCGGAGTACGACATCGTCGTCCATATAAAACTTCAAAGGGTGCCATCTTGATGCTTTCTTGATAGCTATTATTATATGAAAATTCCGCTAACGGCAAACATTCATCCCATTTTTGTGGAAATTCCAGAACACACGCCCGTAGCATATCTTCAAGTATCTGGTTTACTCTCTCAGTCTGTCCACTGGTTTGAGGATGATAGGCCGAACTGTGGAACAATTTAGTACCCAGGGATCTATGAAGTTCTTCCCAAAATTTGGATACAAATTGAGGTCCATAATCCGACACTATGGTTTTTGGAACACCATGCAGACTAAGAATGCGAGCAATGTACAATTGGGTATAAACAGTAACCGGGTGATCTGTCTTGACTGGCAGAAAATGAGAAATTTTCATAAGCCGATCAATTATAACCCAGATAGAATCATACCCTTTTGTAGTTTTGGGTAATCCCACAATGAAGTCCATACTAATGTCTTCCCATTTCCATGTTGGGATTGGCAAAGATTGTAATGGACCAGCAGTCTTCATGTGTATGGCCTTGACACGTTTACAAGTGTCACATCTAGCCACATATCGTGCAATTTCAATTTTCATCTTTGCCCACCAGAAGAACACATAAGGTTCTATGTGTGCAATTTGCTTTTTCTTATGACACTGTACTATCTGAGTCTGTTGGGCGAGCGACAATTACGCAATTTTACCCAAACAGAATCAGATGCACCATCTTGGGTAAAACACTCAGGAAGAGGGTTACCAACAAGTGGTTACAGTAAGTTCATAGCACACGAGACGAGTGTGAATGTCGAATAACATCACGATCACTCGTGTTAGCTAAGGAATCTAAGTCCACAAAAGGTGATATAGATTCAAGAAAATCACCAGCGGAGGGATCTGTAGATGCAGACTTTGCAACTAGTCCATTTTATCCCGCACTAGTCATGGATCAGCATGATCACACACGCAGGAAAAGCACGCGTGAGACAGTCGAGGCGCGACTAGAGCGATAATTAGGTGGTTTAATTTTGGTAAGTACTTTCTTTAGGGTGAGTTGAACCAAAGTGAGTTTAGACGACTCGATAAAACGATCTCTAAACTCAGCCTTCGTTCATCGGGCAGTTACAAGTTAGTCAAAACCAACTTGTTGAACTACTTTTGACATTAAGCAAATCCTCTCAGTACCATTGGTAAATCAAGGGTTGAGAGTTCACTCTTTGTTAATAAGAGGTTATGTATGTGGGTAAAAATTTATTTGGTCAAGTTGTTCATCCGTTTTCTCATACGAGATGAATTATCCACTTGGTTAGGGAAAACATGGATTAAATAAGAGAGCGAATGAACAAACTCCTGCATTTCAGCAGCAGGGGAAACAAATCTCTATTTTGAGAGCTAATCAGTTGTTTTCTTACACTAAAAAGCTCCAAGTCTTCACCTTTACACAAAGGATGTAAAGGGAACTTGTATGAGTAGTCACTACCAAGATCAAAAGAAATAAGACCACACATGAAAGTGGTATGCCCTTTTGATCCAACGGAAATGACAGATGTTGCTTGATCTCTTCACAAACAATCATAGAACTTGTTTCAAGAGAAAGGTCAATGGAAGATAACACATCAGTGTAATTCCATAATGGATCATGACTAGAGACCTCGATACCGATATGCGTCAAGCAGCAAAATCATGTGTGCACATTTACAGGAGGCTCTCAGTTTCGCCGCAGTACCATAAGTCCTTAACCATGACACCATTACAAAACTAACACCGATAATGAATCTCACGTGGTAAGTATAATTTGTGTAGAGATAACATATCAATATAGTCTTATAATGGATTATGACTACTAACTGTGATACTAGCGCGTGCCAAGTAGCGCAACCATGTGTGTGCATCCATAGGAGGCCCTCAGTTTCATCGCGGTGCCATCGGTTTTAGTCATAACACCATTGCTAGACGTAACCAATAAGAAATCTCGTGTGACACCAATGGATTGGGCAAGGGTGACAATATACAAAGAGATACTCCACCAGTAAAGATGGTTACAAGCAAAGAGCCAAATAGATCATGGCCCGAGGAAATGAACAAGGTATGGCCATAACCTAAACTGTGTGGTGAGGGAATACGATGGGAGACTGTAAGTTCAGCCCCAAGCATATCTCTATGCCCATCGCAGAGAGTACAAGGGTCAAGGATTAGTATCTGATTAGATACAAAGGGGAAACAATCATAAGATTAAGTTGGTATGCCTTCGATAGATATGAAGAAACCAAAGGCATCAAATTCAAGGAAATGGTCGGACATGTCTTTCCTAGGTCGGTTAATACAGCAACATGGCGATCTACAAGGAGAGGCCAACTATACAAGAGACTACAACCTGCATCAACTGAATAAGAGAATGGTTCTAAGGGAGACATGACTTGAGGTCCTTGTTTAAAGTCTAGGTACACTTTAGGTCCGACAAAGAAATTTTCTAGGCATTTATTTGTATGGGTGTGGTCATGGAGTGATAACGAAAAATTCAACTTTGAGTCGGGTCATGGTTCACTAAATACGAATATAGCCTAATCTTGGGTTTAGGCAATCAAGTCACCAACTCTCTATTGGTCATAACTCAACCTCATGGCTCTCAGATCAGGGTTGAGAATTGCTTTATGCTGGGCTAACCAGTTCATGCCCAAGATGACATCTATGTCTTGGCCTTTTGGAACAATCATATTTGTAGGAAAGTCCCGTCCGGCCAATGTTACGGGCACTTGGTAAGCCACTTCTTTTCACTTTTGGTAGCTTTACTGTCGGGCGTAGAAGACCATTCATCAACCAACTCCATAGAGGGAGGGGCCTGAAAAGGTCCAGTTCACCATCAAGTGCTTCTCCCGCTACCCGAGAAGGTCCGGCTTCCATCCCGACAGGATCCGCAGGGACGTTCGGGTGCAGTTGTGAATACAACACATGAACTTCTTCATGTAGAGTATTATAATAGACCTGCAAGTTGTCCATGGCTGAGCTAAGCTCCACCACACGGGCTCGAGCTTTGGCTTCCTTAGCCCAGGCGAGTAGACGAGAGTTAACCGTCCAATCGAGCGCTAGATCTCGTTTCGCGAGTTGGTCTTGCAAGTAGCGGATGACTGCATCCGCGACCCATAGATTATTCCTGTCACGGAGTTCTGATTGAAGCAGTTCGACTTGTGCTTCCGGATCCCCGATAGGATCGTTGCTACCACTGCTACTTTCTTCATGTTGAGGGGCAAGTTGATGCCGGGGCACACAGATTGGGCCAGTTGACTTGTGCGCCGTTTTCCTTGTGCTCGGCGGCATCTTTCTAAGGGGGAAAATTTTATTAGTATAATTCTTAGCATGATGCATGTGTAATTACAGAATCAACCTTAGTTGATTCAACCTTCTATACATTGCACTCTTACTACCTGGTCTTTAAGATAGACTCTTCAGAATACTTAGGTAAGAAAGGAAGAGAGTTTCTAGGTAAGACTTTTAAAAAATCCTTTTGAAGATGCCTAATAATATCTGCAGAGAAGGGCTACGCTCCGATACCAGCTGTGACGGAACCTCCCAAGTAATTGGGCCCACCTACAGTTGTCCTTGTCCAACAGACATCAGACAACCCTGTAGATGTTCCTGAATTACTTGACAAGTTCGGTATCTTCTTTTCTCACCTTTCCAGGAACGTTTCACCCGTCTTGCAGACATTACAGAACATCGGAGATATAGAAATGCGGAAGTGATTACATAACTTACATTTATTTAAAAAGTAAGATCAAGTTACTTATTACAGACCAGAGCTATAAAACGAGTGCTGAGTAGTATTATTACACATACCAAGGGAGGTAAAAATTCCTCTCGATAGTTTTAAACATAAGTTCTATATGGAGGACCAAGTCCTCCCGCAGCTTCACTCTTGTTTTTCTTCCTTGGGAACCACCTTGGAGCAAAAGCAACAAAAATTTGTCGCTTCCTCACCTAAAAACAACGGAGGGATAAACCCTGAGTATGGAATTACTCAGCAAGTCTTACCCGACTAAAGAAAAGACTCTCAAGGGTATGCTGGCTTAAGGGAGTCAAGGTAAGGCTTTTCAAAATCAAAGACTCTGTTTTGCAGAAATGCTTACTAAAGTGGATCCTTAAAAATCCAATTTTATTTGTCAAGTTAAGTAAAATTACCTGCAACTAGAGTTCTTTCTACCCTAGTTCAATCACTTGTCCTGCACTAGCCAATTTCTTAACAAAACCATCATCTTCAGTGGATTTCTACGTATAGGGCAGTGACCAAGTCTTCATAACCGCGAAGGTACGGCGATCCGAATCGATTATACTCAGCTGAGGATCTCCAATCACACGACATATGTAGCACTTAACCCTTGCATATGTCAACCCGCCACCGGGGTTCTTAAGACCAGATCAGGTTCACGCAAACCGAGAGCACAGATACACCACCGTCCAGCCTCTTGCCACGGAGGGTACACGCTACTCTCGCCACCGCTCCACGCCCATTTCGTGTTATCTTATTCTGGCCTTAGTCTGCCCGAGGCAAGGCTTACCCATGACGAGGCATGTGACCAGTTAAAGGGTCCTCGGTCATCAAGCCTACATCGAGACGGTCCTTAATCGACTTAGACGGAGACACTACACCGAGACTCTCTTCTCGTGCAAGTCACCCGCCCGGTCTCAGCTTAATCATTTACACCCAAATCTTGGTACCTCGCAGAGGTACATCTTTTCCGATGTTGAACCCATCATGGCCATGATGGATCCACCATCAAATTTTATTTTCGAAAACAACCCTCCCACTTTGCCAAACATCTTTTGTAAAACAAATCCTTTTGTTTTTCTAAAGCAATACTAAGCATAGAAAAACCTTTTTGTAAAAACAGGGTTTCAAGGAAGGTAATCAAGTTCAAGGAAGGTAATGCAAGAATTGTTTTATCAATCAACTCCTATCACCTAATGCAGCAAGCAAGTGAGAAAGATTTTAAAAACATCAAGGGAGGTGGCAAATGCACCGGGGCTTGCCTTCGTTAGTAGGTGAGTCAGGCTCGGACCCGCAGATATCGAAGTAGAAACAATTGCCGGCCTGAGAATCCGAAGGTGGTGGTGTCTTTTCTTCGGTCACTTCAATCTCTTCTTTGTTTCCTAAATATAACCATATAGGTATATATATAAGAATGAATGCCATGTAATGCTCATGAGAGTGCAAAGACAATAAGAGTTTAGTATCTAAGTCTTGAATACAACTTTCCTTCACGGAACTTCGAGAACTTAGGGTTTCCGGAGTCAGTAAAGGAGTTCAAAGGGCAGGGGTGGGGGTTTTGGGTTCTAGTTATCAAACATGGTCTAAATCAAACCAAATTCTACCCATGGCTTCTAAGTATTGTTTTAAGTTCATATAAAAAGTTTGGGCATTTTTGGAATTACTATATGTTTTCTAAAAATCCAGAACTAATACTTTAAACTACTTTAAATGCCTTAAAATTCCTTATTTCCTCTAAAAATCATAAAAATATTTTTATTAAATTCTAGGGAAAATAAGAAGTCTAGGAAAATTGGTCTCACAATTTTAGGATTTTTCTGTAATTTTCTACATATTTCTAAAGCTTCACGGAAAAAGAAAAAGAAAAAATTGAAACAGTGATGGGCTGAAATCAAACCAGGCGGCCCAGTCCAGAGGGGAAAGTGCGCCCGCGCCCGCGTGCGCTGGCGGCTTTGCAAAAATACCCTCGAGGTTCTCACTAACTGGGATCCGGTCTCTCTATTGTTACCCAGGTCACTGACACTTGGCAAAAACGACCCCAGGTTTCTATTTCTTCGCAGGGGAAGGTCCCCGACGACGGTGAGCGCGGGGAATGAACTCCGGTGAGATTGTGCCGACGGATTTGTGCAATGGCCGGTGCTCCCAAGCGGCATACACCATATTAAACCCTCCCTGAGTATTTCCCCTAACTTAATTCGAAGAACGGTAACCTAACTGGCCCTGGCCACGGCCACGTGAACATCACGGACAAAGGAAGGTGTTCCCGGCAATAGGTGATAGTACAGTGCAATTAAAGGGGTCGGAGAGCTTAAGGAGGACCTAGGGATGCTAGAACAAGCAACATAGGGACCGGAGCTCACCTGAATCGAGCTGGCCACGGTGAGGTCGGTTCTTGCGGTGTTTTGGGTGGATTTGGGGAAATCCCAAATTGAAGCTCTCGGGTAGATAATTCAGGGCACGGATTGATGCAGGAGTTTCTTGACTACATGGCAGAGCTACGGGCGAGGTCAATTTATAGAGCTCTCAAGCGGTGGCCGCGAATTTAAGCGATGACGCGCGGCGGTCGGAGGTGGAGAAGAATACTGGCGCGCGTGAATTGGTGTCCCATGTCGTGGCAACCTCACCGGCGTTGATTAGACAGCAGTGGGGAGTTACGGCGACGCGGTGGAAAGGTTGAGCCACGCGGCGCATGGCCGGGAGGCGGCGGTCACCGATGAGCTTATCTGCTCCAATCGTAGGGTAGAGGGGGAAGCACGGGGGGGGGGGGGGGGGTCACCGGAGTGGAGCCCAGCTCACGGCGGTGAAGATCTTTACTGGGTGATGCTTATCTGATGGCCACGGCGCACGAATCACGGCGAGCGGCAATCAACGACGATGGGCAGGGGGGTGAACCGTGATCTGTTTTAAGTTTGGGGGTACTGTACCATGGCGAATCTTCATCAGTCGCCCTGACAGAGCACTTTGGAGCACCATTTTCTCTAGATTTTCTATGGTACCAAGCCCAAACATCTATAGCAAAGTTGTTCCTCTTTAATAACTCTACAACTTTGTTATAGCAACCCTAGGTGGATTCTCACTGGATCATGGTCGAAATGGCTCTCAAACTTGGGTCCAGGCCACTGTCAGTCTGAAATTCAGACTTAATCAGCCTGACAGCCTGACTTCAGGCTTGATTATCTCCAATATTTTCTTAACAACTATGCTTACATCCTTAAGCAAAGTTGTTCTCCTTTAATGGCTCTACAATTTTGATGTGGTTACCTAGGGAAAAAATCCTATACTTTGAAAGTTACAAAGCCCCAAAGTTGAGCCCTCAACACTGAATTTCAGACTTAGTATAGAACTCAAATGAGGTCCATTTTGCAATTAAGTCCAAAATCCAATATTTGGCTTACAAGTCCACACATTTGTGAACCAAATGACTTAATATACTTATTTAACTTGGTTTTTGCACTTTAGTCCAAAAGTGGACTAATTTTGCACATAAGCCCCTAGGGTTTGGTTTTAGGGTTTTCCAGGGTTCCAATTAGGGTTTTTGGTACCTTAGGGGTATAAAGGTGATTCAAGTTTATTCTTGGGGTCATTTTATGACTTTTCCCCTAAAGCTTTTAGGTTTTCTCAACTTGGGTTAGGTTTTACCCCTTTAATCTCTATTTGGGGTTAAGTTCCCTATCCAGGGTTCTATTTGCAAAACACTAAAACAATACAACTTGTTTGAAATTTTTACCTAGTGAATGCACTCTAGGTGTGTCAAACATATGCAATGCCAATGCTTATGATGTCATGCTCAAGTTTTAGCTGCAGTAACACCAGGGGTGTTACTTCCTTCCCCCCATAAAAGAATCTCGTCCCGAGATTAAAAGTCCTAGGGTAAGTAATGGAAAAGGAAACGCGGCATACTTTTATTTCCTTATTTCTGGTACGAGGCAGGGGTGGCTTGGGAATTTACTCCTTTATTACAGTAGCTACACATGCTTTACAAATTACAAGAGGCTAAAAAGCCTGGGAAATTCTTATCTAAAAAATCTTGAGTTTCCCATGTAGCCTCATCTTCGGAATGTTGGTTTCACTGTATCTTATAAAACTTGAGAGTTTTTCTTCGGGTAGTCCTGTCCTTTTGATCCAAGACTCGAATAAGGTGCTCAGAATATGTCAAGTCCGATTCAAGGACAACATCTGTCACTTCAATGGTTCGATCGGGAACCCGAAGACACTTCTTCAATTGTGACCCGTGGAACACATTATGCACAGCAGACAATGTTTCGGGTAGTCGGAGTCGGTATGCCACTGGTCCGCATTGCTCAAGTATAGGGAATGGACCAATATACCGGGGTGCAAGCTTTCCTTTAACCCCGAAACACGATACTCCCTTCATTGGTGAAACCTTTAAGTAGACATAGTCTCCCTCAAGGAAATATAAGGGCATTCGCCGTTTGTCTGCATAACTCTTCTGACGAGCTTGGGCTTTCTTCATATTATGAATTATTTTCTGAACCTTTTCTTCAGTCTCTTTCACCATATCAGGCCTGAAGAAGTACCTTTCACCAGGTTCAGACCAATTTATTACTACAGATCATGTTATATGAGACGGTTAATTTTTAGTTATTAAGACGCTTATGAAGTGTCCAAATTTGATGGAGTCGCAAAAGATGTCCCACATATAAGATGGTTGGAAACCGTCTCAAAAGATATTATTTTAAGACATTTTTTAATTTATAACCATCTGAAAAAGGTATTTGTTTAAGTCATTTTGTCTGATAAACCGTCTTGAATTATGTTTTTGTTTAAGACACAACTTATAAAGAACCATAGAGAATACATACATTATAAGTCATAAAGTATTTATCAAACTGTCTTGAATATCCTACAATAATAGACGATTACAATAGAAAAATCATCTTATTTAGGTGACTAATAATGGACGTTTTAGAAACCGTCTTATTTAGGAGACTGATATTAGACATTTTGGTGACAGTCTTATTAAGATTTAAACGAAGTGACTTACACGACAGTACATTCTTTAATTTATAATCATTTTTTCAGACATCACGTTATAATAATTTGAAAGAGAAATATACATACACATATATTGAACAACATTATAATTAATATAATATAAATAAGTACCATTCAATATATCATAAATAAGCATTATCAAACAACGCACACATAAGTGTACTCTAAATCTAAACTAAAATACAACTGTTTGCACTAATGTTAAGCCTAACATTATATGAATTCAAGTCTCCACACTTTTGTGACCACCAAATTTGAATGGTCAAGTCTTGCAATGAGCAATGTTGTTAAACCATTGGTAGCCATTGCTGTATTTAGCCTAGAAGATTTCCTGCCGAAAACATGCATACAATGTACCAATCAACAATCTGTAGCATGATTGCAACTAATCAGAAAATATGCCTTGTACTCTTACGTTATTATCTTCAAGAAAGCGTCCAATATATGGCCAAAAAACTGTTCTGGGCAATCTTGGAAGAACTTCACTAAATTCTGAATGGCCTCTTTTTTCAACAGTGCTTGTTCCACTTTTCTGTGATCATTATCGTGAGCCAAACAAACAGTAATAGAATCTAATGTCGTGCATGCCCATGCATCATCCTCCAGCAGATTTAAGTACACAGCAAAGGCAGGGCATACTGCCGCAGAGGTGAGTCTGACATGACAAATTTCATCAAGTGAGGGATGATTCCATTTTCGGTTGCTTGTTCCTGTCTTCTTTTATTAATTTTGCAAAGGTTGAACAAAGCATTAAGGACCTAGAAACAGAAAGGCAGAGACAGTCAATTATGTGCTCAGAAAATAGTGCAACAGAAGGCAAGTTGTGTGCTGAGAAATTAGTTAGATTTAAGTAGCACCAGATTTCAACTAAAAAGCACAAAAAAAGGAGCACAGCCACGAGCACATTGTCATCTTGTAGACAAAATGTTCTGTTGTCTATAGTTTTCTCACTCTAAACAATAAGTAAGATGGTTTGCTACTCCAATTATGAGTATGCTATATATATGCATTGCATACTGCTATAACAATTAATAAAGCATCGAATGAAGTATATTATGGTTCACTCGTTTAGCCATATTCTGCTATAACAAGGCTGTGATAAAAAAGATGTAATGGTTGCATTATTGTAAACAAAACTATGTTCTCTCATGTCCCAGATACTTAAGTAAAAAGCTCTTGGGGAATACAGCTAAACGATCCAACTCAAAAACAGGTTTTAGAATTGTAGTACAGAACCATAAATCCATAGATAAGTGAAGCAAAATGCAATCAAGATTAGTGGGCAAACCTGTGACACCAGCAGTACATGGAGTAGAGTTGGCATGATCTTATTTGTCCCCTTGATCATAAGCTGACTGCAGAAGGTTATCTATATGAGACAATGGCTGCAAGGAAATAAAAAAGGGATGTAAAGTAGAAGGAATGAATTTACCTGAAAATGCATGTGTATATCGACATCCAACAAGCAAAATGAATTAGAAACAAGCAAATCCATTTCTGGTTCTTTAAACACTACAGATTTTAAAAATCCATGTGAAAGAGTTGCCTCGAATAACACTAAGTTAGTGTTGTCAAACGACGACCACTCGGTGAGCATCTCTCATCCTGGCACTGGGTCAGATCATCCATCTTGTGGTTCAGTCTGGTTCATGCCCTTCATATCGCATAATCATCTAGCGTACCTATCTGATATGCCAGATGCATATGGATGATTATAAATATGAATAACATAAGGCTAAACAAAATCACACGATAATAAATTAAACTTCTAATGTCATGACATTGAAACATTCGCAAGTAAACACTAGGTATCGATATATCACTAAACATAGTAATTACATTTCTCCAACCTATTCGGGCTAATTCAAACTTTACGAGATAATACGCTTATTCACATATCATATGCTCTTCCTAACCAAAGCATAATAATAAAGACTAACAATATTAGGACTCGCCATTATCAAACACATACTTGGAGCATAGATAGAAACGCTTCTATGGTCCAGTAGGTAGAATATTATTATTTAGGATCATAGACTTTTACAAGACCACACTTTAAATTCTAAAGGCTTACAACACTAATGAACACGTCCATTAAGTAGAATTCAGATTTTAACTGAAGCAGACCAAACAATGCCATTCACTACTAATAATCTAAACGATCAATATCCAACTTCGACATTTATCGATCAACAAGCATGGATTACCATAGCCATTATATACAACAAGTCTTCAACAATCAAGAATCAAGAATTTACTAATCCTACCTAGCCAAACAAGAATGACTCGAGAAATCAACTTAATACTTGCTGATTTTGGACAGCAGCACAACAGTTATGTGTTTAGCTCATAACTCACAATATATGCATCCAAAAATAGTAAACTAGGACTTTTTCGAAAGCTTATAAAGTCCTCTATAACTTTTGTATTATCATCATAACAAGATTCGACCTTTAGAAAGGTCAAACTGTACTAAACACAATTTCTGTCCAGATTTGGACAGAATTCGGCCACTCACTTTAAAATTCCATAACTAGAGTTTCAGACATCCAAATTAGGTGATCCTAGACTTTTTAGAAAGCTAGTACAATTGTCTACAATTCATTTATAAACATCTCATGTTAATTCAATGCGTAGAAAGGTCAGTTAACACAAACAGTCTCTTCTGTCCAGATTTGGACAGATTCAGACTTTATGTTTCAAACAGCCATAACTTGACTTCTAGACCACCAAAAGGGGTGATCCAAAACTTTTTGGAAATCCTAAGAAAAGTACTACAACTTCTTTGTAATTACTAAGAGCTGATTCTCGGTTTAATTTAGTCAAACAATCCAATTTTCGAAACCTGTATAGAATTTGGACAGATTCGGAAACTGGACTTGAAGAAAATCATAACTCCTAACCTATTAAACCTATGGTCATGAAATTTTTACACAAGCAAGATAAATAGATTAGCTACAACTTTTATATATAACACTTCAAAGGAAAACATGATTTACTTTACTAAACTGTTTACATAACTCTCAGGCAGTCTCAATGTTCTGATCATCACAATGAATTAGTGCCATACTGCACTTGCTTACATTCGTAGCAAGACCTAAAGTGTCCCCAAAATTCTTAAGATCTTTTTAACCATACTGAGCCCTCCTCTATTTGGATTAACCAATTTGGTTTTCGTAAGAGGTATGTGCTGGAATGATTTATTGGTGCTCGTAATATCACATTCACATTGTGATGAACAGCAAGAGAAAAGCATGCTACAACAGCAGTCTCTGCCACAAACAACTGATGAACCAAGAGAAGGCTTACAGTGACAAGAAATTCCATAATCTTCAATGTATCTCTCAGTGAAATGTACCTTCCGCTTGATTGGTTCATAGCGGCCTAACACATTCAATTGTTTCAAAAAATCGCGGATCAAAATCTGGATCCGCCTGTTCAATTTTGCTGATCAGTTGGTCAAAAATATTTTCGATTTGCTCTGTCAGATTGACCCCATGCGTTGAGGAAGATGAGCTCATACAGACAATGGACAGATGGATTGGGGTGGGGATGAACTCACAATGATTAATAGCAGAACTCCGCTCTGTTAGTCTGTTCCGGTCCAATCTACCAGGAAATGGTAGAGGAGCGGCGACGCGGCGCTCCGGAGACCGACGACATTGGAGGCCATGGCGTGCTCCACGACTTTAGATGGGTGATGGCCATGGATGGGAAAGGTCATGGGAGCAGCCGTGAGGGAGTTGAGGCTGCAGAAGAGAGCAGGGGCGGTCGACGCTGGGGGCTAGGGCGAGCGTGTCCAACAGGCAGAGGGCAGGAGCGAGCTCAACGACGGTGTGGAGAAGGGGCTAGAGCAGAGGCGAGGAGGAGCCATGGACAAGCACCAGCGAGCACAGGGAGCCACGGGCGCGAGCTGGAGGGAGCACCTGTCGAGCTGGAGGGAGCAGGCGTGCGCCGCTCGGAGAAGAACGGCGGCTCCAGGAAAATCAGCGGAGGCGAGATAAGGGATGAAAGCGTTGGGCGGTGTCTGAAAAAAAATCAGGGATGAGGGGCGGCGTAGGATAGGAACGACTGAAAAAAAAATCTGAGAAGATATTTCTTTTGATGTAAAAATCTGTATACATCCATGTGCTAAGATTTAGACTAAAACGAGATGCAAATAAATCGAACAAAATTACATCAGCCATAATATTTGAGACTGATTTTGCCAGTCGTCAAAGGTATATACGATAGTGTTCTAGAATTCGAGTTTAGAACGAGATACAAACAAGATAAACCAAAACGATATCGGTTATACTAGTATAAACTGAGTCTAACACAATTTAAAATCAGATATTTTCATCTACCACTCGAACACCTAATCGCTGTGCCATAGATAATTTATTGGAGAATGAAATCTCAATTATAAATCCTCGGACGTAATGTCCCGATTGACAAGAGGGGACTAAATTATTTTACACCTAAAATTTTAGTCGCCAATTTCTAATAAATCTTGTTTCGGACAAAGTCGGAGGACTAAACTGAGTTTCTAAATTCATCTTTGCGCGAGCGATAAATTTTAAATAATCACCGCTTATCAGGTTGCATATGCCGTACAAAGAGACGATATTATAACTATGAATATATTGTTAATGAGAAAATAAAAAATAATCATATTTCAAACCTATAATTGTATTTGAAGTAGTTAATTATTTAAGCAAGATTTTTTACCTATATGATATATAGAAACCATACGAACATACAGTCATCTAACTGACTACGTTTTTTCACAATATGTCTTATTTCAAAATGTTTAGTTCAATCTAATCAGAATTTACTATTGACTACGTTTTTTCACAATATGTCTTATCAGAAATATCATACGAGACGGTTTTATGTTTACAAGTTTCTAGTATACTCACTAACATCTAAGACAATTTGTATAGTCTAGATGACTCTAATAATATCTTTATTTGAGATGGTTTTATATACAGAAGTGTCTAATATAGTAACCAAAATAAAAGACACTTTTTATAAACTTAATGCCTCAAAAGGTATATTTATTTGAGACGGTTTTTAAAATTAAACTGTATTAATTAGATATAAGACATTTTCAACCATATATTTGTCTCAAAAACCTTCTTCATTAAAGACGGATGTCCAACAAACCGTCTTACCTTACTCAACATCATATGATAAAAGACGCTTCTATAAAATGCACTGATATTTGTCTTAAGATGTATGTCTTAAATAAGCATATTTCTAGTAGTGTTAGCGGAGTACGACATCGTCGTCCATATAAAACTTCAAAGGGTGCCATCTTGATGCTTTCTTGATAGCTATTATTATATGAAAATTCCGCTAACGGCAAACATTCATCCCATTTTTGTGGAAATTCCAGAACACACGCCCGTAGCATATCTTCAAGTATCTGGTTTACTCTCTCAGTCTGTCCACTGGTTTGAGGATGATAGGCCGAACTGTGGAACAATTTAGTACCCAGGGATCTATGAAGTTCTTCCCAAAATTTGGATACAAATTGAGGTCCATAATCCGACACTATGGTTTTTGGAACACCATGCAGACTAAGAATGCGAGCAATGTACAATTGGGTATAGACAGTAACCGGGTGATCTGTCTTGACTGGCAGAAAATGAGAAATTTTCATAAGCCGATCAATTATAACCCAGATAGAATCATACCCTTTTGTAGTTCTGGGTAATCCCACAATGAAGTCCATACTAATGTCTTCCCATTTCCATGTTGGGATTGGCAAAGATTGTAATGGACCAGCAGTCTTCATGTGTATGGCCTTGACACGTTTACAAGTGTCACATCTAGCCACATATCGTGCAATTTCAATTTTCATCTTTGCCCACCAGAAGAACACATAAGGTTCTATGTGTGCAATTTGCTTTTTCTTATGACACTGTACTATCTGAGTCTGTTGGGCGAGCGACAATTACGCAATTTTACCCAAACAGAATCAGATGCACCATCTTGGGTAAAACACTCAGGAAGAGGGTTACCAACAAGTGGTTACAGTAAGTTCATAGCACACGAGACGAGTGTGAATGTCGAATAACATCACGATCACTCGTGTTAGCTAAGGAATCTAAGTCCACAAAAGGTGATATAGATTCAAGAAAATCACCAGCGGAGGGATCTGTAGATGCAGACTTTGCAACTAGTCCATTTTATCCCGCACTAGTCATGGATCAGCATGATCACACACGCAGGAAAAGCACGCGTGAGACAGTCGAGGCGCGACTAGAGCGATAATTAGGTGGTTTAATTTTGGTAAGTACTTTCTTTAGGGTGAGTTGAACCAAAGTGAGTTTAGACGACTCGATAAAACGATCTCTAAACTCAGCCTTCGTTCATCGGGCAGTTACAAGTTAGTCAAAACCAACTTGTTGAACTACTTTTGACATTAAGCAAATCCTCTCAGTACCATTGGTAAACCAAGGGTTGAGAGTTCACTCTTTGTTAATAAGAGGTTATGTATGTGGGTAAAAATTTATTTGGTCAAGTTGTTCATCCGTTTTCTCATACGAGATGAATTATCCACTTGGTTAGGGAAAACATGGATTAAATAAGAGAGCGAATGAACAAACTCCTGCATTTCAGCAGCAGGGGAAACAAATCTCTATTTTGAGAGCTAATCAGTTGTTTTCTTACACTAAAAAGCTCCAAGTCTTCACCTTTACACAAAGGATGTAAAGGGAACTTGTATGAGTAGTCACTACCAAGATCAAAAGAAATAAGACCACACATGAAAGTGGTATGCCCTTTTGATC
Source organism: Zea mays (assembly GCF_902167145.1). Lineage (NCBI taxonomy): Eukaryota > Viridiplantae > Streptophyta > Magnoliopsida > Poales > Poaceae > Zea > Zea mays. The sequence continues at coordinate 156,335,590 of NC_050099.1, read as the reverse complement.
CAACGGAAATGACAGATGTTGCTTGATCTCTTCACAAACAATCATAGAACTTGTTTCAAGAGAAAGGTCAATGGAAGATAACACATCAGTGTAATTCCATAATGGATCATGACTAGAGACCTCGATACCGACATGCGTCAAGCAGCAAAATCATGTGTGCACATTTACAGGAGGCTCTCAGTTTCGCCGCAGTACCATAAGTCCTTAACCATGACACCATTACAAAACTAACACCGATAATGAATCTCACGTGGTAAGTATAATTTGTGTAGAGATAACATATCAATATAGTCTTATAATGGATTATGACTACTAACTGTGATACTAGCGCGTGCCAAGTAGCGCAACCATGTGTGTGCATCCATAGGAGGCCCTCAGTTTCATCGCGGTGCCATCGGTTTTAGTCATAACACCATTGCTGGACGTAACCAATAAGAAATCTCGTGTGACACCAATGGATTGGGCAAGGGTGACAATATACAAAGAGATACTCCACCAGTAAAGATGGTTACAAGCAAAGAGCCAAATAGATCATGGCCCGAGGAAATGAACAAGGTATGGCCATAACCTAAACTGTGTGGTGAGGGAATACGATGGGAGACTGTAAGTTCAGCCCCAAGCATATCTCTATGCCCATCGCAGAGAGTACAAGGGTCAAGGATTAGTATCTGATTAGATACAAAGGGGAAACAATCATAAGATTAAGTTGGTATGCCTTCGATAGATATGAAGAAACCAAAGGCATCAAATTCAAGGAAATGGTCGGACATGTCTTTCCTAGGTCGGTTAATACAGCAACATGGCGATCTACAAGGAGAGGCCAACTATACAAGAGACTACAACCTGCATCAACTGAATAAGAGAATGGTTCTAAGGGAGACATGACTTGAGGTCCTTGTTTAAAGTCTAGGTACACTTTAGGTCCGACAAAGAAATTTTCTAGGCATTTATTTGTATGGGTGTGGTCATGGAGTGATAACGAAAAATTCAACTTTGAGTCGGGTCATGGTTCACTAAATACGAATATAGCCTAATCTTGGGTTTAGGCAATCAAGTCACCAACTCTCTATTGGTCATAACTCAACCTCATGGCTCTCAGATCAGGGTTGAGAATTGCTTTATGCTGGGCTAACCAGTTCATGCCCAAGATGACATCTATGTCTTGGCCTTTTGGAACAATCATATTTGTAGGAAAGTCCCGTCCGGCCAATGTTACGGGCACTTGGTAAGCCACTTCTTTTCACTTTTGGTAGCTTTACTGTCGGGCGTAGAAGACCATTCATCAACCAACTCCATAGAGGGAGGGGCCTGAAAAGGTCCAGTTCACCATCAAGTGCTTCTCCCGCTACCCGAGAAGGTCCGGCTTCCATCCCGACAGGATCCGCAGGGACGTTCGGGTGCAGTTGTGAATACAACACATGAACTTCTTCATGTAGAGTATTATAATAGACCTGCAAGTTGTCCATGGCTGAGCTAAGCTCCACCACACGGGCTCGAGCTTTGGCTTCCTTAGCCCAGGCGAGTAGACGAGAGTTAACCGTCCAATCGAGCGCTAGATCTCGTTTCGCGAGTTGGTCTTGCAAGTAGCGGATGACTGCATCCGCGACCCATAGATTATTCCTGTCACGGAGTTCTGATTGAAGCAGTTCGACTTGTGCTTCCGGATCCCCGATAGGATCGTTGCTACCACTGCTACTTTCTTCATGTTGAGGGGCAAGTTGATGCCGGGGCACACAGATTGGGCCAGTTGACTTGTGCGCCGTTTTCCTTGTGCTCGGCGGCATCTTTCTAAGGGGGAAAATTTTATTAGTATAATTCTTAGCATGATGCATGTGTAATTACAGAATCAACCTTAGTTGATTCAACCTTCTATACATTGCACTCTTACTACCTGGTCTTTAAGATAGACTCTTCAGAATACTTAGGTAAGAAAGGAAGAGAGTTTCTAGGTAAGACTTTTAAAAAATCCTTTTGAAGATGCCTAATAATATCTGCAGAGAAGGGCTACGCTCCGATACCAGCTGTGACGGAACCTCCCAAGTAATTGGGCCCACCTATAGTTGTCCTTGTCCAACAGACATCAGACAACCCTGTAGATGTTCCTGAATTACTTGACAAGTTCGGTATCTTCTTTTCTCACCTTTCCAGGAACGTTTCACCCGTCTTGCAGACATTACAGAACATCGGAGATATAGAAATGCGGAAGCGATTACATAACTTACATTTATTTAAAAAGTAAGATCAAGTTACTTATTACAGACCAGAGCTATAAAACGAGTGCTGAGTAGTATTATTACACATACCAAGGGAGGTAAAAATTCCTCTCGATAGTTTTAAACATAAGTTCTATATGGAGGACCAAGTCCTCCCGCAGCTTCACTCTTGTTTTTCTTCCTTGGGAACCACCTTGGAGCAAAAGCAACAAAAATTTGTCGCTTCCTCACCTAAAAACAACGGAGGGATAAACCCTGAGTATGGAATTACTCAGCAAGTCTTACCCGACTAAAGAAAAGACTCTCAAGGGTATGCTGGCTTAAGGGAGTCAAGGTAAGGCTTTTCAAAATCAAAGACTCTGTTTTGCAGAAATGCTTACTAAAGTGGATCCTTAAAAATCCAATTTTATTTGTCAAGTTAAGTAAAATTACCTGCAACTAGAGTTCTTTCTACCCTAGTTCAATCACTTGTCCTGCACTAGCCAATTTCTTAACAAAACCATCATCTTCAGTGGATTTCTACGTATAGGGCAGTGACCAAGTCTTCATAACCGCGAAGGTACGGCGATCTGAATCGATTATACTCAGCTGAGGATCTCCAATCACACGACATATGTAGCACTTAACCCTTGCATATGTCAACCCGCCACCGGGGTTCTTAAGACCAGATCAGGTTCACGCAAACCGAGAGCACAGATACACCACCGTCCAGCCTCTTGGCACGGAGGGTACACGCTACTCTCGCCACCGCTCCACGCCCATTTCGTGTTATCTTATTCTGGCCTTAGTCTGCCCGAGGCAAGGCTTACCCATGACGAGGCATGTGACCAGTTAAAGGGTCCTCGGTCATCAAGCCTACATCGAGACGGTCCTTAATCGACTTAGACGGAGACACTACACCGAGACTCTCTTCTCGTGCAAGTCACCCGCCCGGTCTCAGCTTAATCATTTACACCCAAATCTTGGTACCTGGCAGAGGTACATCTTTTCCGATGTTGAACCCATCATGGCCATGATGGATCCACCATCAAATTTTATTTTCGAAAACAACCCTCCCACTTTGCCAAACATCTTTTGTAAAACAAATCCTTTTGTTTTTCTAAAGCAATACTAAGCATAGAAAAACCTTTTTGTAAAAACAGGGTTTCAAGGAAGGTAATCAAGTTCAAGGAAGGTAATGCAAGAATTGTTTTATCAATCAACTCCTATCACCTAATGCAGCAAGCAAGTGAGAAAGATTTTAAAAACATCAAGGGAGGTGGCAAATGCACCGGGGCTTGCCTTCGTTAGTAGGTGAGTCAGGCTCGGACCCGCAGATATCGAAGTAGAAACAATTGCCGGCCTGAGAATCCGAAGGTGGTGGTGTCTTTTCTTCGGTCACTTCAATCTCTTCTTCGTTTTCTAAATATAACCATATAGGTATATATATAAGAATGAATGCCATGTAATGCTCATGAGAGTGCAAAGACAATAAGAGTTTAGTATCTAAGTCTTGAATACAACTTTCCTTCACGGAACTCCGAGAACTTAGGGTTTCCGGAGTCAGTAAAGGAGTTCAAAGGGCAGGGGTGGGGGTTTTAGGTTCTAGTTATCAAACATGGTCTAAATCAAACCAAATTCTACCCATGGCTTCTAAGTATTGTTTTAAGTTCATATAAAAAGTTTGGGCATTTTTGGAATTACTATATGTTTTCTAAAAATCCAGAACTAATACTTTAAACTACTTTAAATGCCTTAAAATTCCTTATTTCCTCTAAAAATCATAAAAATATTTTTATTAAATTCTAGGGAAAATAAGAAGTCTTGGAAAATTGGTTTCACAATTTTAGGATTTTTCTGTAATTTTCTACATATTTCTAAAGCTTCACGGAAAAAGAAAAAGAAAAAATTGAAACAGTGATGGGCTGAAATCAAACAGGCGGCCCAGTCCAGAGGGGAAAGCGCGCCCTCGCCCGCGCGCTGGCGGCTTTGCAAAAATACCCTCGGGGTTCTCGCTAACTGGGATCCGGTCTCTCTACTGTTACCCAGGGTCACTGACACTTTGCAAAAACGACCCCAAGTTTCTATTTCTTCGCAGGGGAAGGTCCCCGACGACGGTGAGCGCGGGGAATGAACTCCGGTGAGATTGTGCCGGCGGATTTGTGCAACGGCCGGTGCTCCCAAGCGGCATACACCAGATTAAACCCTCCCTGAGTATTTCCCCTAACTTAATTCGAAGAACGGTAACCTAACTGGCCCTGGCCACGGCGACCGTGAACATTGCGGACAAAGGAAGGTGTTCCCGGTGATAGGTGATAGTACAGTGCAATTAAAGGGGTCGGAGAGCTTAAGGAGGACCTAGGTATGCTAGAACAAGCAACATAGGGACCGGAGCTCACCTGAATCGAGCTGGCCACGGTGAGGTCGGTTCTTGCGGTGTTTTGGGTGGATTTGGGGAAATCCCAAATTGAAGCTCTCGAGTAGATAATTCAGGGCACGGATTGATGCAGGAGTTTCTTGACTACATGGCGGAGCTACGGGCGAGGTCAATTTATAGAGCTCTCAAGCGGTGGCCACGAATTTAAGCGATGAAGTGCGGCGGTCGGAGGTGGAGAAGAATACTGGCGCGCGTGAATTGGTGTCCCATGCCGTGGCAACCTCACCGGCGTTGATTAGACAGCAGTGGGGAGTTACGGCGACACGGTGGAAAGGTTGAGCCACGCGGCGCACGGCCGGGAGGCGGCGGTCACCGGTGAGCTTATCTGCTCCAGTCGTAGGGTAGAGGGGGAAGCACGGGGGGGTCACCGGAGTGGAGCCCAGCTCACGGCGGTGAAGATCTTTACTGGGCGATGCTTATCTGATGGCCACGACGCATGAATCACGGCGAGCGGCAATCAACGGCGACGGGGCACCGGCGACGGGCAGGGGGGTGAACTGTGATCTGTTTCAGTTTGGGGTACTGTACCATGGCGAATCTTCATCAGTCGCCCTGACAGAGCACTTTGGAGCACCATTTTCTCTAGATTTTCTATGGTACCAATCCCAAACATCTATAGCAAAATTGTTCCTCTTTAATAACTCTACAACTTTGTTATAGCAACCCTAGGTGGATTCTCACTGGATCATGGTCGAAATGGCTCTCAAACTTGGGTCCAGGCCACTGTCAGTCTGAAATTTAGACTTAATCAGCCTGACAGCGTGACTTCAGGCTTGATTATCTCCAATATTTTCTTAACAACTATGCTTACATCCTTAAGCAAAGTTGTTCTCCTTTAATGGCTCTACAATTTTGATGTGGTTACCTAGGGCAAAAATCCTATACTTTGAAAGTTACAAAGCCCCAAAGTTGAGCCCTCAACACTGAATTTCAGACTTAGTATAGAACTCAAATGAGATCCATTTTGCAATTAAGTCCAAAATCCAATATTTGGCTTACAAGTCCACACATTTGTGAACCAAATGACTTAATATACTTATTTAACTTGGTTTTTGCACTTTAGTCCAAAAGTGGACTAATTTTGCACATAAGCCCCTAGGGTTTGGTTTTAGGGTTTTCCAGGGTTCCAATTAGGGTTTTTGGTACCTTAGGGGTATAAAGGTGATTCAAGTTTATTCTTGGGGTCATTTTATGACTTTTCCCCTAAAGCTTTTAGGTTTTCTCAACTTGGGATAGGTTTTACCCCTTTAATCCCTATTTGGGGTTAAGTTCCCTATCCAGGGTTCTATTTGCAAAACACTAAAACAATACAACTTGTTTGAAATTTTTACCTAGTGAATGCACTCTAGGTGTGCCAAACATATGCAATGCCAATGCTTATGATGTCATGCTCAAGTTTTAGCTGCAGTAACACCAGGGGTGTTACAGCTTGGCTCCGAGATTGGTCCCGCTCGCCCATAGCCTGGCCAAGGTGCAGCTGCCGCTGCCGCATCTCCTCGGCCTGGGAAGCCACCTGCTCCCGGGCCGACAAAGCCTCCGCTCGTTCTGACGCCGCCTCTGTCCGTGCCGCTGCTGCCTCTGACTTCAGCCCGTCGCAGAGCAACCGAAGGTCCGCCACCTCAGCGCTCCGTTGGGCAAGGCGCTCATTGGCCTCGGCAAGCGCGGCCCGCTGGGATCGCAGCGACTCCCAAACATCGCTTTTGCTGCGGATGAACAGCGACTTGGCGATGCTCGCGTCCGCGAGCTCCTGAGGAAGGAAAACAAGATGTCACAAAGAATGCCCTGGTCACACGAGGTGTACGTCTAAATCCTTACCTGAAAAACACTAGGAACGTCCCTGGAGAGGATTTCCATGGTTGACCGAAGCGACCTCATCGCCGCCTCGGTATACTCACGGAAACTATCCCAGGACTTCTCCTCCAACTCATCATTGAGGAAGAGGAGGGGCTCCGAGGTGCCACGGCCCCAGAACCGGAGCGGTTGCCCACACCACTCATTAGGATTGAGCTGCGCAGGAGTAAGGCCGCTGCTCCCTAGGACAGGCCGCGGTTCTACATGCCCCTCCATCGAGGCGTCGGGTCCCCCTGCAGCCGATGCGTCGGGTACCACCGCCGTCGACGTACTGGGCCTCTCCTCGGATAAAGTGACGGGCTTCCGATCACCATCCTCGGCAACGACGGCCGCCCTCTCCTCATGGCCGAGAACGAGGAGGTCGGGGATGACCACGGGCGGTGGCGCCTCAACCATCCCGACGTCGGCGGCAACGGGCGGCTTCGCGGGTGAATCAGCGACGGCCCCGACGGGAGTCGATGACGGCGTCGGCAACAAGTTAGGCGGGCTCAGGGCCGCGGCCGCATCAGCGGCCTCCTCCGGCGTGATGGCCGCTCCAACAGGGGGGGTCAGCCGGGGAGGCTTGCCTCGTGGCAACTCATGCCGCCTGGGCCCCCCCCGCCGGAGGGCGCCTTGCGCGGAGGCCGACCAACTGGCATGGCGCGCCGCAGCACCGGCCACCGAAGCCGGCTTCGTCTTAAGGGCCTTCGTGGGGGCCAGACCAGCCAAGCCCTGCCTCCGCTTGCTAAAAGAAAGAGAGTAGTAGTGCAGGAGCGCCCGCATGAAGCGGCTCGCTGGCACTCCAAACCCCCGCTCATGGAAGGGGATGAAACTGACCACGTACCCCGGCGGCAGAGTCGGGTCGGCCTCGCTCGCAGTGGCCATCCACTCCGGCTACGGCCCACTGGAGAGGGGATGGAGCAAACCATCGGCAACAAGGGCCTCCAGATCCTCCACAGCGACGGTGGAGAAAGGCCACGGGTCGCGCGATAGAACGACGATCACCTTGTCACCCATCGTCGAACGAAGGTGGTGGAGGCGGAGGGGATGAGGTGCGCGATTTTCTCTTCTCTGGCTATTCTCTTAGGTTGCGGAAACCAAAGCAGAAGGCAAGCGCAAATGGTAGGGTAAAGAACCACCGCCGGCCCCTCTTCCGGGTATATAAAGGCTCGGGCGAGATCCACCCAAAACTTCGCCCGAACCCGTCGCGAAATTCAAACTCGAATGCGAAACAGTTTTTCTGTTCCTCGAAGCGCGAAGAAGGCAAACCGCCACACGCGAAGCATGTAACCGCCCCGCGGTTACAAGCACTCCCTCATCCTCGCCGAAACCAGCGGTCGGAAGGGCGGACCGCCACGCAAGAAGCATGCAACCGCACCACGGTTGTGCACCCTTTCGGCTTCGTCGCATCCGGCGGTCCAGCATGGAGTCCCGGGCCCACATGTCATGTAACCAGCGCATCGGTTACTACGTGCAAGGGAACTGCACCGCCACTTGCGCTAATGTCGCGTCTTCTCGACTGCAGAACCAGTGCAGCGGTTCGAGGCAGCCCCGCGCGTGACCCAACAGTGCCAATTAAGTGCAATGATCACGGGTCAGTCAGCCGTGGGGATAGGCGCGACGGTTGATATGGCCAAAAGCGGACCGGCAGTAATTGCAGCAACAGACATGCGGAAGCGGCGGTCCAATCACCTACAGGCTCGCATCCTCTCCTGAAGCGGCAGAGGAGCCCTCTCCCACGGCATAAAGACGACGCACTCGTGTTTCGTTCCTTGAATGACTCGCGCACGCGCAACAGACGCCCCGTGAATCGCCCGTCCCGTCGCATTAACTCCTTCGCAGGGCAAGCGACACCTCCGGCAGGGGAAGCGGGCGCTGTTTCACCTCCGTCATGATGACCGCGTCAAAAAAGGTGTGCCACATTATTTAAATTCATATCCTTTTTCTTTTCCTCTCTCTCTCTCTCTCTTGCCACAGGGACCGGGAAAGGGGATATTTCGAAAAAGGATCCTTCTCAGCGAAGGAAACGGGCCCCGAACCCTCCTACTGATCAGGGGTTCGAAGGTTGCGCCCTCCGGGGTTCGGTAACTGCCCCAGAGCACTCGGGCTCTGAGCCCTTTACTGATCAGGGGTTCGAAGGCTGGCCCCTCTAAAGGGTTCGACAGTCGCCCCAGAGCACGCAGAGTCAGGGATGACCCTAGGTACGTCTGTTACATGGCCGAGGCTCGGGCTATGCTCCCGAGGTACCCTAGGACATTTCCGAGACCGGCATGAACGATTTGTTATGGAATCCCACCGGAGGGAGGCATCGAGCCCTCGGACCCTATCGAATGGGTCCAGGTCCAGCAAATCACCTGCATGTACTTTTGGAGCACGACTCTTGGCCACTAGCCGACCCTTATCGAACGGGGCTCAGGCGACCACTCGGATCACCCGCTAGCAACTCACTGGAAACACCATGTTCGGCGCCCTCTGAGGGCAACATGGCGCTTTCCCCCCTTCCTCCTTGCGTAGAGGCGACGAAGGGGCGTACAATAAAAGTCGAGATGGTCCTTGATCGTCCTCTCGCTCCGTGCAGAAGCTCGGGGGCTGCTCTCGCACTAGGCTATGGCCAAACTGTTGACCATGTCAACAAACCAACGTAAAAACTCGGAGCCTGACCGTGCACCCGGGCTACGGCCAGGCCACATGAGGGAACAACAAGGCTGACTGAGGCATCACAAAAAAGAATTAAGACCTCAGAGGAGTCAAACCACTCCTCCGAGGCCTCGGGGGCTACACCCGACGGGTGCGCTCGCGCGCACCCATCGGAACGGAACATGACCGAGAAGGGCTGGTCCCCTTGCAAAAAATCCGGCAGAACCTCCAAGCGAGTACCTACACTCCCTTCGAGGCTCAGGGGCTACTGTCGGGGACCGTAATTAGGGGTACCCCCAATGCTCCTTATCCTGGCTGGAAAACACCTTCAGAACAAACCGCAAGAACTGATAAGCACGATTCAAGTCAGGGCCTCGTCTGCCAAGGGACGCGACCTCATTCGAGCCTAGCCTCGGCCTCAGGTGGGAACAGTAGTCCCGGACAGATTCACGCCACGCCCGAGGGCCTCCTCAGGCAGTGGGCGCACCCTCGGCTCGCCTGAAGCCCATCTCAGGCAGACTTTGTCGTGCAGCGACCTCGGCCGGATCGCCCTACCAACCGACCGTATCGCATGCGCATTTAATGCGAGGATCTCCTGACACCTTATCCTGACATGCGCGCCTCAGTCAGCAAGGTCAAAGTGACCGTAGTCACTTCGCCCCTTTACTGACCGTTCTAACAGGAAAACAGCAATGTTCGCCCCGCTCCGGCTACTGTGCCAACCACCAGGGCAAGACTAGCAACAGTAAGTCGCAACCACTACCGAGTTCAGTATCGGGCACGACAGGGAGCTCCGCCTCGCCCGACCCCAGGCCTCAGCCTCAGCCTCGGCCTCGGGGAAGGTCTCCGCCTCGCCCGACCCTAGGCCTCAGCCTCAGCCTCGGCCTCGGGGGAAGGTCCCCGTCTCGTCCGACCTCAGTCTCAGCCTCGGGGAGGGTCACATCCTCGCCCGACCTCGGCCTCAGGAGAAGTCTCCGCCTCGCCCGACCTCGGCCTCGGACCGACTACGCTACAGAGGATACATCATTACCCTACCCCTAGCTAGCTGCCTCAGGCTATGAAGGAACAAGACCGGTGTCCCATCTAAGGTTACTCCGGTAACAGGTAATGATGGTTCCCCGCGTGCGCCCATGACGTCGATGGCTCTCAGCTCCTTACGGAAGCAAGGAAACGTCAGCAGGACCCCGGGCCGCACCATCAGCTACTCTTCTACGGGGCTCAAGCGCTTCTCCGACAGCCACGTTAGCACATGTACAGGGCTCAAGGCACTTCTCCGCCAGCCACGTTAGCACATAGCTACACTCCCATTGTACAGCTGGGCACCTCCTTGTATCTATAAAAGGGGATGTCTAGGGCCTTCCTAAGGGGGGACGGATATAACACACGCAAACGGGGAGACGCACACAGGGAGAGGACGAGCAGAGGCATGCAGAGCAGGAGAGACACAGTGGAGGCAAACTCAGGCGCCACACCTCAAGATCGAACCCTCTTTCTCTCTCTCGCGCGCGCACGCGCGCTCTCGCCCTCTTGCGACGCTTGTAATCCCTACTACGAGCACCCCGGTGCAAGATAATATAAGCCTCATTCCCTCTTGCTTGTGTTCCATCTTGCATCAACCCATCTGGACAGGGGCACGCAGCGATAAATTCATTGGTCGGTTGACGGTCCTCGCGGGTCCGAAACGCCGACACCACCCTTCTTCTTGTAATATCTCTTCTTTTCCATCTTCTTCTTTCCTTTCTTGTCGTCATCCCTGTCACTGTCACTTGTATATGGACATTTGGCAATAAAGTGATCGGACTTACCACACCTATAACACACCCTCTTGAAACGGGGCTTATAGTCTTTCCCCTTCCTTTGTTTGAGGATTCGTTGAAAGCTCTTAATGATAAGAGCCATCTTATCGTTGTCGGGCTTAGAGGCATCGATTGGGAGTCTACATGGTGTAGACTCGTCCTTCTTCTCTTCCGTTGCTTTGAATGCAACGGGTTGCACCTCGGGTGTGGAGGTGGCGCCTTGCTCCAAGTTGACAATGTATTTGGAGTCTTTGATCATAAGTTAAAAGCTCACAAACTTGCCAATTACTTCCTTGGGAGACATCTGTTTATATCTAGGATCTCCACGGATTAGTTGCACTTGAGTGGGATTACGAAAAACAAGATATCTAAGAATAACCTTGACCATTTCATGGTCATCCCATTTGGTGCTCCTGAGGTTGCGGACTTGGTTGACCATTGTTTTGAGCCAGTTGTACATTGCTTGTGGCTCCTCTCCTTTGTTGAGGATGAATCGACAGAGCTCTCCCTCGATCGTTTCACGTTTGGTGATCTTGGTCACCTCGTCCCCTTCGTGTGCCGTTTTGAGGACATCCCAAATTTCTTTGGTATTTCTCAACCCTTGCACCTTATTATACTCCTCTCGGCATAAGGAAGCGAGTAGTATAGAAGTTGCTTGGGAATTAAGATGCCTAATTTGGGCGGCCTCATCCGAGTCGTAGTCCCAGTCGCCTATCTGTGGTGCCTGTGCTCCATAGTCAACAATATCCCATATGCTTTCGTGGAGTGAGGTTAGATGGTGCCTCATTTTATCACTCCACATACAATAATCCTCACCATAAAAACATGGTGGTTTGCCTAGGGGTACCAAAAGTAAAGGAGCGTGTTTAGGAATGAGAGGATAGCGTAGAGGCATCTTACTATACTTCTTGCGCTCTTGGCGTTTCGAAGTGGTAGACTCGGCGCCAGATGTGGAAGGTGATGAAGAGTCAGTCTCGTAGTAGGCCACTTTCTTCATTTTCTTTTTCTTCTTGTCACCCTTCCTATGTGACTTGATGGAGGAAGCGGATTCCTCCTTGTGCTTGTCACCGGTCTCCTTCGATGGAGTCTGTTCCTCATTCTTCCTTCCGGAGCCTTCGGCCTTTTCGCCGATGACTGTCTCCCTCTTGGCTTGTTCTCCCGACATCACTTCAAGTTGTTAGACTCTAATGAAGCACAGGGATCTGATACCAATTGAAAGTCGCCTAGAGGGGGTGAATAGGTGAAACATGAAATTTATGAACTTTAAACACGCACTATGCCCGGGGTTAGTGTTAGAAATAATTCGGAGTGCGGAAGATAGTTCTCCTTGCTAGGAGTTGCTCAATCAATGCGGATAACTTAGGGAGCCAACTCAAATTAATATGAGCAAGGGAACTTTAGAGAGAGGAAGGGAGGGGAACAAATCGAGTGGAGATTAACACAAATGAACACGACAATTTGTTTACCAAGGTTTAGTTCCAAAGAACCTAGTCCCCGTTGAGGAGGCCACAAAGGCCGGGTCTATTCCAACCCTTTCCCTCTCTCAATCGGTCACTTAGACTGGTCGAGTGCTTTTTCTCAATCTCACGGGTCACTAAGACCCCGTAAGGATCACCACACAATTAGGTGTCTCTTGCAAGCTTTACAAAACACTTAGAGAGTTTAGAGATATGAAGAAAGCACGATTAAGAAAACCAAGCAACAAGAGCAACAAATGAAACACGAATCACACTCTCAAGTCACTAATCATTAATGATCACTTGTCTCAGTTGTGGAACTTGGAGAGATTGGAAGCTTTGAATGTGTCTTCGAATGGATTGCTAGCTCTTGTATTGAAGGTGTATGAGTGGAGTGCTTTCTTATCATAAATGGAGGTGGTTGGGGTTATATTTATAGCCTCCAACCACTTCCTAGTCGTTACTCCTTTTTTGCCGACCACGGACGGTCTGCGCTCCTGGTCCGGACGGTCCGCCCCTGCACATCAACGGCTGAAATCGCAATGGTCAGCAGTAACGGCTATATCAACAGTTATAGAGCATTTAATGTGTCATCAGATGTCAGATAAAGCAGTCGCGGATGGTCCGATCGTGCACCCTGGATGGTCCGCGAGGACGCTAAAAATGCATTTTACTGAACCTGTCACCCCGGAAGGTCCGCTCCTAAGGTCGGACGGTCCGCGCTTGGTCTCGAACGGTGCTCGCTTTTCCATCGGACGGTCCGTAGTGTTAACTTATGTTTTTTGCAGTGTTCCTGTCTGAGGCTCACCCTTATGTCACTGACAGTCCACCGCAAGGGCCTGAACGGTCCGTGCATAGGTGTTTTTCCAAAAAGCTTCTCCTGTCCGGAATAACCTACGGTATTCCGGACAGTTGACTTATAATAGTTGTAGATGAACTTATGCACCTGAGAAATAACCAACTAGGCAAACGGGTTAGTCCATAAGGTTTGTGATGGTCGTCAAACACCAAAATCGATTATAGGAAATGTTGAAGCCATTTCCCTTTCAGAAGGGGTATCCAATTGTCTAATCCGGATCATCCGTGGCCGATCCTGAAAGGGAATTAGGCTTGCACCTAGTCCCTAATTAATTTTGGTGGTTGAATTACCCAACACAAACAATTGGACTAACTAGTTTGCTCTAGTGTATAAGTTATACAGGTGTCAAAGGTTCACAACAAGCCAATTAAAAAGACCAAAGTTGGGTTCAAAATAGAGAGCTAAAGGCATCCCGAAAGTCTCCCTGGTCTGATGCACCGGACTGTCCGGTGGCACACCGGACAGTGTCCGGTGCACCAGGGGACCTCGCGCAGAACTCCTCGGCCTCGGGAATTTTCAGAGCTGGCGCGCTATAATTCACCGGACTGTTCGGTGTACACCGGACAGTGTCCGGTGCTCCAAGAAGACGCAGCTCTGGAACTTGGCAGCCTCGGGAAATCATAACGGCTGCTCCGCTATAATTCACCGGACATGTCCGGTGTACACCGGACTGTCCGGTGCAACTGCGGGGCAACGGCTACTTCGCGCCAACGGTCGCCTACAACAGCAATTAATGCGCGCCAGAGCGCGCAGGCGTCAGGCACGCCCATGCTGGCGCACCGGACACTCTACAGTACATGTCCGGTGCGCCACCGGACATCCAGGCGGGCCTAGAAGTCAGAACTCCAACGGTCGAATCGCAACGGCTTTGGTGACGTGGCTGGCGCACCGGACATGTCCGGTGTACACCGGACTGTCCGGTGCACCATACGACAGACAGCCTCCACCAACGATCATGTTTGGTGGTTGGGGCTATAAATACCCCAACCACCCCACCATTCATTGCATCCAAGTTTTCTAGCTTCCAACCACTATACAAGAGCTAGCATTCATTGCAAAGCACACCAAAAGAGATCAAATCCTCTCCCAACTCCACACAAAGCCTTAGTGACTAGAGAGAGTGATTTGTAGTGTTCATTTGAGCTCTTGCGCTTGGATCGCTTCTTTTCTTTCGCACTCTTTCTTGAGATCATACTCACTTGTAACTGAGGCAAGAGACACCAATTGTGTGGTGGTCCTTGCGGGAAGTTTGATTCCCAAGTGATTTGAGAAGAGAAGCTCACTCGGTCCAAGGGACCGTTTGAGAGAGGGAAAGGGTTGAAAGAGACCCGGTCTTTGTGACCACCTCAACGGGGAGTAGGTTTGCGAGAACCGAACCTCTGTAAAACTAATCCTTGTGTCACACTCCTTATTTGCTTGAGATTTGTTTTGCACCCTCTCTCGCGGACTTGTTTTTATTTCTAACGCTAACCCGGCTTGTAGTTGTGTTTATATTTGTAAATTTTAGTTTCGCCCTATTCACCCCCCTCTAGGCGACTATCAATTGGTATCAGAGCCCGGTGCTTCATTAGAGCCTAACCGCTCGAAGTGATGTCGGGAGATCACGCCAAGAAGGAGATGGAGACCGGCGAAAAGCCCACTACAAGCCACGGGAGCACTTCATCGGAAGAGTCCCGCACCAAGAGGAAGGAGAAGAAAGACTCCTCCAAAGGGAAGGAGAAGAAGAAGGACTCCTCCAAAGGGAAGGAGAAGAAACCTTCTTCACACAAAGAGAAGAAGGAGAAGTCTTCTTCCCACAAGCCGCATCGGAGTGGGGACAAGAAAAAGAGGATGAGGAAGGTGGTCTACTACGAGACCGATTCTTCATCGACATCCACCTCCGGCTCCGACGCGGCGTCCGTCACTTCTAAACGCCAAGAGCGTAAGAAGTATAGTAAGATTCCCCTACGCTACCCTCGTATTTCTAAACATACACCTTTACTTTCCATCCCATTAGGCAAACCACCAACATTTGATGGTGAAGATTATGCTAGGTGGAGTGATTTAATGCGATTTCATCTAACCTCACTCCACAAAAGTATATGGGATGTTGTTGAGTTTGGTGCACAGGTACCATCCGTAGGGGATGAAGACTATGATGAGGATGAGGTGACCCAAATCGAGCACTTCAACTCCCAAGCCACAACCATACTCCTCGCCTCTCTAAGTAGAGAGGAATACAACAAGGTGCAAGGGTTGAAGAATGCGAAGGAGATTTGGGATCTACTCAAGACCGCGCACGAGGGTGATGAACTCACCAAAATCACCAAGCGGGAAACGATCGAGGGGGAGCTCGGTCGCTTCCGTCTTCGCCAAGGGGAGGAGCCACAAGATATGTACAACCGGCTCAAAACCTTGGTGAACCAGGTGCGCAACCTCGGGAGCAAGAAATGGGATGACCACGAGGTGGTTAAGGTTATTCTTAGATCACTCATCTTCCTTAACCCCACTCAAGTTCAATTAATTCGTGGTAATCCTAGATACACACTAATGACTCCCGAGGAAGTTATCGGGAATTTTGTGAGCTTTGAATGTATGATCAAGGGCTCAAAGAAGATCAACGAGCTTGATGATCCCTCCACATCCGAAGCACAACTGGTAGCATTCAAGGCGACGGAGGAGAAGAAGGAGGAGTCTACACCAAGTAGACAACCCATCGACGCTTCAAAGCTCGACAACGAGGAGATGGCTTTAATCATCAAAAGCTTTCGCCAAATCCTCAAGCAACGGAAGGGGAAGGATTACAAATCCCGTTCCAAGAAGGTTTGCTACAAGTGTGGTAAGCCCGGTCACTTTATTGCTAAATGTCCATTATCAAGTGACAGTGACAGGGATAACGACAAGAAGGGCAAGAGGAGAGAAAAGAAGAGGTACTACAAGAAGAGGGGCGGCGATGCCCACGTGTGCCGCGAGTGGGACTCCGACGAGAGCTCCACCGACTCCTCCGACGACGAGGACGCCGCCAACATCGCCGTCACCAAGGGACTCCTCTTCCCCAACGTCGGCCACAAGTGCCTCATGGCAAAGGACGGCAAAAGGAAGAAGGTTAAATCTAAATCCTCCACTAGATATGAGTCCTCTAGTGATGATAATGCTAGTGATGAGGAAGATAACTTGCGTACCCTTTTTGCCAACCTTAACATGGAACAAAAGGAAAAATTAAATGAATTAATTAGTGCTATTCATGAAAAGGATGACCTGTTGGATTCCCAAGAGGACTTCCTAATTAAGGAAAATAAGAAACATGTTAAGGTTAAAAATGCTTATGCTCTAGAGGTAGAAAAATGTGAGAAATTAACTAGTGAGCTAAGCACATGCCATGACACAATAGACAACCTTAGAAATGAAAATGCTAATTTAAGTGCTAAGGTTGATTCTCATGTTTGTATTGTTTCAACTTCCAATCCTAGAGATGATAATGTTGATTTGCTTGCTAGGATTGATGAATTGAACATTTCTCTTGCTAGCCTTAAAGTTGAAAATGAGAAATTGCTTGCTAAGGCTAAAGACTTTGATATTTGCAATGCTACTATTTCCGACCTTAGAACTAAGAATGATATGTTGCATGCTAAGGTCGTAGAATTAAAATCTTGCAAGCCCTCTACATCTATTGTTGAGCATGTATCTATCTGTACTAGATGTAGAGATGTTGACATCAATGCTATTCATGATCACATGTCTTTAATTAAACAACAAAATGATCATATAGCAAAATTAGATGCTATAATTGCCGAGCATAACTTAGAAAATGAAAAATTTAAGTTTGCTAGAAGTATGCTCTATAATGGGAGACACCCTGGCATCAAGGATGGCATTGGCTTCCAAAGGGGAGACAATGTCAAACTTAGTGCCCCTCCTAAAAGATTATCTAATTTTGTTAAGGGCAAGGCTCCCATGCCTTAGGATAACGAGGGATACATTTTGTACCCTGCCGGTTATCCCGAGAGCAAGATTAGGAGAATTCACTCTAGGAAGTCTCACTCTGGCCCAAATCATGCTTTTATGTATAAGGGTGAGACATCTAGTTCTATAGCAACCAACCCGAGCTAAGTTGCCTAAGAAAAGAACTCCTAATGCATCAAATGAGCATAATCTTTCATTTAAAACTTTTGATGCTTCTTATGTTTTGACTAACAAATCCGACAAGATAGTTGCCAAGTTTGTTGGGGGCAAACACAAGGGCTCCAAGACTTGTGTTTGGGTATCCAAAGTTCTTGTTTCTAATGCCAAAGGACCCAAAACCGTTTGGGTACCTAAAGTCAAGAACTAAAACTGTTTTGTAGGTTTATGCATCCGGGGGCTCAAGTTGGATACTCGACAGCGGGTGCACAAACCATATGACAGGGGAGAAGAAGATGTTCTCCTCCTACGAGAAAAACCAAGATCCCCAACGAGCTATCACATTCGGGGATGGAAATCAAGGTTTGGTCAAAGGTCTTGGTAAAATTGCTATATCTCCTGACCATTCTATTTCCAATGTTTTTCTTGTAGATTCATTACATTACAATTTGCTTTCTGTATCTCAATTATGCAAAATGGGCTACAACTGTCTTTTCACTGATGTAGGTGTCACTGTCTTTAGAAGAAGTGATGATTCAATAGCATTTAAGGGAGTGTTAGAGGGTCAGCTATACTTGGTAGATTTTGATAGAGCTGAACTCGACACTTGCTTAATTGCTAAGACTAACATGGGCTGGCTCTGGCATCGCCGACTAGCACATGTTGGGATGAAGAATCTTCATAAGCTTCTAAAGGGAGAACACATTTTAGGACTAACAAATGTTCATTTTGAGAAAGACAGGATCTGTAGCGCATGCCAAGCAGGAAAGCAAGTTGGTGCGCATCATCCACACAAGAACATCATGACGACCGACAGGTCGCTTGAGCTACTCCACATGGATCTATTCGGCCCGATAGCTTACATAAGCATCGACGGGAGTAAGTATTGTCTTGTAATTGTGGATGATTATTCTCGCTTCACTTGGGTATTCTTTTTGCAGGAAAAATCTCAAACCCAAGAGACCTTAAAAGGATTCTTGAGACGGGCTCAAAATGAGTTCGGCTTAAGGATCAAGAAAATTAGAAGCGACAACGGGACGGAGTTCAAGAACTCACAAATTGAAGGCTTCCTTGAGGAGGAGGGCATCAAGCATGAGTTCTCTTCTCCCTACACCCCGCAACAAAATGGTGTAGTGGAGAGGAAGAATAGAACTCTATTGGACATGGCAAGAACCATGCTTGATGAGTACAAGACTTCGGATCGGTTTTGGGCCGAGGCGGTCAACACCGCTTGCTACGCCATCAACCGGTTATATCTTCACCGAATCCTCAAGAAGACATCATATGAACTCCTAACCGGTAAAAAGCCCAACATTTTATATTTTAGAGTCTTTGGTAGCAAATGCTTTATTCTTGTTAAACGAGGTAGAAAATCTAAATTTGCTCCTAAGACTGTAGAAGGCTTTTTACTAGGATATGATTCAAAGACAAGGGCATATAGAGTCTTTAACAAGTCCTCTAGACAAGTTGAAGTTTATTGTGACGTTGTGTTTGATGAGACTAACGGCTCTCAATTAGAGCAAGTTGATCTTGATGAGATAGGTATTGAAGAGGCTCCGTGCATCGCGCTAAGGAACATGTCCATTGGGGATGTGTGTCCTAAGGAATCCGAAGAGCCTCCAAATGCACAAGATCAACCGTCCTCCTCCACGCAAGCATCTCCACCAACTCAAAATGAAGATGAGGCTCAAGTTGATGAAGTAGAAGATCAAGCAAATGAGCCACCTCAAGATGACAGCAATGATCAAGGGGGAGATGCAAATGATCAAGACAAGGAGGATGAAGAGCACAGGCCGCCACACCCAAGAGTCCACCAAGCAATCCAACGAGATCACCCCGTCGACACTATTCTCGGCGACATTCATAAGGGGGTAACTACTAGATCTCGTGTTGCACATTTTTGTGAGCATTACTCTTTTGTTTCCTCTATTGAGCCACACAGGGTAGAGGAAGCACTACAAGATTCGGATTGGGTGGTGGCGATGCAAGAGGAGCTCAACAACTTCACTAGGAATGAGGTATGGCATTTAGTTCCACGTCCTAACCAAAATGTTGTAGGAACCAAGTGGGTCTTCCGCAACAAGCAAGATGAGCATGGTGTGGTGATAAGGAACAAAGCTCGACTTGTGGCCAAGGGATACTCCCAAGTCGAAGGTTTGGATTTCGGTGAAACCTATGCACCCGTAGCTAGGCTTGAGTCAATTCGTATACTATTGGCCTATGCTACTTACCATGGCTTCAAGCTCTACCAAATGGACGTGAAGAGTGCTTTCCTCAATGGACCAATCAAGGAAGAAGTCTATGTTGAGCAACCTCCTGGCTTTGAAGATAGTGAGTACCCTAATCATGTTTACAAACTCTCTAAGGCGCTTTATGGGCTCAAGCAAGCCCCAAGAGCATGGTATGAATGCCTTAGGGATTTTCTCATCACTAATGAATTCAAAGTCGGAAAGGCCGATCCTACTCTATTCACTAAAACTCTCAATAATGACTTGTTTGTATGCCAAATTTATGTTGATGATATTATATTTGGGTCTACTAACAAGTCTACATGTGAAGAATTTAGTAGGATCATGACACAAAAGTTCGAGATGTCTATGATGGGGGAGTTGAAGTACTTCTTGGGATTTCAAGTGAAGCAACTCCAAGAGGGCACCTTCATTAGCCAAACGAAGTATACTCAAGACATTCTAAACAAGTTTGGGATGAAGGATGCCAAGCCCATCAAGACACCCATGGGAACTAATGGGCATCTCGACCTCGACACGGGAGGTAAGTCCGTAGATCAAAAGGTATACCGGTCGATGATAGGTTCTTTACTCTATTTATGTGCATCTCGACCGAATATTATGCTTTCCGTATGCATGTGTGCAAGATTCCAAGCCGACCCTAAGGAAGCTCACCTTACGGCCGTAAAACAAATCTTGAGATATTTGGCTTATACTCCTAAGTTTGGGCTTTGGTATCCTAGGGGATCCACTTTTGATTTAATTGGTTATTCGGATGCCGATTGGGCGGGGTGCAAAATCAATAGAAAGAGCACATCGGGGACTTGCCAGTTCTTGGGAAGATCCTTGGTGTCTTGGGCCTCAAAGAAGCAAAATTCGGTCGCTCTTTCCACCGCCGAAGCCGAGTACATTGCCGCAGGCCATTGTTGCGCGCAATTGCTTTGGATGAGGCAAACCCTGCGGGACTACGGTTACAAATTAACCAAGGTCCCTTTGCTATGTGATAATGAGACTGCAATCAAGATGGCGGATAATCCCGTCAAGCATAGCCGCACTAAACACATAGCCATTCGGTATCATTTTCTTAGGGATCACCAACAAAAGGGAGATATCGAGATTTCTTACATTAACACTAAAGATCAATTAGCCGATATCTTTACCAAGCCTCTTGATGAACAAACTTTTAACAAACTTAGGCATGAGCTAAATATTCTTGATTCTAG
The DNA here is from genome assembly GCF_902167145.1 of Zea mays. Classification (NCBI taxonomy): domain Eukaryota; kingdom Viridiplantae; phylum Streptophyta; class Magnoliopsida; order Poales; family Poaceae; genus Zea; species Zea mays. Next base: position 156,314,833 of record NC_050099.1, on the reverse strand, counting down.
GAACTTCTTTTGTTGACTTACACACATAGCTCATTTATATACCTTTGAACATGTCTCTTTCATATGCTATGACTAATGTGTTTTTCAAGTCTATTTCAAACCAAAGTCATAGGTGTATTGAAAGGGAATTGGAGTCTTCGGCGAAGACAAAGGCTTCCACTCCGTAACTCATCCTTCGCCGTCTCTCCAAGCAACTCTCCATTCTTGGGGGAGAAACCATGAGCACCAAGCAAAAGGACTCCATCTTTGGTATAATCTTCACTCTTTTATTTATGACCAAAGGAGGAGAGAGTAATCCAAAGGGCTCTAATGCCTCCGTTTTTGGCGATTCATGACAAAGGGGGAGAAAGTATGAGCCCAAAGCAAAAGGACCGCACCACCACCTAATTTTAAAATTGGAGATTTTCATTTGGTAAATTTCAAATTGGTATCTTATTGTGTTCAAAAAGGGAGAAAGTAGTATTTCAAAAATGATATATCAAAACCCTCTTGAACACTAAGAGGAGGATCTCATTTAGGGGGCGTTTTGTTTAGTCAAAGGAAAAGCATTTGAAACAGGGGGAGAAAATTTCAAATCTTGAAAATGCTTTGCAAAATCTTATTCATTTATCTTTGACTATTTGCAAAAGAACTTTATAAAGGATTTACAAAAGAGTTTGCAAAAACAAAACATGTGGTGCAAGCATGGTCCAAAATGTTAAAAACAAAGAAACAATCCATGCATATATTGTAAGAATTTACATTGGCTCAATTCCAAGCAACCTTTGCACTTACATTATGCAAACTAGTTCAATTATGCACTTCTATATTTGCTTTGGTTTGTGTTGGCATCAATCACCAAAAAGGGGGAGATTGAAAGGGAATTAGGCTTGCACCTAGTCCCTAATTAATTTTGGTGGTTGAATTGCCCAACACAAACAATTGGACTAACTAGTTTGCTCTAGTGTATAAGTTATACAAGTGTCAAAGGTTCACAACAAGCCAATTAAAAAGACCAAAGTTGGGTTCAAAATAGAGAGCTAAAGGCATCCCGAAAGTCTCCCTGGTCTGATGCGACGGACTGTCCGGTGGCGCACCAGACAGTGTCCGGTGCACCAGGGGACCTCGCGCAGAACTCCTCGGCCTCGGGAATTTTCAGAGCCGGCGCGCTATAATTCACCGGACTGTCCGGTGTACACCGGACAGTGTCCGGTGCTCCAAGAAGACGCAGCTCTGGAACTTGGCAGCCTCGGGAAATCATAACGCCTGCTCCGCTATAATTCACCGGACATGTCTGGTGTACACCGGACTGTCCGGTGCAACTGCGGGGCAACGGCTACTACGCGCCAACGGTCGCCTGCAACAGCAATTAATGCGCGCCAGAGCGCGCAGGCGTCAGGCACGCCCATGCTGGCGCACCGGACACTCTACAGTACATGTCCGGTGCGCCACCGGACATCCAGGCGTGCCCAGAAGTCAGAACTCCAACGGTCGAATCGCAACGGCTTTGGTGACGTGGCTGGCGCACCGGACATGTTCGGTGTACACCGGACTGTCCGGTGCACCATACGACAGACAACCTCCACCAACGGTCATGTTTGGTGGTTGGGGCTATAAATACCCCAACCACCCCACCATTCATTGCATCCAAGTTTTCCAGCTTCCAACCACTATACAAGAGCTAGCATTCATTGCAAAGCACACCAAAAGAGATCAAATCCTCTCCCAACTCCACACAAAGCCTTAGTGACTAGAGAGAGTGATTTGTAGTGTTCATTTGAGCTCTTGCGCTTGGATCGCTTCTTTTCTTTCGCACTCTTTCTTGAGATCATACTCACTTGTAATTGAGGCAAGAGACACCAATTGTGTGGTGGTCCTTGCGGGAAGTTTGATTCCCAAGTGATTTGAGAAGAGAAGCTCACTCGGTCCAAGGGACCGTTTGAGAGAGGGAAAGGGTTGAAAGAGACCCGGTCTTTGTGACCACCTCAACGGGGAGTAGGTTTGCGAGAACCGAACCTCGGTAAAACAAATCCTTGTGTCACACTCCTTATTTGCTTGAGATTTGTTTTGCACCCTCTCTCGCGGACTTGTTTTTATTTCTAACGCTAACCCGGCTTGTAGTTGTGTTTATATTTGTAAATTTCAGTTTCGCCCTATTCACCCCCCCTCTAGGCGACTATCAGATCCAACAACCGACCACAACATCACACCACAACCCCTCATCAAGAATCCAGCGGCCACTGGTCTTCTTCCCCACAAGCAGCGTCGTACCCAGCCCATGGCGACGTTCACCACCGCGACGAGCAACGCCCGCGAGGAGGCGACCCGGTAACCCAACTGTAGCAGGGGTAAGGCCCACATAAAGAGGAAAATGGATTGAAAATATCTAGGGGACCCTTACCACTAATAGGCTTTGCGCCGACCTCCGTCCACGCGTAGCGGTGGAAGACATACCATGGCGAGCAATTATCAGTGCTCTAGTCAAAGATCCTCCTGAACGTGGCCACCAAAACCTTCCTAGCATGCAGTGTCGTGCATAGGACTGATTTTGAAGACCAGATGGCTTCGGTATCCCATCTCCTACAATGGTCTTCTTCCCCAGAAGCAGCGTCATACCTAGACCATGGCGGCGTTCACCACCGTGACGGGCAACGCTAGCGAGGAGGCAACCCAGTAACCCAACTGTAGCACGGGTAAGACCCACATGAAGAGGAAAATGGATTCAATTGATCTAGGGGACTCTTACCGCTAATCGGCTTTGCGACGACCTCCGTCCACGCATAGCGGTGGAAGATAGACCATGATGAGCAATTGTTAGTGCTCTAGTCAAAGATCCTCCTGAGCGCGGCCACCAAAACCTTCCTGGGCACGTAGCGTCATGCCTAGGACTAATTCTGAGGACCAGATTACTTCGGTATCCTATCTCTCTCTGGCACCCGACCGCTTCTTCACTCCTTGCTCCGACGATGCACCTAGCACGCGATGGACAATGGGGGCGCGGCCTCGGTTTTATACCCCCAAACAGTGCGCATTGGTAGGGAGGGTCGTTACAACTGTGGCGTGACATTAACGGAGAAAGCGGCTGGGGCAGTCGCGACAAGGTTGTTACGGCGCGACGAGGATGATCCTGCGAACCGGGCCCATGCGACAGCCAGCAAACAAAAAGGAAAAGACAAGGGGGTGCAAATGGGCCGGTCAAGGCTATTTTGGCCCATTCGGAGAAGGAAGAAGGGCAGGGACGATATGGGCTAAGGAAATGTGGCTCGAGCAGGTGTTGTCTCCCTTTTTATTTTCTGATTGCAGTATTCTATCTTTGTGTTGTTTCAAATTCAAACTCAAATTTGGTTTAAGATTTCAAATTCAGTTAGATGCACACTCAAAACTTAAGCATCAATACAAAATATACTTTGATTAATTAATTAATTGAATTAGTATTTTATCTAAGCAAAAGCTTCAAAATATGCACATCGTCATATGAAGAAATAATATTAACTCCTAGAGTAAAACTTTCATTAAGAGAGGCTTGTAAATATATAGTTTAACACAAGGGGTAACTTTCATAGAGGTTTATTATTTTATTAAAAAACATATTCATTTTTAGGATGAGTAACTTTAAAAATAAAAAAACTTATTAAGAGATATTTTAGTTCAAATCTTCTGGAGAAACTTTCATAAATCCTAAAGTAGGATTTTGGGTGTTACAAATTCTACCCCCCCCCCCTTAAAAATAATCTCGTCCATCAGATTAGTAAGAAAGGGATGTAAAAAGCCTTATTTATAGTTTAGCTTTTAGTTTCTAATAAGTTTAAGAAGTTTCATGTTAATTAGAAAGTGATTAGGAAAGCATGGGTATCTTCTATGCCTAGCCACTTTTTAGCCAATATGAAATTTGGTTAGAGCAAGGATAGATGATGGTAAGAAGTACTGGGTAAGGAAAGACTTCATCCTGGTTTGTGGATCATGACTCATCTTGGGATCTGGTTGACTCTTGACCTTCCTTGCTGAAGTTGATCTCTTCTTTCCTTGGTTTTGGTGTTGTCATCCGAGCTAGGGACAATGGCTAAGATAGGTATGAGTAGGATATACTACATTAAGCAGGTCAAGATCTGGTTTGATGCTAGGTTGGTTAAATTATGCAACCCTACAAAGATATGTAGGTTATGATATTTAGGTTAGAACATGCTATGGGGAAGAGTATAGTCTTATTTCACCAGTATTAACTAACGTGTTTAAGTAACTGATATGAGCTTGGATAGGATCTAGATTAGATGGGTATGACTAGTTTAGACTAGATAAGATCTAATTAATTTGGATTAGATCATGGTTGTTACACTAGTGGGGTAACTATGCATATCAGGATGAGATGAATCTATTGGGATAAGATAGAATCTTTTAAGATAAGAATGGATCTTATGAAGCTAGATGTATTTTAATGGGGAATAATCTAGGTAGGCTAGTTATATTATAAACATTTTTTGCCTATATGTATATGTAGATGTAATTGTGGACATTACTCCACAACTCATCACACTCAATCAAAGAATCGAATCAAGCAGTTATCATAAGAACAAACACTCAAGCATATAAATAATTACAAAAGTAGTTTTGGTTTGGTTCATATGATTAGGTTTCCTATTCATAAAAGTCACCTTAGGTACAGGATTTCAAAGTGTGAAATCTACTTTTGTCTTTAGAAGTGAAAAGGTAAGAGTAATCAGAGTAAAGCAGCAATAGATGAGAAAAGTTTTGAGGAAAGTCTAGAAAGAATTAGAGTAGCAAAGGTAAGTAAGGGTTGTCCAGTTCTATCTAAGTTACGTCCTACAGTCAACATTCCTCTGATACCACTTCTGTCACACCTGGGTTCTAGGGGCTCCAAAACCCGGGCGCGAGCTAATATCACAAAGTGTGCTAGGATCAAGTCTCACACATATGATGACTCATGGTACATAAATGAATGTCACAACATTTATATATAACGGAGTTTAGTACAAAATAGTTAAATAATTACATCATGCGAAGACAATGATCTAGCAACACAAAGTTGACTCGAAGACGACGGCCTAGACCACTCACGAACTCATCACAGCATCCTTCATGCGCGTCATCATGTGGTACCTGTTCTTGACCTGGGGGGATGTGAGTACAGCAAGGGTGAGCTCACATACGTTCATCGCTCAACAAGTTATGGTGAATAATGTGCATGAACTCACCAACGGTGGGACCTTATGTGAAGTGTAAGGCTTACCAAAGGAGATGGTAAAAGTTGAGCATTGCTTTTAGAGTTGGTCAAAATTTTATTAGCAGTTACTAAGTATAAGTAGATACCAACCCAATTAAGTAAGAGATCAAAATTGATAATAACACCCGCGATGTAATGCATATGACAGATTAAGTTTAGTTCCATAAATTAACCATGTGAGAGTCATGAGCTGCTCATGACCGCGAGCACGGCTGATATACCAGTTTTACACTCTACAGAGGTTGCGTCCTTTACCCACAAGTCGTGTATCCCATCTAGCTAGGGTTAGCTAGACCATTAGACACTTCCAAGGTGAATGACTAGGGATCCACTACGTGGCCTTTACAAAGTTCCACTAGCTTCAGAAAACTCGCTACAGTTTCTAGGGAGCGCAATATAGGAATCCCCCGTCCGAAAAGCCATCGCAGCATGATCGACCCGAGAAACTCCCTATACCGACAACTCCCCTACTGCCCTTACGCCTTTGGGTAAGGTAGTCCTCCACTAGATTTCCTAATTAGTCAGCCAAGGGCGTCCCATTCCACCCTTGTGGTAGCACGGGTATCTCAAGTTAAGCTCCATTTTCCAATTAATACAATGATCTTGTCATGAACAATAATTAAACAACAGTATAACTAGAACATGATCATAATGTAATTTTAATCCTAAAACCAGGTAGAGCAATAGCAAATATATCCAAAAGTTTAGTGGTAAACAAAGTGTGGAATAAACAAGTCTAGGGAAACCTATTAGGTCCCATCAAATTAACCTGAGCATGTCATAGTGATTAACAGGAACATTATTGGGTAAAGAAAAGTGATCAAGGGCACAACTTGCCTGAGACTCGAGATTCTAGGTACTAGGATGGTCTTCAGATTCTCGTGACCTCACCGCTACTCATGGCAATACATAAAAAATAACAGTACACCAACCATGAGAACAAACACCGTAATAATATTCTACGCGATGCTACGAAATCGTAGGTTCGGGAACCACTAAAATCGGAGTTATGGTTAAAAAGATATGGTCTTATGAAGTTTTAGGTGATTAACCAATAAAATTATATTCTATGTTGATTAACATAAATCATGTGAGGAAATATTACAAGTAAATAATCAATTTCATTTTAACCCAAGTTACAATCTAATTAGAGATTATATCTTGGTCAGTTCATAATTATGGACATATTTAGCTTTGATTAGTATGGTTAATCTACTACATCCATGTTAAATAAATATCTAATTATAAAAATGTATGATATTTGTGACGAAGTAGGTAATTTCATTCTGGAACCAACGTAATTTAAACGGGTTAAATCAGAGTTAACATGATCCAAATATGAATTATCCAAGCTTCTAGGATTACTTTTATCCTTAAAATCATTTTCGAAATCTAATTTTATAGATATTCATGTGACATGGATGGCAGCCACTATTTGTAAATTCCTCGGGGTCTAACATGCAAAATATCAGGGTCGGTATGTAATTGTCTTTACATATGGTGGATGGTGGGTTGATTTACTTAAAACATAGGGTCCTTTTAGCAAAATATCAAGGCTGAAGGGGTATATCTGTACTTGGCCGCTCGATTCAGATCTGATGGTCTCAAATATAACACGAAAGGGTATGTTACGAGGTGCGCTGGATTGGCGATCAACGGTCGAGATTCAAATACCCGAAGGGGTATCCACTCGTCTGATCTAGAGCGTCCATGGCTGATCCAACGACCGACCACAACATCACACCACAACCCCTCATCAAGGATCCAGTGGCCATCGGTCTTCTTCCCCACAAGCAGCGCCGTACCCAGCCCATGGCGGCGTTCACCACCGCGACAGGCAATGCTAGCGAGGAAGCGACCCAGTAACCCAACTGTAGCACGGGTAAGACCCACATGAAGAGGAAAATGGATTGAATTGATCTAGGGGACTCTTACCGCTAATCGGCTTTGCGACGACCTCCATCCACGCGTAGCGGTGGAAGACAAACAATGGCGAGCAATTGTCAGTGCTCCAGTCAAAGATCCTCCTGAGCGCGACCACCAAAACCTTCCTGGGGACGCAGCGTCGTGCCTAGGACTGATTCTAAGGACTAGATGGCTTCGGTATCCCATCTCCTACAGCGATGACACTTTCTTTCTCTCTCTGGCACCCGACCGCTTCTTCACTCCTTGCTCCGATGATGCACCCAGCACACGATGGACAATGGGGGCGCAACCTCGGTTTTATACCCCGAACGGTGCACATTGGTAGGGAGGGTCGTTACAGCGGTGGCTTGACATTACCGAAGAAAGCGGCTGGGGTGGTCACGACGAGGTTGTTACGGCACGGCGAGGATGATCCTACGAACGGGGCCCACACGATAGCCAACAAACAAAAAGGAAAAGACAAGGGGGTGCAAATCGGCCAGCCAAGGCTATTTTGGCCCATTCGGAGAAGGAAGAAGGGCAGGGACGAGATGGGCTAAGGAAATGTGGCCCAAGCAGGTGTTGTCTCCCTTTTTATTTTCTAATTGCAGTATTCTATATTTGTGTTGTTTCAAATTCAAACTCAAATTTAGTTTAAGATTTCAAATCCAGTTAGATGCACACTCAAAACTTAAGCATGAATGCAAAATATACTTTGATTAATTAATTAATTGAATTAGTATTTTATCTAAGCAAAAGGCTTCAAAATATGCACATCGTCATAAGAAGAAATAATGTTAACTCCTAGTGTAAAACTTTCATTAAGAGAGGCTTGTAAATATATAGTTTAACACAAGGGGTAACTTTCATAGAGGTTTATTATTTTATTAAAAACATATTCAATTTTAGGATGAGTAACTTTAAAAATAAAAATAAAAAATCTTATTAAGAGATATTTTAGTTCAAATCTTCTCGAGAAACTTTCATAAATCCTAAAATATGATTTTGGGTGTTATAGTATATAATTTTAATACGAAGTTAACGCAACTAGAACGAATTAATTTGGAATTAAAACATAGGAATTATGAATTTTATAGGGTTTCTAGATTTATTTCTATACTAGAAACTAATTTCCTAATTTGTTTTATTGAAAACCAGAGAGATATGGACTTTGGGCATTAATTCCCAAGGCCACCAGGGCTAAGGCGCAATTTTTTCTAGGCTCCATTGTAACATATTGACTAAGGGAGGATGGCGGGTTGATACCAGAAATAGGCAAGGGTTCTTTGGCAAAATGGAGTTGTTGGCTTAGACGTGCCCACGCTCGGCCATAGGATCTGAAAGCTACGACCGAGATTAGATTACAACTCAATCGAACCGGTAGGCCATATTGGCCATCCGATCACTCACGACCGTTACTGATTAGACCACCGTTAAAACGAAACGGTACGCCACCACAGCCGTCGGGTCGTAGATCTACGACCACAGTTCAACTGTTCAAGACGCAAAAGGGTATTTGGTCAATCTAATCTTGACCGCACTATGCTCGATCAACGGTCCTCGCCTCGTCTTCTCTCGACTGTTGAATGCGGCAGTGCCGCCAGGATCCCACGGTGGAGACCCCACCGGCGACACCCGATCCGACGCACGATGAACCATCAAGGGGGCTAGAAAGGTGCTACGCAGTACAGGAAGCAAGGGGAGAAGGTCAGGAAGGGGCTTACCATATAGGTCGTTGCGCAGAGGTTGCTGCCCACGCCTACGAGCGGATTCGCGGCGAACTCGACTCCGGCAAACGATTCCCAGTGCTCCGCTCCCAATCCCTGCTCGATGAAGTCCCAAGAAGCAACAACGCCTCCCACAAACTCTCCCTTGCCCGACACCGTGGGCAGAACGACGGCGCGGTCGTGAATCGTGATCCTACCGATGGCGGCCGCAAGCTCCCTCGTCGGCGAGCACAGACACTCTCTCGCGCTGCTCAGTGATGGAGGGACGAGTGGTTCCCGGTGCTCACGACGAGGAGGTAGGGCTAGTCGACGGTGGTGCGAAGGCAGTGTTAGTACACCGCCATATGAGGGTATTCAATGTCAGCACCAGCACCGTTGGAAGCTAGAAGGAAGATGGACCGGCGTCTACGTAAGCCAAAAGTCCGAGTCATGGGCTTCGAATGGGCTGTCTAATGGGTTCAGCCTTGTAATAGAGTATACCTCTTAGTAACCAGGTTACCAGATCGATGAGATCGAGAGAATGGGGACATGGTACGCGGTATGCTACTAAAACTAGGATTTAATACTACTCGAACGAGATTATTCCCACGTTCTCGGAACGAAATGAACGTTCCCGGAACGAGGAACGTGACCAAGTTCCCAGTTCCTAGATACTAAGGTATACCTTAAATAGTGGATGAGAACAGTGGGAAGGGAGAAATACCCGTCATTCTACACTCTGAACCTTCGTTCATCTTCCTCCCTAAGTCTCTACTTCTCCACTTATTGTTCTTCTTCGTTCGTACCCCTCCATTTTCTTCATTTCTATAAGATCCATCAGTATACCTGTCGGGGACCATAATTAGGGGTACCCACAAGACTCCTAATCTCAGCTGGTAACCCCCATCAGCACAAAGCTGCAAAGGCCTGATGGGCGCGATTAAGGTCAAGGCTCAGTCCACTCAAGGGACACGATCTCGCCTCGCCCGAGCCCAGCCTCGGGCAAAGGCAGCCGACCCCGGAGGATTCACGTCTCGCCCGAGGGCCCCCTCAAGCAACGGACACACCTTCGGCTCGCCCGAGGCCCAGTCTTCGCAGAGAAGCAACCTTGGCCAGATCGCCACGCCAACCGACCGTATCGCAGGAGCATTTAATGCAAGGATCGCCTGACACCTTATCCTGACGCGCGCTCTTCAGTCGACAGAGCCGAAGTGACCGCAGTCACTTCGCCGCTCCACTGACCGGCCTGACAGGAATACAGCGTCGCCTACCCTGCTCCGACTGCCGTGCCACTCGCCAGAGTGAGGTCGACAGTGGCTAAGTCCAGCCTCGGGCGACATAGGAAGCTCCGCCTCGCCCGACCCTAGGGCTCGGGCTCAACCTCGACGCTGGACGACGGACTCCGCCTCGCCCGACCCCAGGGCTCGGACACAGCCTCGGCCTCGGAAGACGACGAACTCCGCCTCGCCCGACCCCAGGGCTCGAACACAGCCTCGGCCTCAGAAGACGACGAACTCCGCCTCGCCCGACCCCAGGGCTCGGACTCAGCCTCGGCTCCGAAAGACGATGGACTCCGCCTCGCCCGACCCCAAGGCTCGGACACAGCCTCGGCCTCGGAAGACGACGGACTCTGTCTCGCCCGACCCCAGGGCTCGGACTCAGCCTCGGCTCCGGAAGACGATGGACTCCGCCTCGCCCGACCCCAGGGCTCAGACTCAGCCTCGGCTCCGGAAGACGATGGACTCCGCCTCGCCCGACCCCAAGGCTCGGACTCAACCTCGACTTCGGAGGAATCGCCACCTCGCCCAAACTCGGGTCCAGGACCGGCCACGTCGCCAGGGGGGCCATCATTACCCTGCCCCTAGCTAGCTTAGGCTACGGGGAACAAGATCGGCGTCCCATCTGGCTCGCCCCAGTAAACAAGTAATGATGACACCCCGCACGCTCCATGACGACGGCAGCTCCCAGCCCCTTACGTCAGCAAGGGGACGTCAGCAAGGATCCGACAGCCCCGACAACTATACTTCCGCAGGGCTCCAGCTCTCCTCCGACGGCCACGACATCACATGAACAGGGTGCCAAAACCTCTCCGACTGCCACGACGGCATGTACTTAGGGCTCTAGCTCCTCTCTGCTAGACACGTTAGCACACTGCTACACCCCCCATTGTATACCTGGACCCTCTCCTTATGCCTATAAAAGGAAGGTCCAGGGCTCTCGTACGAAAAGGTTGGCCGCGCGGGAGAACGGGCCGACGCATAAGGCTCTCTCTCTCTCTCTCTCCCACGCGAACGCTTGTAACCCCCTACTGCAAGCGCATCCATCCGCCCTGGGCGCAGGACAACACGAAGGCCGCGGGTTTCCCCTTACTGTTCTCCCCCCTTTGTGTCCCGTCTCGCGCCGACCCATCTGGGCTGGGACACGCAGCGACAATTCACTCGTCGGTCTAGGGACCCCCGGGGTCGAAACGCCGACAGTTGGCGCGCTATGTAGGGGCCTGCTGCGTGTTGACGAACAGCTTCCCGTCAAGCTCCAAATGGGTAGTCTCCAGCAACCTTTCCAACCCGGGACGATGCTTCGTTTCGGGAGTCTTGAGTTCATGTCCCTCGACGGCAGCTACGACATGATACTCCTTCCTCCGCCGCGCGACAGCGACAATGGCGGCCGTCAGCCCGCCCGCCGGCGGCGGAATCGACGACGTCTTCCCCACGTGGCGGAAGAGCAACATCCGGGTCTGTCTCGTCACCTTCCCCGCCGACGGAGGAGGAGGCGGGGCAGGCATGGCCAAGCAGGAGGCGGCACCTCGTCGGCTGTCGAGCAAGTCGACGACGCCGGCGCCCCAGCGGGGGACACGTCGGGCTTCGACCTTGCGTCTGAGGTGAAGACGAGCGTCGTTTCCCCGCAACACGCCAACCCCAAGCAGACGAACGACGCCAGCACGCTCGCGAAGGACTTGTTGGGCGTCGCCCTCGTACCTGAGACAACGGTGCAGTCTGCCCCTGACGCGACTTCGTCACCGCCCGTCGACCAAGAGATACCGGCCGATTCCCATCTCGTGCCTTTTGGATTCAGCTTCGACCCACCAAGCGACCTCGCTTCGGTGGAAGCCTTCATAGAGGCATGTACCAACCCTCCGGGGTACCATATGCGGTCGCCCTGGGACAGACTGACGGCCATCTCGACCTACGTACCCTCGGGTTCCGAGGAAGATGACGAGCCCGACTTTTGTTGGGATTTCTCCGGGCTCGGTAACCCCAATGCCATGCGGGACTTCATGACCGCATGCGACTACTGCCTCTCCGATTGTTCCGATGGTAGCCGCAGCTTCGGCGACGAGGACTGCGGCCCAAGTCGTGAATGTTTCCACGTCGATCTAGGGGGTCCCGGCGAAGGCAACCATCTTGGTATGCCAGAAAATGGCGATCCCCCTAGGCCTGCGCCTCGCGTTGACATCCTTCGGGAGCTAGCTGTGGTCCCAGTCCCTGCGGGGGGTTAGGACGCACAGCTCGAGCAAATCCGCGAGATGCAGGCCAGGCTCGACGAGGGAGCAGGAACACTTGAGCAGTTCCGGCGGAACATCAGGCAGGAATGGGCAGACCAAGCTCCGGCCGGAGAAGCGCGTCATCTACCCCAGGGCATCCAGCACCGCATTGCCGACGATGTCAGGGCAAGGCCGCCACCGGCTTCTAGTGGGGTCGGCCAGAACCTGGCTGCAGCAGCAATACTACTCTGCGATGCCGGAACCATCGACCACCGAAGGGCGGCGTATCCAGGGAGAGCTCAAGAATCTCCTGGAGGATGCCGCGGTCCGACGGGCCGAAAGCTCTGCCTTCCGAAGGCAGGGGTACCCCTCGGAGCATCGCGCCGCGACTTCCCGATTTATGCGGGAAGCCTCGGTCCACACCGGGCGCACGCGCAACACGGCGCATGCGGCCCCGGGTCGCCTCGGCAACGAGCACCACCACCGCAACCATTGAGCCCACCTCGATGAGAGGGTGCGCCGAGGCTACCACCCCAGGCGTGGGGGACGCTACGACAGCGGGGAGGATCGGAGTCCCTCGCCCGAACCACCCGGTCCGCAGGCTTTCAGCCGGGCCATACGACGGGCGCCGTTCCCGACCCAGTTCCGAACCCCGACTACCATCACAAAGTACCCGGGGGAGACGAGGCCGGAACTGTGGCTCACGGACTACCGACTGGCCTGCCAGCTGGGTGGAACGGACGATGACAACCTCATCATCCGCAACCTCCCCCTATTCCTCTCTGACACCGCTCGAGCCTGGCTGGAGCATCTGCCTCCGGGGCAGATCTCCAACTGGGACGACCTGGTCCAAGCCTTCGCCGGCAATTTCCAGGGCACGTACGTGCGCCCTGGGAACTCCTGGGATCTCCGAAGCTTCCGCCAGCAGCTGGGAGAGTCTCTCCGGGACTACATCCGGCGATTCTCGAAGCAGCGCACCGAGCTGCCCAACGTCACCGACTCGGACGTCATCGGCGCGTTCCTAGCCGGCACCACCTGCCACGACCTGGTGAGCAAGCTGGGTCGCAAGACCCCCACCAGGGCGAGCGAGCTGATGGACATCGCCACCAAGTTCGCCTCTGGCCAGGAGGCGGTTGAGGCCATCTTCCGAAAGGACAAGCAGCCCCAGGGCCGCCAGCCGAAAGACGTCCCCGAGGCGTCCACTCAGCGCGGCACCAAGAAGAAGAACAAGAAGAAGTCGCAAGCGAAAAGCGACGCCACCAACGCGGACCTTGTCGCCGCCGCTGAGTACAAGAACCCTCGGAAACCTCCTGGAGGTGCCAATCTCTTCGATAAGATGCTCAAGGAGTCGTGCCCCTATCATCAGGGGCCCGTCAAGCACACCCTTGAGGAGTGCGTCATGCTTCGGCGCCACTTTCACAAGGCCGGGCCACCGACGGAAGGTGGCAGGACCCACAACAACGACAAGAAGGAGGATCACAAGGCAGAGGAGTTCCCTGAGGTCCACGACTGCTTCATGATCTACGGTGGGCCAGTGGCGAACGCCTCGGCTCGGCACCGCAAGCAAGAGCGTCGGGAGGTCTGCTCGGTAAAGGTGACGGCGCCAGTCTACCTAGACTGGTCCGACAAGCCCATCACCTTCGACCAGGGCGACCACCCCGACCGCGTGCCGAGCCCGGGGAAATATCCGCTCGTTGTCGACCCCGTCATCGGCAACGTCAGGCTCACCAAGGTCCTCATGGACGGAGGCAGCAGCCTCAACATCATCTACGCCGAGACCCTCGGGCTCCTGCAGATCGATCTGTCCTCGATCCGGACAGGCGCGACGCCTTTTCACGGGATCATCCCCGGGAAACGCGTCCAACCCCTCGGACAACTCGATCTGCCCGTCTGCTTCGAGACTCCCTCCAACTTCCGAAGGGAAACCCTCACGTTCGAGGTGGTCGGGTTCCGAGGAACCTACCACGCAGTACTGGGGAGGCCATGCTACGCCAAGTTCATGGTCGTCTCCAACTACACCTACCTCAAGCTCAAAATGTCGGGCCCCAACAGGATCATCACCATCGGCTCCACATACCGACACGCGTACGAATGCGACGTGGAGTGCGTGGAATACGCCGAGGCCCTCACCGAATCCGAGGCCCTCATCGCCGACCTGGAGAGCCTCTCCAAGGAGGCGCCAGATGCGAAGCGCCACGCCGGCAACTTCGAGCCAGCAGAGACGGTTAAGTCCGTCCCTCTCGACCCCAGCAACGGCGCCTCCAAGCAGATACAGATCGGCTCCGAGCTCGACCCCAAATAGGAAGTTGTGCTCGTCGACTTTCTCCGCGCGAACGCCGAAGTTTTCGTGTGGAGTCCCTCGGACATGCCTGGCATACCGAGGGATGTCGCCGAGCACTCGCTGGATATCCGAGCTGGATCCCGACCCGTGAAGCAGCCTCTGCGCCGATTCGACGAAGAAAAGCACAGAGCCATAGGCGAGGAGATCCACAAGCTGATGGCCGCAGGGTTCATCAAAGAGGTATTCCATCCCGAATGGCTTGCCAACCCTGTGCTTGTGAGAAAGAAAGGAGGGAAATGGCGGATGTGTGTAGACTACACTGGTCTAAACAAAGCATGTTCGAAGGTTCCCTACCCTCTGCCTCGCATCGATCAAATCATGGATTCCACTGCTGGGTGCGAAACCCTGTCTTTCCTCGATGCCTACTCAGGGTATCACCAAATCAGGATGAAAGAGTCCGACCAACTCGCGACTTCTTTCATCACACCTTTTGGCATGTACTGCTACGTTACTATGCCATTTGGTTTGAGGAATGCGGGTGCGACGTACCAAAGGTGCATGAACCACGTGTTCGGAGAGCACATTGGTCGAACGGTCGAGGCTTACGTCGATGACATCGTAGTCAAGACGAGGAAAGCCTCCGACCTTGAAATGACATTCCGGTGTCTCAAGGCGAAAGGCGTGAAACTCAATCCCGAGAAGTGTGTCTTCGGAGTCCCCCGAGGCATGCTCCTGGGGTTCATCGTCTCCGAGCAGGGCATCGAGGCCAACCCGGAGAAAATTGCGGCCATCACCAGCATGGGCCCCATCAAGGACTTGAAAGGAGTACAGAGGGTCATGGGATGCCTTGCGGCTCTGAGCCGCTTCATCTCGCGCCTCGGCGAAAGAGGCCTACCTCTGTACCGCCTCTTAAGAAAGACCGAGCGCTTCACTTGGACCCCCGAGGCCGAAGAAGCGCTCGGGAACCTGAAGGCGCTCCTTACGAACGCACCCATCCTGGTGCCTCCCACTGCCGGAGAAGCCCTCTTGATCTACGTTGCCGCTACCACTCAGGTGGTCAGCGCCGCGATCGTGGTTGAGAGACGAGAAGAAGGGCATGCATTGCCCGTCCAGAGGCCGGTCTACTTCATCAGTGAGGTACTGTCCGAGACCAAGATCCGCTACCCACAAATTCAGAAGCTGATGTACGCGGTGATTCTGACGCGGCGGAAGTTGCGACACTACTTCGAGTCTCATCCGGTGACTGTGGTGTCATCCTTCCCCCTGGGGAAGATCATCCGGTGCCGAGAGGCCTCGGGTAGGATTGCAAAGTGGGCGGTGGAAATCATGGGCGAGACAATCTTGTTCGCCCCTCGGAAGGCCATTAAGTCCCAAGTCTTTGCGGACTTTGTGGCTGAATGGGTCGACACCGAGCTCCCGGCAGCTCCGATCCGGCCGGAGCTCTGGACCATGTTTTTCGACGGGTCGCTGATGAAAACAGGGGCGGGCGCGGGCCTGCTCTTCATCTCGCCCCTCGGGAAGCACCTCCGCTACGTGCTGCGCCTCCATTTCCCGGCGTCCAACAACGTGGCTGAGTACGAGGCTCTGGTCAACGGGTTGCGCATCGCCATCGAGCTAGGGGTCTAACGCCTCGACGCTCGCGGTGACTCACAGCTTGTCATCGACCAAGTCATGAAGAACTCCCACTGTCGCGACCCAAAGATGGAAGCCTACTGCGACGAGGTTCGGCGCCTGGAGGACAAGTTCTACGGGCTCGAGGTCAACCACGTCGCTTGGCGGTACAACGAGACTGCGGATGAGCTGGCGAAGATAGCTTCGGCACGAACAACGGTTCCCCCGAACGTCTTCTCCCGAGACCTACATCAACCCTCAGTCAAGACAAACGACACGCCCGAGCCCGAGAAGGTTTCGGCCCTGCCCGAGGTGCCCTCGGCTCAGCCCGAGGCACCCTCGGCTACCGAGGGTGAGGCTCTATGCATCGAGGAAGAGCGGAATGGGGTCACGCCTAATCGAAACTGGCAGACCCCGTACCTGCAATATCTCCACCGAGGAGAGCTACCCCTCGACAGAGCCGAAGCTCGGCGACTGGCGCGGCGCGCCAAGTCATTCGTCTTGCTGGAGGACGGGAAGGAGCTCTACCACCGTAGCCCCTCAGGCATCCTCCAGCGATGCATATCCATCGCCGAAGGCCAGGAGCTCTTACAAGAAATACACTCGGGGGCTTGCGGTCATCACGCAGCGCCTCGAGCCCTTGTTGGAAACGCTTTCCGACAAGGTTTTTACTGGCCGACTGCGGTGGCCGACGCCACTAGAATTGTCCGCACCTGCCAAGGGTGTAAATTCTACGCAAGGCAGACGCACCTACCCGCTCAGGCTCTGCAAACAATACCCATCACCTGGCCGTTTGCTGTGTGGGGTCTGGACCTCGTCGGTCCCTTGCAGAAGGCACCCGGGGGCTACACGCACCTGCTGGTCGCCATCGACAAATTCTCCAAGTGGATCGAGGTCCGGCCCCTAAACAGCATCAAGTCCGAACAGGCGGTGGCGTTCTTCACCAACATCATCCATCGCTTTGGGGTCCCGAACTCCATCATCACCGACAACGGCACCCAGTTCACCGGCAGAAAGTTCCTGGACTTCTGTGAGGATCACCACATCCGGGTGGACTGGGCCGCCGTGGCTCACCCCATGACGAATGGGCAGGTAGAACGTGCCAACGGCATGATTCTGCAAGGACTCAAGCCGCGGATCTACAACGACCTCAATAAGTTCGGCATGCGATGGATGAAGGAACTCCCCTCGGTGGTCTGGAGTCTGAGGACAACGCCGAGCCCAGCCACGGGCTTCACACCGTTCTTTCTAGTCTATGGGGCCGAGGCCATCTTGCCCACAGACTTAGAATACGGTTCCCCGAGGACGAGGGCGTACGACGACCAAAGCAATCGAACCAACCGAGAAGGCTCACTGGACCAGCTGGAAGAGGCTCGGTACATGGCCTTACTACACTCGGCGCGGTATCAGCAGTCCCTGCGACGCTACCACGCCCGAGGGGTTCGGTCCCGAGACTTCCAGGTGGGCGACTTGGTGCTTCGGCTGCGACAAGACGCACGAGGGCGCCACAAGCTCACGCCTCCCTGGGAAGGGCCATTCATCATCGCCAAGATTTTGAAGCCCATAACATACAAGCTGGCCAACAGTCAAGGCGAGGTCTACAGCAACGCTTGGAACATCCGACAGCTACGTCGCTTCTACCCTTAAGATGTTTTCAAGTCGTTCATACACCTCGTTTACATACGCCAATAAAGTCTAACCATCAAGGAAGGGTCAGCCTTGCCTCGGCAAAGCCCGACCCTCCCTCGGGGGCTAGAAGGGGGGAACCCCCTCCGCGTCAAAATTTTCCTCGAAAAAAGTCTTTCTGCCAGAATATCTTTCATGTTTTTCGACTACTTCGGTAGTGGGATCATGAAAACGACGGAGTACACGTAAGCAGGCAAGGTCGACCGAGCCGAGGGACTCCTACGCCTCCGGGATACGGATACCTCACTCATCGCCTTCTGCGAGAAGTAACTCGCGTTCGGATGAGCGATCCTGCTGACCGAACAAGCCTTAACGCTCAAAAGACTTTCTGCCGAAACGATTTTTTCGGGTTTTCTCGGCTACGTTGATAATAGAATCCCGTGGACGAGCAAGAGTACACGTAAGCGGCAAGGCTGACCGAGCCGAGGGATTCCTACGCCTCCGGGATATGGATACCTCACTCATCACCTTCCATGAGAAGTAACTCTAACTCGGATAAACGATTCTGCTACCGACGAGCAAGCCCTGATACTCGAAACAAGAGGAAAAGAAACACAGCTTTACAACGCGACGACAGTATGTTTGGGCCTCGGCGGCCGCAAAAAACATACACACACTACAGGCGAACCGATCCTGCAGGCTCAGACGTCGATGGAGGGGGAGCAGCAGCACCCTCGGCGTCAACTCCACTGTAACACCCCAGGTGTTACCAGGGTGCTGGCTTCCTAAGGGCACATCTACCTATTATCACATGTGGGTAAAACTTGGAGGAGAGGGAGCACTTAAGACCTTGGAAGCATGAGTGAGTTAAGAAATGCCAAGGACCAAAGCATTACCCAAGCTTTTAGGCAATATCACCTTGGGCAAGGTAGGATTGAACCTTGGGCCCCCTCTCTTGAAGCTTTTAGATGAGAGAAAGATTAGGCAAATGCACATTTCATGATTAAACCCTTAACCAAAGTTTAAGAGTACCAAAATGTTTACAAAAGACAGTAAAGGAACTTTACAAAAAGACCCCTATAAGACCACTAAATCAGCCCCCAAGTGGAGAACACTATGGAATCACCCCCCCCATTCCTTCTAAGTCCAAAAGAAACCCTAATCTAGAGATCAGGGGTGTTCACCTAGCTAATGGCACCAAAACCCCAGGGTCTAAATAACAAAAAGGAGCCAAATTATCTAAGAAACCCCCTGGAAGAGTTTGAACTCAAGCCTAGACCGTTTGACACGGGTTGGCACCTATTTTGTCTCGGGTTGAACAGTGCAGACAGACAAGACTTGGTGCCACCATATCTTCTAAACCAGACCCGATCTTCCCTTGGAACTTACATGAACTAGGTAGCCCTAGGTGCAGGGATGAAATCTTACACAAGCCATAGGGCGAGATTCGCACGATTGGCTGCTCAGCTAGCACAAGAACAAGGGCAGAAAGCAACGGCCACGTGTTCGACGCGCTCTGGGCTCGCCAGAGCATGCCCGACGCGCGCCCCGCGTGCCCCGCGTCGCGCCAAAGTCCAGCCGGCGCCATGGCCCGCGCCCGCGCCTATAAAGCACCCAGGGACCTTGACCGTACCCCTCCACACGCGCTCGACCTCACCGGAGCCCAAAACCACCAGCGTTTGCTCGTGCACGGCGTGTCCGCGGCCGCCCGATCCCCCTGCCACCGTAGACCGGCCTGCAGAACCCTTCCCAACCCCGTCCAACCCTCGGAGAAGATTGTGCACACCTCGGTGAAGCTCCCCGGGCGAGGAATCGGAGTTTGCTTCGCCGGAGAGGCCAGTCCACGGTCGCCAGACTCCACCCGACCGCCGGCGAGCGTAGACCGGGTAATCCTCTGCTCCATTCTTCGATTCCTTGTGCACCTAGCCTCTACGTCACCCCGTGAAGCTCACCGTGCCATTGGATTGAACTAGATCACTGTGGTTTGGCCGGAGCACCCGCCGCCGACGAGAGCACCCGCCTGCGCACGTGGACCGGACGATTCCGGCCACCCCCGCCGTCGAGCCGTACACCTTTGTGACCGCCAGGACCTCCCGGAGCCAACCCTGTCCCTCGCCGGACCTCTCTCACCGACGGTAAGTCGCGCCGCCCTTTTCTTTCTTGCGGGTACTGTTTAAACCTAGGGAGGGATCGCGGGGGAGAAGAAGAGAAGGCTAGGTGGTTTTGCGCATTGTCAGTGACTCAGAGGAATAGTAGCGCGGGGGTATAACTGAGAGAGTTAGTTTGGAAAGAACCCGAGGACCTCGGTGCAAAGTGGTTTTTCCAGGAAACCTTTTAATAAATCTGATTTAAATTCAAACAGAACTTGAATAATTCATATCTTCTGTTTCATTCACCCAAATCAAGTCAAACCAAATTTGCCAGATCTTAAATAATGTAAACCACTTAAGAAAAATATAAAATCCCTAAGTGCTACAGGAAACTTTAGGGTTCTGATTTAATTATTGAATTGGCCAAAAGCTAAATAAGAGGAAGAAAAATAGTTGCACTATTTAACTGAGGTTAAGAAAATTTGGAGAAGTACATGACCACCTACTAACCTATTTAAAAATGATAAACCCCTCTGTACACCCTATTAAGGTAGAGTTTGCCATTTATTTTACATTATGCTTAAGGTTAAAGAAAATAGGAAAGGTGATTTAAATAAAGAACCAGGGAGCCCCCATATTTTTGTTAGTATACTTATTCAGTGTAGTTTACTAGAAAAATTTATTATACCCTGGTTTAGTATAAAATAAATAGGATACCTTTTATTTTAAGAAAACAAGAAAAACTTAGAAAAACCCTACAAAAATAACCCCAAGGCAAAAACACCCCAACCCTTGGGATAATTAATGTTTTGTTATGAATAACATAGGAAAATTAAGAAATCTGCTGTTTGACATTTTTCAAATAGCAAGGCAGTAGAAAGTGCCTTTTTGGCATTAAACTTTGGAAAATCACAACTAAATAACCATCCCTTAGCTTTCTGTGGTTTTTGGCACAGAAGCTTGTTATTACTGTTAGATGCCAACAAAAATAACCCTTAGGACAGAACCCACCCCTAGTTAAGAGTTGTAGTGCAAAGTGGCCCATTTACACAACTATTGTTATTTTTGTCTAAAGCATAGCCTTTTTATTTTGAGCCTCAAATTCCTAGAACAAGCTATAGTGACCAATGGCAACCCACTGTAATTTTTTCAGAATTTTTGGAAAAAATTAAACCACTGTTGTAGTTCAAACCCACACTAGAATTCATAATTAGAAAATGAAAAAGGGGAAATTGATAATAGAAACTTGTGTCACCTAGCCCAGCTAGCAAAACCCTTTTTAAATTGCCCACTGAAATATGTAAGGGGGAAAAATACAAATCCTCTATGCTTATCCTTAACAAAACCTAAACCTAGAGTGATAAGCATAAACCACCAAAAGCCACGTATGACCAAGAAACCCTAAGTTACTAATTCACTTAGTTTTCTTCTTTTCGCATAAAGTTGTTAAATCCTGCATGATCATGACATACATATTTATTGCATTCGATAGATTGCAACCTCGCTGACGGAGAGTACGTCCTCGTGCCGGAGAAAGGAGCTGCTCAGGAGGTAGCCCCGGATCCAGCACCAGAGCCTGCACCAGAGGATCTGCCTGCCACTGCTTTGGAAGGCAAGCCCCGGTTTTATGCATAACCTGTTATTTATGCTATTTTACCATACTTAATGATTGTAGGATTGAATGTGCACTTAGGTGTAGGAGTTGTTTGAAACCCTAGTTGCATGATCTCAGGAATCCTATTGAGATGAATACTAGTATGCTAGGTCGAGTAGCTGCTTTATTAATTAGGATCTCGGTAGAAGTCGAGTGATTTTCTAGCACTTGCGCGAGATCAGGAATTGGTTGTACCCACTTTCGTATCACAATAATGCTGGCATGTGGACAACAATCCATGGGGATTGGTTGTCTACGAGATGGGAAATTGGAATAAGGATTAACGTGCGGATACCTGTGTCAAGCGTTTGAACGTACTAAGCACATGCCGAGAAATATGGTAAATCGGTAAGCCTAGTACCTGATTGAACCTGGCAGTGGACTTTACCCCTCACGCGACCTGAGACGTGGTCTTCCATTCCGGTTATGGTGGGTACAAGTGCGGTCACTGCACGACGGCAATCGGGGTTAGTGAGGCATTGTACGCCAAGGCGGTGAGCCCTGATCTGCTGACGGGGAATCGATGGGGACGGTTGATGTGTATGGGGACGGAGTGCCTCGCCACGTCGTGTGTTTAGGTTTACCTTGCAAGGATAAAAACTCAATTCGAATCGTCTGCTTCTCGCAGCTAATGAGACTGCTTGATCCATTGTACTGCATTGAGTAACAAGTGGAAATATGATGAGTTGATACAAGATGTTGATTGCTAAAAATGTTTGCTACTATGTATGAGTAGATAGTACATATTTAGACTTAAGAGAGTCACACTTGAATTTGACAAAGCTAAAACTTGATTTAGAACTCAGCTAGTGCTTTTGGCAACCAATCCCCATAGCCAAACAGCTGCATGTCTAGAGGTAGAGGAGTAGACTCCTCACACTGGGTAAGTCTAGCTGGAGTGACTTGGCCGTCCATTCTGCCACCGAGTTGGACTGTCGAGTGGGACCCCGCCTCGGCTGAGGAGGAGCATGAGGAGTGATGGGACAGGCTTCCCCATCCCTCCATTTATTTATCGTTAGTTTTATTCCGCTGCACTTCGACACCTGATGACTACTTTTGCAAAAACTCCGATGATGATGTAATAACTTAATACTCCTTAATGTATGGTTTTACGTTTTATTGTATTTGCTCTGTGACTCACCATCGAGTGAGATTGTGGTACTTGATCCTGTCAGTGGCCTCGTCGGACTAGATCCGAGGGATTGACGGGTTATTCCAATTTAAGTGTGGTCTAGCCTCTAAGGCGGGACTTAGACACTTAAGTCGGAATAATCCGGCCAGTTCCGCCACAGCTGGTATCGGAGCTTGTACCACCACAGAGGAATCAATAAAATATAAATACCATCCTTTTCCAAAGTAAAACTTGATAGAAACCAATGTTGTATAGATCGTAGGACGATCAGGATAGACCTAGGATGTGAAGCCTTAGGATGATAGAGGGGTAGTTAGGTGGCTAAGTGACTAAGCCCTATAGGCTATTATAAAGGATGGGAGTTCTTCCCTCTTCCTTTACGTTGTTGTGAGGTCATTCAGGACGAGCATGCATGCATTATTAAAACTAAACTAATGGATAATTGAGTAAGGACTTTAATACAAAATGATGACCAACTAAGTACCCCAGTACCATGGTTATAGTTAGAGAGAGAGGCTGAGTTGTGTTTCCTTTTTCTTTTTATAATTCTTTTTCTTTTACTTACGCTTAACCGTACACAGATGACCTCCCACGGATCCTCGGACGAAGGGAATGCACTGTCCCACACTAATGGGCTTGCACGAGAGGGCTTTCCTCGCATTTTGTGGGAAGTACTTCAGGGGGCCGGATACACGACACCTCCTCAGTACGCGGTGTAGCAATTCGAGAAGCACCGAGTGCCCCGCTGTAGGGTGAGGATGACCCTGGAGCCTCATCCCCTGCGACCAGGCTGGCGTTCGTTGGACTCTGAGTCCTTTGGATACCGGGCTGAGGATACGATCGAGGCGATTGCTCTGCATGGGTTGACCACTTTCTGCGGATTCCACCCCTTGGAGTTGTGCACCCACCCCATTGGCTTGTTCCCCGCTGAGAAGGAGGACGACCCAATGTGGAAGGACCGAGTGGAGCATGCCAAGGACATCTGGGCTATCTACCCGGGTCAGACTGCTCACTTGACAGTGCGGTGCATGAATGCCCTGTACCGTCTGCAAGTGATGCGTGGTGAGGCAATGTCCCATCTGATGGCACTGTTGGAGGCAACTAAGATCACCCTGGATAACAGAGAGGAGCTTGTGGTTGACTTGTCCACTGAGATGGTGGAAAAGGACTTACAGGTGGAGCAGCTGTCAAATGAGATCCAAGAGCTAGAGGAATTAGTGGGGACCAGGGAGAACACCATCGAGGTTCTCGAGGATCAGCTTATCAACACCCAGCAGCAGCTTGCCGAGGCTAATGAGCACCTGGATATGCATCACCGGGAGATCCAGGACATGGAGGCCAACGAGGACGTCGACATTGAGGGAGGAGAGGAGCCTGCCTCCAGCTTGGACACTGCTGGCTCAGGGAGACCACCTTCCCCCGAGTCGAGTGTTGCCTCGTTCGCTCACTAGGTATCGAGAGTAGGCCTAGAAGTCGGTAATGGTGGGACTTCTCAAAGCTAGCTTAGCTTTTGCACCCTTGGGGTACTAG